>NC_142508.1:9925833-10228863 GCF_057876585.1 Rhinolophus sinicus
CCATGCTCCCATCAGCACTAGCCCTTGTACTGCTTACTGTGGCATTTCTGGTCCCTCTTTGTAAATATCCTCCCCTGGGTTCTGAAACCCCTGGCAGCATGGAAGGAGACAGTCTAGACTTTCACTGAAACTCCCAACACCTGGCACATCAGTGCTTTGTAAATAATTACTAAATTAACGGCCCTAACCATCTCAAGGCACACTTCAGAAATTCTTCGCCTCCAGCCCTCCCTGGGGAAGGCGAGAGGGAGTTGGATCTCAGTGGTTGTCCAGCCCACTGGACCGAGGGGATGGGTGGGTGCTCAGGTACGTGTGGTGCTGGTGGATAAGTCAGGGATTCTGAGCTGGGCACGGTTGGGATGGTCTCCTTCTAACGCATTTCCTGGTTGTCCCGTCCCTTCCCCAGGTCTGCCCATGTACATGAAGTCCCTGCGCTGGGCTCTGGCAGTCATGGCCGTGCTCCTGGCGGTGTCCACGGTCGCCATTGTGGCCTTGGCCTCTAGAGCAGGTATGGTGCCTCCTCCCAGCCCCCTCTCTTCCCTGGCTCCACCGCCGGGGTGTCTAGACCTTACAGCACCTTTGTAAGAAGCACAAAAGGACATCCCCACTGGGCAGAGGCAGAATGAAGCCATGGGCCTGTTGAGCAAAGATCAGGAAAAGAGCTTCCTCCCCCCGTTGGATACAGCCCGTGCTCTGACAAGCAATCAGATGCCAGCCCCATGGGGGCGCTTTGTGCACTGCACACATTGTACAGCCTTCCGGGGGCCCTGCCCACCCCGCTCGCCACCCAAAGGCTTGCCAACTCCATGCCTCCAGATTTGGCCGTCAATGCAATGGCCAGGTTTTGATTTTTTAACTTAGTTTCTCCCACAGCTCACCAGTGGTCTCTGCTTGCAGGGGCCAGGTGCCGGCCATGCCCCCAGGGCTGGCTGTGGTCCGGGGAGCATTGCTACTACCTCTCTGCTGAAGCTCAGGCCTGGGAGGCCAGCCAGGCTTTCTGCTCTGCCCAGCACGCTACCCTACCCCTGCTGATCCACACCGAGGTGAGGAGGGAGGGTGGCTGGGCGGCCTAGGCATGAGGGTATTACAGATTAGATTGCTAGGCTGGGAAGGAATTGGTAAAATCGAGTCCAATTCCACATTACAGAGAAAGTCACCAAGGCCTGCAGAAGTAAAGTGACATGGAGGGGGACCAGACTTCAAGTCGCCACGGTCTTGAATTTACTCTTCATTCTAAGAAGTGGAGGTGGAGCTGGGACAGCTGGAGCAGGGACGCACGCAGCCAGCCTGGTGGCCACGCACTTAACAGGGAGCTCAGAAACCTGTGCTGGCAGGTCTGTGGGGGGGACACATGTGCATCCTCTGGGAGGTCGTATGGAACAGAAATTACATGTAGTGCTCATGCTAGCCAGCTATTGCTAGGAGAATGCGGGGGAACAAGTCACTGCTGAAGTCGGTGAACTTCGGTGAAGGCCAGAAACGTTTCTTTCTTGCTCGTTGGTCTGTGGGAGGACGGTTGACAGGCTCATCTTGGCTGGGTCTGGCAGACAGCGCAGCTGCAGGGTGCCGATTAGCTGGGCTTGGCTTGAGCCTCCTGGTTGGCTCTGCTCCGGGAGCCTCTCCTCCTTCTACCTGAGAGAAAGTCCTCATGAGAAAAATGGCAGAATCAAGCACCACTTAAGGCTTCTGTTATATCTGCTAACATCCCACTGGCCAAAGCAAATAGCACAGCCAAGCCCAACATCAAAGGAATATGGTAGTATACTCCATCCCAGGGAGAGGGGGAGAGGAGTGAATATTTGCTGAATAACCATCCAACCAATGGGTTGGAGAGTAATTACAAAAAAGGACCTACAATCTGGATCCAGCTGTTGGCTTCCTTTTACTTAGGGCAGGTGCCAAGAATTTCTGTTAGCTGTTCTGATATGCATGAAAAGACAGCATTCCTTCAGCCAGTGCTTTCATAAATATTCATGGAGCACTTACTGTGTGTTTTATTTTTTGGGAGGTGGGGGGGTTCAGTGATGAGCCCCAATAACCCAGCCTCCACCTTTGCACAGCTAAGAGAGCAGTGAGTGAGACAGACGTTAATCAGGAAATCATAGAAGTAGGTATTTAAGTACTGATCTGTGCTATGAAGGGAAGGTGGACAGTGTTCTGAGAGTATATGACAGAAGGATGTGACCTAAAGGTCAACGTGGGTGAGGCAATATGGATCTTTTAAGGAAAGAAAAAAAAAAAAAAAAACACGAAGGCCTGGGAGACAGCCAGGCAGCCTTCAGGGGGAACTATTGTCTCCAATAGTTGAGCCTTGTGGTGCTTCGTAATAGAAATTGGTGTATTTTCAGCTTCCTCCCACCCGCCCTCTTGAAAACCCACTGAGCTCTCTTGGGTCTGCTAAGCCAATCAGTTGTCCAGCTTCCAAAATTTTGTTGACATTTCTCATCTATTATCTTCTCCCATTCTTGTTGTCCTTACCCTCCGCCCCCTTATATTATCCTTTAAGGATGTTCCCCTCTGTTTCTGTTTTGCTGAGAGTTTTAAACATGAAGGAGTTTAATTTCATTGGATGCTTTTTCTTCTGTACACTGAGATGATAAAATCTCTTTTTTGTTTCCTCTTTTAATCTCTTCTTGTGAATCACAGTCTTGGTTTCAGTCTTGGCTTTTTGTGATCAAGTTTACTTAGCCATGATTTTTTCTTCCCAAAATACTTCCAGATTTGACTTGTTAATATTTTACTTAAGATTTTCACATGCATGAAATCTTGTTTTCTGGGACTGCTCCTGCCCAGTCCTGAAATAAGGGAATTCTGCCCCATAAAGTAGGGAGGGCAATTTCTGTCTTTTTCTTTTCTCTGGGAGATGTCCCGGGAGTAGATATAAAAATCTGCTGGGGAAAATACTTCACAATAAACATGGGTTATTTTATTACCAGGAATAACGTTTATTTAAAAAAAAACTAAAAAAAAACATGGGGAAATGAAAAGGATGCAGTGTAGACTGAGAAAAATTAAGTCTGTTATCCCAGTATGGTACATATGTATGTAAAGAAAAAACACTGCAAGGAAATACACTAGTAATAATACCACTGGGAGGCAAGATTCTGAGTGATATTTTTTTTCTTCTTTAAAGCTTTTTCAAACTGTTCTAAATGTTCTACAAATAATATTAGCTAGAAGTAGGGGGAAATGCTAGAGGCATGGTAGCTGGTGGAGGCAAGAGATCAGCACATAACAGTTTCTGCCCAGGGCCTGGGCTGGGCCCTGAATTCTTAACATTGTGAGATGAGAACAGGCTGGGCAGAGAAACCTGCCCAGGTCCCTGCGTCAGACATCAAACGACCCCACCTGGTTTCATCTGCAAATTGAAGACCAGTGGTGGGGTCGGTAGAGAGTGCTTGGAGCTGGGGATGGGGCTTCGCAGGGCAAGGACTCAGCAGGCCAGCATCATTTTTCCATCTCCTGAGACAGACCCACAGCACAGCAAATGGCATCAGGAAGCCAGTGACCGAAAGGGTACCTGCCCTTTAGGCCGGTTCAATCCAGAATGACCTTGGACCTGGGCTGAGCAAATGGCCTCCTTCTGGCTGGTGGGTGCTCATAGGTGGGGTTGGGTTTAGGGGGGAAAAAAAAACTAACTAAACACACAGGATCCATCATTTGAAATACAAGTAAACATCCAGAAACTGTATCACAGAGTTTGGATAAGCTTCTTCTATAAAAGCTTCCAAAAAGCTCCTTGCAAGAAGACCCAAACTAAGATTTGGGTCCTGAGCGGTTGAAATCCGGAACATGACGGCTGTGAACCTCTGGGGTGCTCCCCGGGTCTGGATGAGGGCCGGAAGCTCCAGGAGGTGCCAAGCCAGGGATGGTGGGGGGAATACAGGCTGGCGAAGGCCAGGCTCCATGAGCTGGGACGCAGGGACATGCCCAGGCGCCAGGAACACACACAGCTCCAGGATAAACACGGCCCAGCCTCCCCGAGGGCTGGTTTTGCTCAGTTAGCAAAACAAAGAAAGTTGAAGGGCCACCTGTGCCATCTAAGATTCACATGCCATTGGTTTAGTAACAGCTTTGTTTTGTAGGGTGGAGGAAAGAAGCTACCTCATATGTATATGTTCACTAAAAGCCACACCTTGATTTCAGAAAGATTAAAATGACTGAATACCTGTCATACAATTAAGAAAATTAAGTAATTCGGGGCATTTAAATATTAAAGCAGAAATGTATGAAGACAGAAAGTAGGTGGTTGATGGGGGAAGGGGAATGAGGAGTCAGTGTTTAATGGGTAGTTTCAGTTGGGGAAGATGAAAATATTTGCGAGATGCTGGGGGTGATGGTTGTACAACAATGTGAATGTACTTAAAAATGGTTAAAATGGTAAATTTTATGATGTGTGTATTTTACCATAATTTTTTTTAAACAAATGTATGAAGGCAGAGAAAATAATTTACCTGAATTTTAGGATGCAAAATATGAGATTTCAAGTAAATTCTGCTCTGGATCAGAACTTCCCCCCTACACTGGTGGGGAAATTGGAGACGCACAAGCTGAAGGCGGTGAGGCCCCACGATCTCTGTGCCATCAATGCAGAGCAGTCCGTTGAGTCGGAAGTTTCTGGAATTTATAACTCTAGACATTGTTTTTCCCACACCATGATTTTTGCCGACAGTGAGAACAGGTTAATGGAGTCTGAGCTGCAAGGAAAAGAAGAACCGAATGGAGTGGGTATTGCTGGGTGGGGACAGCCCAAGGCTCCTGTCACCAGGATACCCAGAGTGGAAGAGAGCCAGACGGCCTGGGGCTGGGAGAGAAAGAAGGGCAGCAAGCTCTGGGCAGGCATTGCATCAAATGAGGTCACGTGTGAGGGCAGGGCACGCAGCTTTGCATACCGCCCAGCAGTTTCCCTCAGCAGAAGGGACATTTAACGAGTGTGTATTATGGCTTTATACATAGCAGGGGTGCCAAAAAAATGGATACGCATGACTTGTATCAGTGCACATTATCACAATTTTAAGCCAGTTTTTTCCTTTCTTAAAATGTGTCTACATTTTTTTGGCACCTTCTGTATTAGTATCTCAGACCTCATTACAAACATCCCCATTTTACAGAGGACCGTGCTGACACTCTGAAAGGCTGGTAACACAGAGCTTACAAGTCACAGGACCAGAATATGAACATGAGGCAATCTGGCTTCAAAGCTCTACTACTGTCCGCAGTGGCAGCCGTGCTCTGAGCCCCAAGAGAAGCTCTCGGCCCTGAACCAGCAGCTGATTGCTCCCAGGAGGGCGGTGCTGGCCAGCAGGAGCCCCAGATCTGCTGCAGTCACGCAGCAAGACGCTTGGGGCTGCCCTGCCTTCTGACTCACACCTCAGGGCCAGCCCAGGTTCCTGCTCCTCTCCAAAGCTGCCGGCCCAGCCCTGCCCGCAGGCCCCAGCCTGTGGCATGGAGCCAGAGAGGAAATGGCCAGCCAAGGCAGGGCCGTGTGAGCCTTACCTGTTCTGGCCACCACTCTCCACTTCCATGTGCAGTCTGATCTTCGGGATCTCAGGTGGTAGGTTAGCAAGGGTAGCCCGAGGCTGCTTTTGGCTTCACTCGCCTGTGCTCCCTTGGGAAGACACCTCTGGGGCACATCTCCGATCGGCCTGCTGGCCTGGGTTTTACCTGGAGCCCTTGGTGGTTACTGGCAGTTTTGCTGAGCTGGCCTACTGTGTGCTAGGCTCTCATGCTCCATGGTGAGCAAGACTGGCCCCTGGTCCTCTCCAAGTTCACTAATTGACAAGTAAGCAAGCCACTGAAATGCTGCACGCCAAGCTCTCAACTCTGAGGGTTATGGCAGCACAGGGAAGGGCACGCATCTCGGAAGGGTCAGCATGGTGTCCTTACAGGAAGGGACCTTTAAGCTGAGACCTGAAGGATAAATGGGAGTGGCATCAACACAGTCGTCACTCCAGTGCTTGGTTACTAATTCCCAGGGTTAAATACAGAGGTTGCATCAACTAAACCATTTTCTGGGGAAGAACGGAGCATAACCTTTATTTATGCCGTCCCGCTTCTGATCTTCGCTGACATGAATCTGATTCTTGGCATCTCCTTGCTGCTGTGGTCTGCCTTTTTTTCACTTGGCATGATCTTGGATTTCCATTTTCTTGCATAACTACATTTTCTATGTACTTGTCGTCTTAAACAGCACTGTACTTTTCCATCTTGTTGCTGTCTCACAATTTGCCTAGTATATTTCACCTGGGTGGTTTCCACTTTTTCTTTATAAATGGCACTGTGTTACCTCTGGGTAAACTCCTCTGGTCCCCTTTATGTTACTGGCTTTACTCCTCAAAGTGGAATCGCCCATCCAAGAGCGACAAGCACGATGTTACCGCTCCTTATATATGTAGCACCAACGTACGTTCCCGAAAGACTGGACTGGTGTGGTCCCCGCATCAGGAGGTACATTGTTGAGACATCTTTTAAATACAATTGAAATGTACTTTCCAAACACGGTAAAAATTTTAAATACACTCTTCTGCTTTACTTCCTTGTTACAAGCAACACAACATCAAGGGCAAAGAGAAGAAATAACCATCTCTAATAGTTTGCTAACGTACTTGTTTTGGTCTTGTTCCTGTGTCTGCGTCCATGGACGTCCATATTTGTTTTCATTGTTATAGTCCAGTCACAACTTCACTTTTGTCACTTACTGTGACCGTACTATACCTTCCCCCATGTCGCTCCATGATCTTCAGACTTTAAGTGGCCTTAACAGTGTTGTACTGAAGTGATATAACGTACTGGATGTTCTTGCTGGCAAGTGTATTGTTGGCCATCCGCTCCCAGGCCACCTCTACAGCCTCCTCTACCCCATCCCTCGCCTCCTGCCCAGTTAGGCTGTTTGCCGTTACCTGCGTGTGCTCTGTAGCCGCCCAGCTTTGCTCGTGCCTCCCCTGTCTCTTCAGAGCCCCTGTGTTCCTCTGTCCTCTCCATGTGAATACCCATCGTGCATTGCTCGGTGGGGCTTGGTATTCACACCCTCTCCCCTTCAGGGCTGATGGGATCACCCCCATTTCTGGTCTCCATTCCTGAGACCAGTGCCTGGCAACCAGCAACTACCCCACAGAGCTTTCCAGTTCCTATAATGTTTGGGAAGAGTTGAGCTGGATTGCTTCTCTGGCCTGGCAAGCTGGGAACTTGCGGACGCATCAGGTGAGCTGTACCAGCATCCGGAGAATGACCAGCTGCTTTTCTCCCTCAGGACTTCCTGACCAGATACCCAGTCACCAAGTACTCCTGGGTGGGAGCCCGGCGAGGTCCCCAGGGCTGGCACTGGATTGACGGGGCCCCCCTGCCGCCCCAGCTGTGAGTGACTGTGGGGCTGGGTGGGGGGGGGGCGCCCTCCCTCCCCAATGCATTAGCCTGGGCTCCCCAATGTGAGCAGTGACATCACAGCAGCCGCCAAAGGGCTGCAGGCCTTCCCCTCCTCTGCGGACACCTCCTCCCCCACTGCTGTCCCGGGTCCTCCATCTCATCCCAGCTTCAGTTCTCCAGCTCCACCCCTGGCCTGGGGCGCCTCTTGGGAGGCTGAGGCCACACCCATGCCCAGGGCCTGGTTTTGTTTAGTCCCCATCACCCCATCCCTTGTTTGGGACCCCCAGCACATTCAGCCAAGCAGGACTGTCATCCTGTTCTACAGATAAGGGGCGTACCGCTCAGAGAGGTTTGGTGGTTCGCCCAGCACCATAGCTGATGAGTCGGGGGCATCCTCAGGACTCCCACCCCAGAGCTCTTCCCAAACCCCCGCCCTGTGCCATGATTCAAACAGTACCCAGGCCAGCAGAGGCAGGCAAGCAGGCTGGAGGGCCCATGACGCCAGGAAGCCCCTTCACCCTGAGCACCCCCCTTCCCCTGTCCTTCCCCAGACTCCCAGAGGAAGCTGAGGACCAGCCGCACCTTCAGTGTGGGGGCCTGGAGGGAGGCAAGCTCGTGGCTTTGGACTGCGCCTCTTCAAGACCCTGGGCCTGCGCCAAGGGGACCAAGTGACTTGGGTCCCAACCCACCCTGAGCCTGCTGGGGCGTGCAGTGCCCCCAGGGGACCGAGTGAAGAGCTGGGGCAGCCTCTTCCCTGGACCCGGGCTGCCACGTCCCCCTGCTCCATGTTCATGGGGCTCTGCCTGAGTGACCCAGGGAGCCAGGCGGCGTTCTGTGGCCCTGGGGCCGAGTGCCCGTTTTAGTCTCCAGCTGCTGGAGAGGATTTGTTTGGTGACCTTGGGATGGTTTTAAGCATTTCTGAGCCTTGGTCTCTCCTTCATTAAAACGGCCATTTCCCATTCGCTTACCTGCTTAAATCACACACCCTTTCAGTCCTAGAGGAACAGAATGAATTAGCAGTCACAGGTGAGCCCAACCTGGGTTCTCATGGAGCCCGTGAAATGAGTTTTCCATTGGCCTGTGGCAATGGGGTTTGGCAGCAACGTCATTGCTCTAAATACCATTTCCCGGCAGCTGAGCAGCAGTGCCATGGCAGATGAGAAGTGGTGGGCCCAAGGAGGAAGAGGGAGGGTCTGCCCTGATGGCCAAGCCTGGGGCAATGCAGAGGACAGGGCAGCCTGGGCAGGAGGAGCCAAG
Source organism: Rhinolophus sinicus (assembly GCF_057876585.1). Taxonomy (NCBI): domain Eukaryota; kingdom Metazoa; phylum Chordata; class Mammalia; order Chiroptera; family Rhinolophidae; genus Rhinolophus; species Rhinolophus sinicus. The sequence continues at coordinate 9,934,453 of NC_142508.1, forward strand.
GGAACATAGCCACCCCTCCTCCCCACACTTGGGAGGTGCAAGATGCTGCAAAACATAGGGTCCAAGAAAGGAAACTTGAGAAATGTGAGGGGGTTCAAGGCAACTCTTCCACCGCAGCTGTGGGGAACCAGCCTGCAGATGTCTGTGTTGGGGTTCAGTGAAGGGCCTCAGGGCTAGAGGGAGTGCCACCAGTGGACTGGAAGGGCTTGTTTAGTCTCCTCCGTCTGTACAGACCTCTCCAATGCAGGGGACTGGACCTGCGTCCTACCCCAGAGCCGAGCATGCGACACAACTGTCCTATACAAACCAATTTCCCTCTTTAAACTCTGATCATGCGTCCCAATTCCCCTTGAAAACACCCAAATTGGTCCATTGAAAACAGTAGCATGTACAGACTATACAGGCATCTGGGAGAAAGGGTTATTAGAAGGTTGTAAAGGGCACATCTGACAAGCAATAAACATCTTAGAAACACTTTGGTCTTTCTTGTGGCTTTCTTATTGCAACTACAAATTAACCCCTGAGCTTCACATGTTCGATTTTTAACTCACCTCAAAGCCCTTTTCTGCAGAAGTCCTGTGTGTGGGGCGTCAGGCTGGTTTACTACCAGGAGCCCTTCGGCTCCTCCCAGCTTCAAGGCCAAGGATCGCTGGCTTGGGGCTCCTCGGGGCCCAGGTCCCACTTAGAATACCAGTGGAGGTGCCCAGGGTGCGGTGCTGTGGCCTGGAAATCTGGAAGTTCTTTATCTTCACTTGGTGAGGACGGGGGATGAGAGTGAACTTCTGACTTACCACACTAGGAAGCTACTAGTTACTGTCCAAAGCTGGCAAACCAAGAAATAGCAGTGTAAGCTTATTATTTACAAACACGGAAACAAACACAAGAATAAACAGCAAAAATAATTTTAAGTGGTTGCCTTAAAAATAATCATTGGTAACAGAAGACAGGATAGTGGCTATCTTGGCAAAGGGGCACGCACCCGGGACAGACAGTCTAGGGTGCTGGAAGTGGTCTAGGTCTTCATCAGGGTGGGGTTGGGTGCATACATGTAAAAACTCATCAAGCTGTTACACCTAAGATTCAAAACTAAAATGTCTGTCTCCAAGGAACGGGAATGAGGTTACAGAGAGACTGATTTTTTTTTTCTTTCTTTCACTGAGGTACATACGTTCTCACACAAGTTTCGGTCTCGCCTTCACAGCATGTCTTTCCCTTTCTACAAAACAAAAGCTGGAAAAGTTACAGAGCAGGTTGGTCTGCATGGAATTCCTCTGAGTAGATTTTCTAGTCTCTGCCCAGCAGGCACTGCACTGCCAAGTGCTATTGTTTGAAATCAACATCTAGTAACTCTGCCACCGGCACCGGCTTGTTTCATGGAGCTTGGAGACCAGCCTCTGGCAGCGGCTCTGGACACCCAGTTTGTTAGGTACAAGGAACTCAGTCCCTCACGTCCTGAGATTCTGATCCAGTGGATCAGGGCCCCCAAGTCAGGTTTGTATCAGCTTTCTTGGTGGTGATTCTGATGCAGACGGTCCAGAAACTACATTTGGAGAACCCTTGTCTGAGAGCCCAGACTGCCACCAGGGGGAAAAAAGCGTATGTTATTTTAAATCAACTTTTAGGTATAATTTGCACCAAAGAAAATGCAGTGATCTCAAAGAGTACCTTTTGACAAATGTAGGCACCTGTGTAATCACTGCCAATCAAGATATGGAATAGTGCCTACACTCTAGAAAGTTCCCTTGCGTCCCTCTGTAGTTGACCCACCCTCCTCCAGCCCCGAGCAAATCTGTAGTGTCTCCATGGCTCAAGCTCAGCTTGTTCTAGGACTTCACATGAAAGAGAAGTACTCTTGTGTGTCTGCTTTTTCAGCCGAGTCTAAGGTTTGAATAACTTACTCATGTCGCTGTGCGTTATCAGTTGGGACTGGGTTACGATTTATCTTGTCTAGTTGGGGGTTACGGCTGTCTCCAATTTGTGGCTATTATGAATACAGCTGCTATGGACATTTGCAGAAAAGTCTTTGTGTGGACATAGGTTTTCATCTCTCGTGGGTACCCGGGAGTGGGATTACTGGGTTTTATGGTTAGGATATGTTTAATTTTTAAGAAATTGCCAAACTGTTTTCCAAAGCAGCTGCACCATTTTACAGTCCTACCAAAACCCACGAGTTCCTGTTGCTCCATATTTTCATCAACACTTGGTGTTGCCAGTGTTTTTACATTTAGCCATTCCTGTGGGTGTTTGGTGGTATCTCATGGTTTGCATGTGCCTTTTCCTGATGACTGATAATATGGAGCTTCCTTCATGAGCAAATAGACTCTTGGAGGGAAAACTGGGAACTTGGAAAATTTAAACATTAGTGTTAAGGTTAATTCTCAGAGAGGCAAGAAAGTTTTTAAAAAATAAAGCCGACTTAGAAATGGAGGGATTTTACTTCAGTTTCAGTTGCTGCTGCTGATACAGCTTGGCAAAGCAGCTTTGGGGAAAATGCCTGAAGAGAGCAAAACGAAGGCCCTAGTGAAGGAGAAACTAAGCAGGACATCCCAGAGGGTTACGTGCTTCTGCAAGTAGGTGACTAAACTTACACTTTCCACTCTAGTCACCAGCTAACACAAAAGTACCAAAAACTGTAGGAAAAACAGAGCTATTAAGATGGAAATTTTAGCGTTCTTCTTACTCCAAGCGGCTGCCCTGGTTTAAGGATGATTGTAGATTGTTTACCCCAAAGTCTAAATACTGGAAGTATCTAAGCAACACAATCGTTCAAAAGGGTTGTTCAAGTGGGATTTATGCATGTAAAGAACCACACAGTGAAGGGATCCAGCATGGTGCCCAGCCCAGGATGACCACGTCCAACACTGGCCACCACTGACCCGTTGGTCCGGCAGCCTGTACCGCCCACCAATCGTGACTGCAGTCACAGCTGATAATACAGGTATTTGTACAGTTAGGCAGAGAATTAGTACTACGTGCCAATTATGCAAACACAATGCTGAAACCTATTTTTCATCATGTTTTGAGTTTGGTGTCCCACTCCAGCCGTGTCACTAACCGTTAACAGGTCAGGTCCCAGTGTTCCTTGTACCCACCAGCTTAACCTTTTCACCTGACTCTACATCCCAAAGCACTAAACCCAAAGTGCCTGTAAGGATTTAGGAGAATAGTGCAGACCACTAGGAACAGAGAAGATACCAAGGAATTTCTCAGCCACCAAAAAGAGAAGGGAATGAGGCCACAGATGCGGGTTGAGTCTCAGATTAAACTGTAAATTCAATGTGTGGAACCAAATATAGCAGAAAACCTTCAATTAATGAGGCGAGTGTCCCTGTTAGATGTAAATCTGACATCAATTAGACTATCAGTTTCCATTTCTGAGGCCCACATTCCTCTGTAACATCAAATATGTCACTTAGGGGAACAAAGACAAAAACAGCTCTTGAAAGGTGATCTTCGTTAACTACACTCACACACTAATTCCATTACTTAATGTATATTTTTGTTCCTCAGGTTCTCTAGAATCACAAGTGATACTTGCCAACTACTGTTTAAATCACTGGGTATACAGCTCTTCAATGCAGAAATCGTTAGTCTCATTAAGTTGGTTATACCATGTTTTTATTTCAGTTTGCTGAATGAGAAATACAAAACAGAAAACAAATGAAAAACCCAGTTTCTTCTGCAGGTCCAGTCCTTCTCTATAGCGATGTTACAGACAGCCCCAGAGTAGCTGGAATATAATCAGCAAGGGACCCCGGTGGGACAACAGTTCATCTGGAATCTTTGCAAGCATGTACTTATTCCTTTGGTGCCTTGCACGGTAAGGCACTATTAATGATGTAACAGAATAGAAGAAATGCCCACAGCAAATAGTTCTAGTGACAATTTACTAGACAAGTTACAGTTTAATAATGGTGGTGGTGATTGTTTCTTCCATTTTATTATTATTTTTTACAATGAGGGTGTAGCCTTTATACTCCACACACACAAAATAAAACAAGAAGTGCTTATGAAAAAGTCCCTGCCCCACCCCCCTTTTCAAAACACCCTGAACATAGCAATTCAATAGAACAGAAAAATCAAGACTTGTTTGATTTCAAATTTTCAATAAAAAAAGCAAAGTATATAATGCAATAGCTGTTCAACTTCCAACTCTAAGTAGGCACCGTTAAACAAACAAAAAAACTCCCAGTATTTAAATTCCTCCAGCACACATTCCAGTATAAATGCTCTGAACTGTAATCAGCTAGTTAGTTAATAATGGGAATAGAAGTTACATTGCTTCCTGCCCCTCTTCTCTTATCATTAGAGGGTGGAGGTACTAGGGGATACAAAAGTCAGAGGAAGAAGAATTAAAAAGGAAAATTCCCAAAGCTTCTGCTGTTTGGATTAGAAACATGGACAGCATTTTACAAATGTTCAAAAAATCCCAACGCAGGTAACAATTCATTCACTATCACTCCTACTAGAAAGAATAAAGACATCAGCGTTGTATATAAAATGGTACGTTCAGAATTGTATTATAGGTTCACCAGAAACTATGGATGTAGTTTTAGGCTTCATCAAGAAAGCAAGTTCAGTTCAGATCCACTGAGATACTGCGCATCTAGCCTAGCTGGACCGGTGTCTGGAACTGCTCACTGTGTCACCCCGAACAGCTGTAAACTAAACAATAGTATGTAACTCCATTGGAAGCTTAAGGATTGAGGATATGTACACAGCTAATTATATCTCCCCTGCTTCGCGCTCTTCAGAGCTCCTCCTGTCTTCTGATCTGCCATTAGCGCTCTCATAGGACCGCTTCTTATCTTTTCGATCTCTGTCACGAGGTGATCTGTCTCTTGAATTCCTGTCTCTGTCACGTGATGCTAAGTCTTGGTCTCTGAATCTTTCTTTTGAGGATCTGAAAAATATTAATTTGAGGAGCAAAATGTGTTGGGAAACCCAAAATCCAAATGAGAGAATCGGATAAATATTAAGGTATTGATAGCTGAAGATATACAGAATACATCCAAGAAAGCCAGGAGTCAGTGTTCTGACAGAAGCGCACTACCACATCGGATGAGGTACTAAAACCAGGAGATGGGTGAAAGCAAATAGCTAAGGGTCAAAACCATGCGCTAAACTAGTGATTTACAGAATATTCTCACTATCTCAGAGGCAATCATAAAGCTTCTTCGATTCATAACAAATGTATTTAATATAAAAATAATATATAGACAATACCTTAAAAAAGTAAAAGGTATGATGCAATTAAAAAACAGAATATAGATCCCAAATTGGATGGAAATCAATGCCTTACACAGAGGGTCAGCAAACCTTTTTTTCTTTGTTGTCTGGCCAGAGTGTAAATATTTTCAGGTTGAGGTCACATACAGTCTCTGTGGTATATGCTTTCTTTTCTTTTCATCAACCCTTTAACAATGTGAAAACCATTCATAGCTCGCTGTCTATACAAAAATAATATAGGGGGCCAGATGTGGCCTGCAGGCAACAGTTTCCCAACACTTGATTTAGATGGATAAGAGAACTACTCAATTAATGACATGGTTTTAAAGAACCATTTATTATTTTAAAAATCTGCTTTACTCCTCCTGAGTTAGCTCATTCAAACAGAAAAAAAATCAGAATGGAAAACAGAGAAAGATGACCACATTATAATAAATCGATTAACCAAAACTGTTTGTTAATGCCACCTTCTCTGTTCCCACACCCAACTTCAATAAGGCAAATAATAACAAAACAAGCTCGTATCAAAGATTCAATCAGAAGGAAAACCAAAGGACATTATGGGGTCAGAATTAATATGGAATCTTCTATATTTTCAACATCTAGAATAAATCAGTAACATATATTACATTTATTTTGTTCTTTACAGGTGACATGGTACTTTTACATAATTATCTCATTTAACCCATGTTCAGAACTTGAATCTCAGGCCTGATTAAGTAATACTTTCAACTTCTAAGGCAGGAAAAAACTACTACTACTATACTCAGTTTTAGAAATATAGTAAAGGAGGATTAAACCAAAAAGACTGAAAGATTAAATAATGTCAACTTTGAGCATTCTACTTAATTAAGGTTTTAATAACCTTAATTTAAAAATTATGTGTGAAAAAGAAAAATCACAGTGCACATCTGGTTATTGCAATCCTACCCACAAGTCTTTGTAAGAACGGACTATGAAGAGAGATACAGATGATAATGAAGACTAAGGACATGAGCTGCTGGTAAGTCCCAGAGGTCAGTAATAATAATTGAGAAAATGACTATGAGCTAAGTATCAATTAATGTTTTGTGAGAGATTAGAATGTCCTATACATAAGCAGTTCCCATTCACCATTTCACTCAAACTACCAATAATCCTAACAGAGCAGGTACTTTTACTGTCTCTACTTAGATGGGGAAAGAAAGGTGGGATAATTAGATTACTTGGCCAAAGGCCACTGAACCCAAGGAGTCTGACTCTGGAGTCTGCACTGTATGTGTCTGAACAGAGCAGGAAGCAGAAAAATGCAAATAGCCCTCATTTACCAAGGGTAACTGCTGCCAGGGAAAGGTCACAAACAGACACTACTTATATCAGAGACCAATATTTCAGTTGGGACAGGAGAACAGTAAATCATAAATGACTCATAACTAGGACTTTTACCTTGAAAATTAAACTCAAATATGTAGCAATACCTTTGTTATCTTATATGTAACAACATAGGTTTTAATAGCAATTGTCTGATTTTTAGTAAAAACAAAGAATGGTGCTTTGAAAATTTGAATATCAAGATTAGAAGTGCTCTTCAGAAAAACAAAACTTTCAATAGTTTCACAAAAATAATCTCTTTATGAACATGCTGAAAAGATCAGATTAGGGGCATTATGCAGTAAGGTGGAAAAACTTCCTACACTACTTCGCAAATGCAGGAAGCACGAGGGACTGGGGTGACACCATCTCAGAGGGGCATCCCCTCCCTCCTTACCACAAGCAAAGACATTTAAGAGGTCACAGACACCAGAAACAAATGACAGGTGGGCAGGCTCAAGACGACTTGTCCAGACCTTTCATCAACCAGCAGAATGATTCCCAAAACGTGCAGTGCAGTTAAGACTCATGGATAATTTTTTTTTTAATGAGTTTTCTGGGCACTGCACTGCGTACCTAGTTTTAAGAATATGAGACAAGTGGCCTACAATCACACTGTCAGGAATTCTGTCCCGTCTAAAGTCCCTGCTCATTCTCTGTATGGTGCCTGATATGCACTCTGCAGCATCTTTCTCCTCCCTGGTTTTACCTATTCAAATGTTACCTACTTTATTCAAGCTTCACCTACTACCTGAAGCCATTTTTCATTACTCTGGCGTTTCCCGCATCTGAACTCCTGTCTTACTTGCTCTATGACACACCGTTTAGCACTTCATAATGTGCTACATCTTCTGCCAGTCTGATTGTTGTCAGAGATGTTGGTCTTCTGTTCTAGCTCATGTGAAAAAAGTCACTCGACTATGTTATATTTCTTTGTTATTTTTTACTAGGCCTCGCACAGTAGAAAGTGTACAATTCTTATTGATTAAAGTCACCTTAAGAACTACTGGTTTGCTAAGAGTAGAACTTAAATGTTCTCACTAAAAAAAAGAGATAAGCATGTGAGGTGATGGATGTGTTAATTAACTAATGGTGGGAATCCTTTCATAATGCATACGTACACCAAATCACCACAATGTACACTTTAAATATCTTAGAATTTTATTTGTCAATTAAACCTCGATAAAGAAAAAAAAAAAGACCTATTTAGAATATGGCAAGAATATAAGAAATAAAATATTGATTGAGAGTCTATTAACCAGCTTAGCTTGTGGAGTGGTTTCAGAGACTGGCTAGTTGAGGGTCAAAAAAAGAAAATTTAAATGGCTTTCTGTGGATTCTGTCATGGGCTTTCTGTGGAGTAATCCACAGAAAATTTAAGACTAGTAGGTACCAGGCACTCAAAAAATGTTTATCATATATATGCTTAAGAAGAGTTGTCAAGAAAAAAGCAATTTTAAGTATGGTTTATGTTCCACAGAAATGAACTAGCTTAAGAGCTGTCATCTGACCTGAGTTTTAGGAGTTTGGTCTACACAATTTGAGTGCTAAGATTCCACCACATTCTAATTCTTGGCCTGATTAAATATTCAGGTACTTAAATATACTTTAGCTTGGGTCTGCCCTCCATGCACCTTTTGAATTTTCATGCCAAGGAAGCCTAACTTCCTTAAGATTTTGAATCTGCCCTGTCAAGCTAATTGTATATAATAATGCATATATACAGTGCAGATTAAACAAGAATATACTAGAATGTGTCTGCTCTGAAAAAGTGCACCAGCTCAAAGAAGTTTGGAAAACAGTAAGTCAAACAAAGCCGAACAATTCTTTTAATGAAAGGACTTCTCAGAGCCCCTAATTCATCAATACATACGGAAAAGACTATTGGTACCTAAAATTATTTGCCCATAAAGTACTTTCTTTTTCCAAAACACACTAAGAAGAGAAAGGCAACAACCTCTGCACATGTTTGTTCCAATTTCTTACTCTGGCTCATAAGTATATTCCTTCTGAACTACCCATATAATCAGGGGGAAAATGTTATACACCCACACACAAATGAGTACACATTACCAGATGCAAGTTTCAAACCAACAGAATTCCAATTCTAAACCATAAAGGTAGTTCATTATCCTTTTACGGACACTTCAGTACCTCCTCCTGGATCGCTCTCTGCTCCTGTCTCTAGAACTGTGTCCGCTTCTCTGGTGGCTGCGGCTTCGGCTTCGGCTGCTAGAGCGAGATCTGTGGCGATGGCGTTTCTCCCGAGATTTGGATCGAGTTCTCCTCTTCCGTTCCCGTGACATGGAGCGAGACCGATGTCGGCGATGCTCTCTGGACCTGGATCTACAAAAGACATTTGATTTAGTTTTCAGCTTTGTCAGCACTACATTTCTCAATTACTGACGCCTCTAATTTAAAGAGAAACCATCCCTCAGTAGCTTTACTTAACGATAGTTCTATTTCAGGTCAGCTAACTCTACACTAAAATAAATGGATGGTATATTAAATAACTACGCAAATTTCAAAATAAAAATTAAGCACTAGGCTCTCAAAGGTTAATCAATATTGTATAAATTTACATCAAGGATACAAAAAAATTAAGGACACAATCTACACCACAACTACACACCAGGGATTGTATTATCTAGATGCTGTATGGATTTAATTTCATTTCAACTTCTAAGATTTTTAGTATGCTTCAGACAAAGTATGTACCTGATGGACATGGATAGAAGGGAGGAGAAGTATGAGAAAGACTATTGTTTAGAATAAGTTACTAATTCTCTCTGAATTAGAGGTCATGTGACCATCAGAATAAGTTTGAATGTTCACAATATGCCTAGTCACAGTATAATCAGAACACAGTAAGACAGTTCTCTATTCAAGTGGTACATAGTTTGGCAGAAAAAAACTAACATGCATGAACCATTTTAGACAATTTTACTTAAATTGAAAAAAAATGCATTTACGACGAGTGTCTATGAGCACAGAGAGGTAAAAACATTTTGAAGAAGCGAGAAGGAAAAACACTTTTGTAGCCTCCACTGAGTCACAAGACTAACTGCTGTACCGTGTGTGTGTGAGGTGGGGAACAGCATATGCACAGAACAGAGAACATTTGAGGAAAAACAACGGGGAAGGAAGGTATGCAGTTTTGTTAAGAGTTACTTAATTTGACAAGTTCAAAAGCATGTGATTCAGGCGATACAATTTACAAACAGATTATTTTCAAATGATTGTTTTGTTAAGTGAAGTTTAAAAGCATTCAGCGTATGTCAACATTATAGTCAACGAAAGGCCCATTTTGAGGACATAATAGCAACAAGAGTTGAATAGAATATTTCCATAACTGAATACAATATTTCTGAAAAAAGGCAGGGGTAAAAGAACATAAAATTTATTCAATACAGGTTTTTCCAAATGATAATTTAACCACTCATTCTGAGCTATTATAATGAATCTATTGCTTGCAATGTATAATTTCATTCTTTTAAAAAATTCTAGACAAGTTATTCATTTATTCAAAAAATATTTACTGGGTGCCTATTGTGTTGTTCTAGGTACTAGGGAGACTGAGTAGCAAACCAAGCCCTTAACCTCATGGAGCATATACTCCAGAAAGATGTCTACACAGTTATATAGGCAGTAAATAAAGATAGGTCAGGTAAAGAAATATTAAGAAGGGTACAAAAGGCGAGAGAAACGAGGTGGTAATCTTTTATCTAGAATAGGCAGGGTAGCAGGCTTTCCTGACAGGCTAGCACTAAGCGATGAAGTACGGGAATCAGCTCATCAATCACCTCAGAGAAGAGTGCTTCAGGCAGAGGGCACACAGGTGCAAAGGCCCTGCGGTGGGAGAAAGCTCAGCACGTTGAAGGGAGAGACCTGTGAGGCAGGAATGAAGTGAGGAACGGGGAGTAATTCCGGGTGTCTTACAGACAGGATGACCAAGTACTTTATCATTCAAACCATGATGTTCTCAACGATAAATTACACACAGGGAAAAAGAGCTATAAATAAATGTGCAGAGACAAGACATACACCGTAACTACCCTGGGCAGACTGAGCACTACTTAAAAGCTACGGTGAGTTTTGTTCCACCTTGGGCCAGGCAGAACGACTCCTACAAAGAAGGGTAGTGAGAAGCAGAGGGCCGTTCTGCCATCAACGAGGTAGTGACCAGAGAATACACCATTCAACATTCACAAGTGTCTCTATGGAATGGGTTTCAAGAAGTGTGCCCCTGGGGCACTCCATATGTACGCATTAACAGCAGGCTCAACAAAGCCATCTGGGCCAAAGGAATAAGGAATGTCCCATACGGATCCAGGTGTGGTTGTCCAAAAAAAGTAATGAAGATGAAGATTCACCAAACAAGCTCTATACTCTGGTAACCTATGTACAGTGGTACCTCGGGTTTCGAACATAATCCATTCCTGAAGGCTGTTCGAGTTCTGAAATTTTTGAAAACAGCCAACAGCTAGGCCTCAGGATCTTGCACTTAGCAGAAGCCGAGTGACATGTTCGACTTCCGAGGTGTGTTCGAAAACTGAGGCATTTACTTCCAGGTTTACGATGTTCGTAAACCGAAATGTTCGTCAACAGGGACATTTGAAAACCGAGGTACTACTGTACCTGCTACCACTTTCAAAAATCTACGAACAGTTAATGTGGATAAGAACTGCTGATTGTAAAATAAAAATTATAACCGCCCCCCCCCCAAATGCTATGGGAAGAAGACTTCTGTTCAAGATAGTGGGGTAAGTAAACTCCTCCCATGATAACATCAAAATTACAACTACATTACAGAACAACTATCACTGACAACCATCTGAAGATACGCTCAACCGAGTCCTATAACCAAGGATATAAAAGCCACTTCAAACCTAGTAGTAGGGGTGGAGACTTGGAACGGGCAGATTCCACACCTATGGTGTGGCAATTATGGAACAGAAAGGTATCTCAGCTGCAGAGATTCCTTCTGAGGAGAGAGGGGTCCCAGCCTGACATTAGGCTCCCCATAACATCAGGCTGTGAAAACCAGCGAGGATATTGTATCCAAGAAAGACAAAGGGCTACTAGAGACCAAGGCACTGCTCTTCAAGGGCCTGCAGACTCACTAACTCTGAGCTCCAGTGCAGGAGCAGCAGCTCGAAAAGCACCAGGGACACGCAGAGAGGAACTGACGTGACTATCTTCAGGGTGAGGGCTGGAGGGGCAGGGGTTGGGGAAACTCTCTCCAGGGGTAGAAGCACTGGTAGGCGCCACTTCTGTGTTCTCTATTAACCTGGCTAGCACTGTTCACCCCCGTCCTGGTGATTCCCTGAGACCTCGACCCACCCAACGTACTCACAAACCCAAGCCTCTTCCAGCGGTTCCTCCACATGAGTGGCCTGCATCAACTCGTGCTGCAGACTCACTCGAAAGACCACAAATCCTACATGAGTGGTGGATGCCCTAGGCTTGCGCTGCAGACTTCCTCAAAAGCCTGCAAATCCCACACAGCAGCAGGCAGTCTTGATGTGCATTGTAGCTCCAGCAAGCAGGCCTCAAGCCCAGCTCAAGGGGCGACCGGTCTCAGCTTGCATTGTTACTCCCATCAAGTGGCCCCAAATCTGGCATAAGCAGTGGCCAGGATTGGCCTGTAATGTAGCTCCAACTAAGCACCTGCAAGCCAGGCAGAAGCGGCAGCCGGCCCTCGTCCACAGTCCAGCTCCCAACAGCCTCCATGCCAAGTACAACCTACTGTGTATCAGTCTGTAGCTCCTACCAAGTGGCCCCAAAGCTGGCAAAAGCAGCAGCTGACCATGGCCTAAAACGGAGCTTCTCCCAAGAGGCTCCAGACCCAACTGACTGGAGTGAGATATCAACTGTATCAAGAAAGAAATCAGAAGATACCTTGAGACAAATGAAAATGAAAACACAACAACCCAAAATCTATGCAACACAGCCAAGCAATTCTAAAAGGGAAATTTATTGGAATACAGGAGTACCTCAAGAAACAAGAAAAATCTCATATAAACAATCTAACCTTACACCTAAAGGAACTAGATAAAGAATAAATGAAGCCAAAGTGAGTACAAGAAAGGAAATAATATAGATTAGAGAGGAAATAAATGAAACAGTCTGAAAAAACAATAGAAAAGATCAATGAAACCAAAAACTGGTTCTTTAAAAAGATAAATAAAATTGATAAACCTTTAGCCAGGCTCATAAAAAAAAAGAGAGGGCCCAAATAAATAAAATCATAAATGAAAGGAAAGTGACAAAACCACAGAAATACAAAGGAGTATAAGGGAATACGATGAACAATTATATTCCAACAAATTGGACAACCTGGAATAAATACATAAACTGCTAGAAACATACAATCTTCCAAGACTAACTAATCAGGAAGAAATAAAAACTCTGAACAGAGCAATAACTACTAACAAAATCAAACCAGTAATAAAAAAACTCCTAACAAACAAAAACCCTGGAGAATTTTACTAAATATTCAAAGAAGAATACTTATCCTTTTCAAATTATTAAAAAAAAAAAAAAAACTGAAGAGGAGGGAAGACTCTCAAACTCATTTTACGAGGCTATCATTACCCTGGCCAGGCAAAGACACTACAAAAAAGAAAAGTCTAGGCCAATATCCCTGACGAACACAGATACAAAAATTCTCAACAGAATATTAGCAAACCAAATTCAGCAATACATTAAAAAGATCCTACACCAGGATCAAGTGGAATTTATTCCAGGGATGCAAGGGTGGTTCAATACCCACAAATCAATTAACATGACACACACCACATAAACAAAATGAAGGATAAAAACATATGATCATATCAACAGATGCAGAAAAAGCATTTGACAAAATCCAACATCTGTTATGATAAAAACTCTCTCAGTATTAGAAATCCTGACCACAGAAATCAGACAAGAAAAAGAAATAAAGAGCATCTGAATTAGAAAGGAAGAACTGTCATTTGCAAATGACATGATACTAGATATAGATAACCCTAAAGATTACACACAGAAAAACTATTAGAATAAATGAATTCAGTAAAGTAGAAGAATACAAAATCAATATTCAGTAATCAGTTGTATTTTTATACACCAATAACAAATTATCAGAACTAAATTAAGAAAACAATCCCATTTCCAATTGCATCAAAAAGAATAAAATACCTAGGAATAAATTTAACCAAGGAGGTTAAAAATCTGTACTCAGAAAACTGTTAAGACACTGAAGAAAGAAACTGAAGATGTAAAAAAATGGAAGTATATACTGTGCTCATGAATAGGAAGAATTAACACTGTTAAAATGTCCACACTACTCAAAACAATCTACAGATTCAACGAAATCCCTATCAAACTACCAATGGCATTTTTCACAGAACTAGAACAATTCTAAAATTTATATGGAACCACAAAAGATAGCCACAGCAATCTTGAGAAAGAACAAAGTTGGAGGTATCATGCTACCTGATATAGAGACCCCCAAAATAAACTCATGCCTATATGGTCAATTTATGAGGAAGGAGGCAAGACTACACAAAGGGGTAAAGACAGTCTATTCAATAAATGGTGCTGTGAAAACTGTACAATTACATGCAAAAAAATGAAACCGGACCACTCCCTTACACCACATACAAAAAAACTCAAAATGTATTCAAGACATAACATTTTGTAAGCGGGCATTTTCCCGCCAAATCGCGTAGTAACGCAGGGCTTTTCTGACATTTTCTCGCCAAAATTAGACTTTCCGTAAAATATTCATATCTTTCGATCTATTTGATATTTTTCTATGAAACTTTCAGTGTTTTAGTTTAAAAAGAGGTCTGTATTTATTTACTTTGCAAAATTTTTGCCGGTTCCAACTAGAGGCGATATGACGAGTTTACTCGTTTCCCACAAACAATGTGTTAAATGTAAGACCTGAAACCATATAACTCCAAGAAGAAAATTTGGCAGTAAACTCTTTGACATTGCTCTTAGCAGTATTTTCTGAATATGTCTCCTGGCAAGGGAAACAAACAAACAAATAAACAAATGGGACTATACATACTAAAAAGTTTTTGCACAGCAAAGGAAACCATAAACAAATGAAAAGACGACTTACTGAATGGGAGAATATACTCCCCAATGACACATCTAATAAGGGGTTAATATTCAAAATATATAAAGACTTCATACAACTTAACACCAAAAAAACCAAACAATCCAATTAAAAAATGGACAGAAGGCTTGAATATACATTTCTTCAAAGAGGGCATATAGATGGCCAATAAACATGTGAGAACCTGTTTTCACTAATCATCAGGAAAATGCAAATTAAAATCACAATGAAACATCACCTCACACCTATCAAAATGGCTATCATCAATAAATAAACAAGTGCTGGCGTGGATGCGGAGAAAAGAGAACCCTTGTGCACTGCTGGTGAGATTGTAAATTGGTGCAGCCACTATGGAAAACAGTATGAAGGTTCCTCAAAAAATTAAAAATAGGACTACTGGACAACACAACAATCCCCCTTTTTTGGGTACTGATCTGAAGAAATCCAAAACACTAATTTGAAAAGATACATGTGCCCCTATGTTCACTGCAGCACTATTTACAACAGCCAAGATATGGAAGCAACCTAAGTGTCCACTGACAGATGGATAAAAGATGAGGTACATATATACAATGGAATATTACTCAGCCACATAAAAGAACGAAATATTACCGTTTGTGACAACATGGGTGAACCTAGAGAGTATTATGCTAAGTGAAATAAGTCAGAAAGAGACAAATACCATATGATTTCACTTACATGTGGAATGTAAAACGAACAAAACAGAAATAATCTCATAGATACAGAGAACAAAATGATGGTTGCCAGATGAGAGGAGGGTTGAGGGAGGTGGGTAAAAAAGATGACGGGATAAGGAAGTATACAAATTGCGAGTTATAAGAACAGTCATGGGGATGTAAAGTACAGCATACGGAATATAGTCAATAATACTGTAATAACTACATATAGTGTCAGATGGGTACTA
Source organism: Rhinolophus sinicus (assembly GCF_057876585.1). Classification (NCBI taxonomy): domain Eukaryota; kingdom Metazoa; phylum Chordata; class Mammalia; order Chiroptera; family Rhinolophidae; genus Rhinolophus; species Rhinolophus sinicus. The sequence goes on from NC_142508.1 coordinate 9,950,067, forward strand.
GACTTACCGGGGTGATCACTTCGTAAGGTATATAAATGTCTAATCATTATGTTGTACACCTGAAACTAATATAATATTGTATGTCAACTATAATTGAAAAGTAAAAATTAGTTTTTAAAAAAGCTATGGTGAGGATTTCAGCTTCTAACCTCTGGAAGGGCTGACATGATTTATTTCAATTTTTAAAAATCTCATTCTGATTGATGTATGAAAAACAGACTGAGGCGGAGACGGGAGTGGGCAAGCACAGAAATTATGAGACCAGTTAAGAGGCTATGGTAACACCAACAAGTGGCCGAAATTAAATTTCTGGGTTGAATATCTAAATAGATTCTATGTACAAATAAATACTTTAAACATCTTTGTCAACAAAGGGACCAGACTGCAGTAATCAACCAGTAAACAAGAACAGTATCACCACTTAATGTTTCTACTTCTCTTTCTAGATTTGAGAAACTCAACAACAATATAAATTTGCTAACACAACTGAACGTATTTACTAATATCTTAGGTTTTTTTTTTAGTTTTAAGCAGAAAAACCATTGAAAGATTCTGAAAATCACTAAGGGGTATCTAACAGAAATGTAAGCTTTTTCATAAGGACAAATGCTTTAGTTTACAGGGCTCCAAGTTCTTGGGAAATAGTTACTCTTTTAGAGTTAAGAATACTCAGAAGTTTCAAATTGATGTGATTTAAATAAGAGGAATGGTAAGATTTGAAAAAGAATGAGAAAGGATATTCTAGGTGGGAACAAATTCACGAGAAAGGCTCAATGATAAGAATGAGAATGGCAAGTAAAGAATTAACATGAAGCACACCATGTTTTCCCACCTTAGATAGAGAAAAAAAAATTACCAGTTGCTAGTATAAACTATTAAAAAAGATGTTAAAAATCCCCCAAATATTAAAGGCAAAGATCAAAAGAAAGCGTTATCTTTTCTTCTTCCTCTTTAAGGCTATAAATGACCCCTTTGAAGATTTTGTGATCAAAAAGCTTTATAACTTATAAAGGGATAATAAACTCATATAATGTCAAGATCGGGACATAAACTAAACATTTTAGTTTCCCTAACAGCCCACCATGGAGCCCTCATTCAAAAATGTATGCCACTATTCAACCTACTTATTCTCAACAGGTACAACCTCTTAGAATGTGTTTCTTAGATGTGCCGCCCAAATTGATTTTTAAAAAATAAATCTCGTCACATATTTACCGTGAGCTTCTAAAGAAGATTTTAAAGAAATATTGAAATATTTTTAGCTTTCCTTCTAATTGCAGGGCACTGTGTATAATTTTACTCTTTATCAGAGTAAAATTACAGCTAAACTATAGTTCATGCATATCTCCTAACCAATTTCTTTTCAAATAACATTGCTCAAACCTGAACTACAAAAGAAGAGTACTAATCCATTAATTCTCATTCATTTTATAAAGATATTTAGTCTACAAAAATGAACTTTGAAAAACAGCTTCACTAGTTAATACTTGTATAACACCCACCTTTTGGGATTCTTGCTATGTGATCGAGACCTAAGGGGGGAAAAAAAAATCTATTTTTAGAATACGTAAGTGAGAATAAGTACAATGTGCTATTATTATTAAATTCTTCTGATACCTATTTTTTATATTAATCTTTAAATATAAGGCACGTATTATAAACATAAGGCACACAAATGTTTCCTAAACGCACCACAAATTCTACAGACTTCCCCACCTTGGCGTATGAGCTTCCTTAACTAGGATACCTAGCTCTTAAAAAAGAATACGCTTCTAGAAGACTAAAAAACAGTACATTACAACTAATTCTCCAGACACCACTTCCCAGCTTGGAAAAAATTCTTTGTTATGTATATCTCTGTCATTCTTTCTTGCCCCCTGGGAACAAAGTAAAATTTCTAGGATCTGAGATGCTCACACTTTGGATTGACAACTTCATACTATAATCCCTAGAACACCCAATTCTATCTTACAACACGTTTCTTAACACAACACATGACACTCTTATATAAATACTCTTCAAATTTCCTGCACACAATTAACACTCAATAAATAGTAATAGCTAATATTATGGTTACTAGGAAGTCACAGGGATTTTTTTGTGTGGAGAATATATAGCATGGCTGTGGACTCAGCCTGAAGTAAGTTTTAACTCCGGTTCCTCCACTAATATCTGTGACCTAGGTAGATTGTATTATCTTCCCTCAGCGTTGTTTTTATGTCATTTGTAAAAAGTGGGATAGTAATGTAAATTTCACAGGGGAATGGTAAGGATTAGATGAACTAATATAGTAAATCCTTCGCACAGTGTATTATGGCACATATTAAGCACTCAGTGACAGTAATTTTTATCATTACCTTTTTCACTACCATAGGTGGAATCCCATCTTGTCTAATTTTTTACTCATTTGTAATTTCCTCGTCTTCCATACTTAGTTACAATATTTCCTCAAGTTACAGGTAAATTAAAAAAATTTTTTTTACAAATCATTTCTGAAATACATTACATTTTATAATCAATGTTGAAAGAAATTTGCCAGGTGGTAACAAAGGACTAATGACACCTATAGTTATGAAAATGTAGTTCGGCAAAGACTTTTTATTCTAATTTGACTCATTTCAGTTAAATTTTAACTTTAAGCTGAGATTTCCAATGCCATTTACATTGTCTTAAATATTACAATACTGGGCAATATTACCATAGAATCTTAGTGTACACAAAACAGAACAGAGATAAAGCTCTGAGGTAAAATTTATGGCAAATGAACAAACAATAGAATAACCGCAATTCCCCTAAAAAGGAAGATGTCCACATACAGCTTTGTTTCATTTTGTCATTTCAGTGCAAAAAAATTACCTGCTGTAAGTCATGAAACAAATGAAGTCAGTTTAAACATCTCAGAATAGACTGACTATATAATGCTCAAAGCTTGGAGGAAGTTGGCAAGACCTATCACATATTATAAAGGGTTTTAATTAACTTAGGCACAACATCTGCTGAAGAGAAGTTATTTAAATTTTAGAGATACAATTAAGGAAACACTAGAAATTAGTATAGTAAATCTTGTGTGTCATACCTGTCCATCCTAACGTTGTTAAAGAAGATACGAACACAAGGTACAAAGTACGTGGCCATCACAATGCCATGCAATTTGTTGCCAATGGGTAAAAGTGACTCAGAACATTCAAACACTCTAAATATGAAGATTTATAGGATTCTATCAACTAGTGAATAACAATATAAAAATAATTATGTACATTTATCAATTATTAAATTAATAAAATTTTTAATAGTTTATAGATCCTAGAATTTAAGAAGTATAGAATGGAAATACAATATAAAAAAAATCAAACCTTTTATCAAGTATTAAATATATCATAAAAATACAGTTCTATGCCAACCTGGTCCAAATATAGCCCATTATGAAAATCAGAGGGCTAGAAAAGGGTGTGTTATTTATCTTACAAAACAAAGATGGTAAAGCACTCTTTATTACCTCTTCCATACATTCTGAAGGAAATCACCTAGACTTAAATGGCCACAAGCTAACTTACTTGTATTAACATTGTTTTGCATGGTAACATTTTAAAGAGTAAACAAAAATTTCCCATGTCCAGATTTTTTAACATCTTGTGCCTATCACATCTCTTTTTAGAACCAAGGGATATTCAACTTCAGATAGGTGGACTATTCAGTTCATTACTCCGTACCTCCTCAGCTTCTCCCTTTCTTCTCTCTCCCTTTCTTCTCTTCTCTTCAGGCGTTCCTGGTTTCTTTTCTCCTGCTTCTCAGCTACAACTCTCTTCAAAAACAATGACAGTTTAAATAATATAAATGAGGAGCATTATTTACTGGCCTATTCTTAGTGAGCATTATCCTAAACTTTACCGCATCTGGTTTCCCACATTGCACCAGTAACATTAAAATCTGTTTACGAACAATTCAATTTGAAGTTTTGACAGTTGAAATCATTAGGCTGATGAGTCTGGTTTTCAAAATCTTTTCCCCTTTTGGGGAACATTTTAAAAATTTCATTACCTATGACTTTTTAATATTTTTAAATCACTTCTGTAAGATTTTTCTCCTCTGAATGCTTTCTAGTATTATTTTGTATTTTTATAAGAAATCAACCATTACGTATCACTACAAGTTCCCATGCCCTATGATTTCCAATATAGAAATATCTTCTGCCACTTCCAATTATCATCCTGATGTTGCTTTTCAAAACACTAGTAAAACGTCAACAGTTTTGTTGCTAGGTTTATATTTGCAAAGACACCCAAAAAGGTACCATTTTTGAGTTTTAACTTAAGAGTCCAATAACCATTTGCTGTAGTAAAAGTCATCATTTAAAAAAACTTAACTGAAGATCATTCTAGCTACTCAGAATACTGAGAACTCACTGTTAACTACAATATCCACTGACTCTGCTTGGGTATACCTCCTCAGAAATACCTTTTTTTGTTTGCTTTTCTCTTCTCAAAAGCACTCAGCAGATGAGTAAGAACTGTGTTGCCTTTCTCACAATAGCCTACATATTTAAGTGACAGTGACGGTCCTTTTTAAAATAGGTTTCATTCTAAATCCTTTTGAAATGGGGGCAGAAATGTAAAATAAAACTCTAAGTCATACAAGCTTGCTATTTAGTGAATAACTGCAAAATATTTCAAATAAATATTGGACTCATTTTCTCAATCTTCCTTTAAAGTACTATATTATTGTCACAGAAAAAAATAAAAATTTTAGGGGACTCTGTGTAAAAGAATTAGTTTACAACTCAGTTTTCAAAATTCCTAATTTCACATACCCAACACAAATTACTGCCTCAACGATAAAGGGGTTAAGTATTTAAAGGTCTGTTTCTTAGACATCAGCCATTAAACCAGCTATCATCTCCATGAAAATCCTACACTACTCAATATGAATTGTTAAGAGAATCACAGTCAAGAATACTATACAAAAAGACAATACAGATCAAAGGCATGAGTGGCTAAGTTGGATAAAGTGAGGGATATTAATTTACCAATGTACCTTTAATTCTTCAAGCTTCTCTCTTATTTCAATAAATCCCAGGTGCAGTTTACCCCCAAAATGATCAGCCAGTCGCCTATCATTATCATGAAGACCTAAATATGCAGAGCAGACTTCACAGACTCGGAGTTTCTGCTGTTGGAAACTGGAAGCTGGCATAGAATTCCGATAAACTTCCTAAACCAAAGTGAGAAAAACAATGTTCATGTAAACCTCAGTGAAAGTCATATAATTAAAGAAAACATACTATGTTTACACCAAAAATATTTTCTCATGAATACACTAAAGCATGGCTATTTTGTCATGCAAATTATAGATTGCCCATTACCCTCATCTTCTGTCCTCAGGACCGCTCCACTGGAGATAAAACATCAGAGTCTCAAATACCTTTTGCCAAGAACTATCATAACAATTCCACCATGATACAGAGCATGACTTCCTAAAGATTTTCTCAATGTTCTACAATGTTCTGCTTTCTATAATTTTTGTTTAAAAAAAAAAAAGAGAAGTGGCAACGCCTAAATTGTACATTGGTGAAGGATCAAGGAAGTAGAAGTCGCCATGCTTGCAGAGAAGGAATGCATGTTTCCCATGTTGCTACAGCTCCCTTCCACTGCCATCTTTCCCACAGATCATTTCCCCTCCTCTGGAAATGTTTCCCTTCCTCTGGAAATGTGGACAGCTCATACAAATAATAAGCTTCCTACTAAGGAGTAGTTCTGTAAGACAAGAGATGAAAGGTGCCTTGCTGAGATTTAGAAGTCTTGTACTCAACCATTTTAGTTATTTAAGACTGCTTTTGACTTCTTTTATACCACGCACCCTTCTACGTCTCAGGCACTGAAACTAAAACAAACAGCGGAAGAAGGATTGGTACCTTACAAAAACCTTTAGAGAAATGAAAAAGCCAAACGGTCCGCCAGAAACTGTGGTGTGATTCCATAGCTGCCCCCAGTTTGCCTGCCTTCTGCCTCCCCCTCCACTGCCCCTGCCACCCCCAAGTCAGCAAGACCAGTCCCTCCTCAGGCTCCTCAACGTGAAGACGACAAGGATGAAGCCCTTGGTGATGAGCCACTTCCACTTAATGAACAGTAAATAATCTTCCTGCCCTACAGTTAATAAACTTAACTGCGTTTATGTGTCTGTGTGTGGAAACCTAACAATGTGCAGCAAGAACCGTAGGGGACATTCCTGCGCCATGATCACCATCGCCTACGCATTCATCGTGTGGGTCATCGTGTGCAGGCTGGTCCTGAGTGGACAGCCTCTCCTTACATAGGCGTACGGGGCTACTTAATATAGAATTAGTAACGTGTTACTTTTCTTACTGTTTTAAACTTTGCTTTCCAGGAATTACTTTACCGTACAGCATGCCCCCCATCTTATTATATAAGACCAGTCTTATATTACAGTAAAACAAGACAGGGTTTTATGTTAATTTTTGCTCCAAAAGATGCATGAGAGCTGATTGTCCACTAGGTCTTATTTTTGGGGAAACACAGTAATCTTCCGCTTTAACATGCTATCGTGACAAATTAAACCCAGCTGTATGACACAGAAGCAATGACGACAACTGCAAAAGCAGAGAGTACAATCCCATCTGAAGGCAATTTTCTAAAAAAACATCAGTTGGGCTTAACAAAACAGACTTTGTTTGCAGGATATCAGATTGTGAGCTGGGCTGTGGAGGAAAAATGACAGGAGGCTCCAAGGTACTAGCAGACTATACTGAGGGGGAAAGAGAAACGAGAATGCTGACGCTGCATGCAATAGATTGGGGGATATGGTGTCACTATAACCAGGTACATGCAGAGTGTATGTGTGTGCCTGTTGTGTTGTGTAAAGACGGTTAAGTATGGCTAGCTAGTGTAGTTAATTTTATTTACCAGTTATAAATTTCCATGTTATCAATGGCTCTAAATTCTAAAAACCATTAATTCTGACACACAGTCCACTAGTATGACACGGACTAATTAAATATTTTTACATTGGTTTGAATTCCCTTTAATAGTAATAACTTTGCAATAATTTCCAGTCAAATATATGTGCTTTAAGAAGTACAGATACTAAGGCTCTATACACCACCAGTAAGAATTTAGTTACCTCTGCTTCTCTTTTCTTTGCCCGTGCTTTCTCTACTTCGTCCATTACTTTCTGGGATTCCTCCACATTCCCTTCAGCTCCTAGTTGTTCCACCTTGGCCAACAATTTACCAATCTCTTCATTTAACTCATGAACACGTTCTGCCTAGAAAAAAACAGAAAAGATCGTGAATAAAAAGCAGAGTAAGAATCAAAGTTCACGGTGTTCAGAGAAGACTTAAGTGAACTAAAGCAATATGAGAATAAACAATGCTTTCTAAGCATATCATAAATGAATTCGTGGGACATGAGGATGTTTTGAGCCTGCCTGTCTTCACTTCAGTAAGGTCAAGGATACATACAACTGATCTCGATATAACTATTACTTTCCCACCTCGCTTTGGCAGTGAACTCCAAGTATAAAACACTTCTTCTTCCACAATCTAGCCCTCTGTACCTTTTCAAACCATCTCTTGGTGGTGTCCTAGTTCACAACAAAATCTGTATTTCTATTTTGTTTCCCAAATTTATCCTGTTTTCTGCCTTTGACTTTGCACATACTGTTGCCTCTTCCTGGGATGTCATCCCTTAGCTCCCTTGCCTGTCTAGTGAATGTCTATTCATTCAACAAGAGCCAACTCAAGAGTCTATTCTGTGACATGTTCTTGAAAATCAATCCCATCTCACCCCCACTTACATAAGCAGAGACCCATCCCCCTTTTGCGCCACCTTGTATCTTTTATGATTATATATATAATATATACATATATTATATATATAGCAATCTGTATGATCTAATGTCCAACAAATAGCATAAAGTCAAATATGAGTTTAAAAAATGAATTGGTGAATACTCTTTCAAGCAAAGATATGGTTTTAGAGTCCAACAGATCTGGCCTATGGCCAAGCCAGCTACCAGGTGTGCAATGTTGGCCCTATTACTTAACCTGAATCTACTTCCTCATCTGTGAGGTAGGGATTAGTAGTATCTCTCTCACAAAGCTGTGACAACTGAGAAAATGTGCCTTGTCCATATATTGCACAGCACGGCACCCCTTCTCCCTTAGCTCGTGTCTCTCCACTAGGATTAATCCTTGATTTGGGGTTTGATGTGCCTCCTCCTCCTCAGCAGCAGCACCACCATCATCCTGGAAATCTACTTCATCCCTATTGTTCTAATGGTACATGATAAATAGACATAGTTTTTATTTTGACCACAAAATAAGTATTCATCCTGTGTGGCCAATTATATCAGAAAGAAGGTTCTAATTTGATACAGACATCCAGTCCCAACAAACTAGTGTACCAACAATTTTTACATCTCAAATTTCCTTCAATCTAAGACATCTGCCCCTCAAAGAAATCCCCAACTCTATTATCATTACCTTACCTCTTTAACAAAGTGGGATTTTTCTTTAAACATCTGTCATGGAATGACTGCATTAATGCCCTGCAACTCTTCACGCTTCCCTGTACCCATGCCTTTTGCTATGTACCCAAGTATACTCTGAATCTCAACTTGGACATATAACATATAACTTGGATATGTAACAGGACAGTAGCAAACACCATAAACGGCTTGAAAAACGCTCATATGACTAGGCTTCATGCTTTTGCACCTCTACTCCCATCATGAGAACACAGTTCAGTAGCCTCCAGCTAAGTGGAAGACATGGGAGTGAGCCTAGCTAAGACAGTAATAACTGGCCAGTCAAGTTTAGCCTAAATCATTGACTGCAGACTTATGGGCTAAATAAATACTGTTTTAAGTCACTGAGTTTTGAGGTACTTTTTTAAAAAGTATTTTTGTAGTGATGGATAACCAATACAGTGTGAGGTCTGGCCAGTACCTGTGCATCTCTTTCAACCATGAGGTATTAGATCGCTTGTACTTAGGATGCCCGTCTTTATAGTACCCATCTTCAGAGAACATTTTAGAAAAAGTTGGTTAAAAGTAAACCTTCCCTCAAATAAGGGAATCCATTTACCTTTGTGCATATGAGTACGTATCTAAGCATTATGTTTAATGTCATCTGAAATCTCTCTGCGTAACTCTGTCCCCATTCTACATTTTCATACAATGTACCAGACCACACTGAATGGTACAGAATATTATAAAGTAGTAAATCATCAATCAACAAAATGCAATATACAGGTACTTCCTGGATTATTTGAACCAACCAACTCTATATAGGAAAAATAAACACACTGTGGATATTAGATAATATTTAAAAAATTACTAACTTTATGGATATGATTTTGTGGTTATGTTTTAGAGGTGAAATGAATTTGCTTTTAAAATAAACAATAGCAGAAAGCTGACAGCTTTGAATCCACTGATTCACTATACTTTTCCCTTCTACTTTTTGCACATAAGTTCTGAATGAAACATTTTTAAAAAGTAGTAAAGTAGAACATCTGAAAAACACTCAAAACTGAACATTTGAAAAAACTGAGCAATCCATTTGGACAGTAGGCATAAGACATACACAGACATTTCACTGAAGAGGATATACAGACGGCAAATAAGCATGTGAAAAACATGTTCTAAGTCATTAGTCATTACGGAAATGCAAATTAAAACCACAATGAGATTTCACTAAACACCTTTCAGAAGGGATAAAATGAGACAGTGACACCATCAAATGCTGGCATGGATGTAGAGAAAGTGGATCATTAATACACTGCTGGTAAGAATGTAAAATGGGACAACCACTCTAGAAAAAAGCCTGGCACTTGCTTTCAAAACTGGAAATGGCCTTATCACATGACTCAGCAATTATACTCTTGGGCACTTATCCTAAAGAAATGAAAACTTAAGTCCACACAAAAATCTGTATACACGAATGTTTACTGAAGCTTTAATGATATTAGCCAAAAAGCTGAAAACAACCTAAATGTCTCCTTAATTGTGTGAATTATTAAACTGTGATATATCCATGCCATGGAATGCTACCCAGAAATATAAAGGAATGAACTGCTACTGATACATACAACTTGTATGAATCTCAAGGAAGTTGTGATGAGTGAAAAAAGGCAATCTGAAAAGGATGTACACTCTCTGATTCCACTTATGTAATATTAAGTGAAATAAAGATGAAGATTAGTGACTGCCAGTGGCTAAAGGGAGTGGGTGGCTTTGGCTATAAAAGGGCTACATAAGGGAGTCTCGTGATGCTAGTTAATTTAATGATGGTGGTAGTTACCCAAGTTACACATGTGACATTACATTACATTACACACACACACAAATGAGCGCATGATTAACTGGTGATACCTGAATAAAATGTAAGGACTGGACCAATATTCTTTGCTTTGTTACTATACTATATAGTTGTGTGAGATGTTAACATAAGGAGAGGCTAGAGCAGAGTACATAAAATTCCCTGTAGATGTCTTTACAATCTCTGTGAATATAATTTTTCAAAATAAAAAACTAATAGTAGTAATTGAAACTGTATTTTGTACTATTGAAATGACTGAAATGCTTACCTTTGCTGCCACTTCAGCACTAATCTCTTCTTGAGTTTCTGCTAATCTTTTCTTAGCCACTTCTGTTCTTCGATCACAATCTGCAATGAATGACTGCAGATGATCCATAGCCTACAAAGTTTAATTAAAAGACAATTATTGATAGAAATCAACTTTATTCAGAAATATCTTTACTCAAAAAATTATACTTTTTTAAAAAATGCTATGATGAACATAAAATAACAAAAAGCAGATTAAAAAATGAATCGGAAATACTATTCATGTATCAAATTGGCAAACAGTAAACATCAGTAATTCCCAGGAAAGGTAAGGCCGTTAAAAAACTGCCATTCTCATATTCTGCTGAAGGAAGCCCAAACCACTGGCAGCCTTTATAAAAAGGCAATGCGGTAATTGGTAGTAAATGCCTTAAAAATGTCCCCCAACTTAGTCATTTTACTTCCAGAAATTTGTTCTAAGAAATCAGAGATGTATGGAAATATTAATATTCAAAGATGTTCTTCACAGTGTTATTTTTAATAGTTCATTTAAAAGTAAACTTTTAAAATTCATTCCCAAGTTAAGCAATTTGGACTTTCATGTTACTGTACAGATATACAGATAATTTGGAAAATAAATGTTTTAATTGAAAATATAAATTTACTCAGCATATATATTCTAAAAATGGTTGGTCAACCCAAGAATTTCTTGAAAGTGAAAAGCAGTAAAGGTCATTTAAAGCTTTTATCTGTGATGACAAATAGCTATTAACTCTTTTAATTTAAAATTCATCTTTAAATTAAACCAAAAATCTGCCATATTAACATTTCCTTATGTGAAAATAAAAGTGGCATCTCAGAGCATTGGGAGAGAAAAGATGGACTAACCAATAAATAGTATTGCATCAACTAAGTAGTTATCTGTAAAAAGAAAGCTGTTATCTATACCTCAATTCCTTAGACAAGAATAAATTTAAGTTGGATCCAAGGTTTAAGTGTATAAAATGAAGCCATAAAAATACCAGAAGAAATCATGAGAGAGAAATCATAACCTCAAATGAGGGATGGCCTTTCAAATTAATCCAATAGAGATCTTTAAAAGATTAATAAATTAGACAAAAATATTCTGCAAGGCCCATTACCACCAAAAGAAAAACAGGAAAAAAAAATCCAATGCATTATCAAAGAGAACGGACTAATTTTCGTAATATGTAACGTTAGTACAAATCAGCTAGAAAAATGCTAATACCCAAAGTTAGCCAATAGCCAAAACCAGTAACTGTACAGATAGTTCACTGCAAAGGAACTATAAACAGATATTAAAACATATGAAATATGTTCAAACTCACTCATAAGAGAAATGCAAATTAAAACTACACTTTATATTCCACATTTCATCTGTCAAAGTTGCCAAGCAATTTTGACAACACACTATGTGGCTATATGGGAAACAATCTCATATATTACTGGTTGGACGATAAATTGGTAATTCTGTTTTTTGAAACTCCAGGTCTTTTTATTTTACTTACAATGAAATGTTATGCTAAATTTATTAACAAACAGCAACGCTGTTATATTTATATTTCTCTCAGGTTCCTTAAGCTTATTTATACTAACTTGTTAATTTTGATGGACAGCAATCTGGCAAAATTACTCTTTGACTCAGTTATTCTATATCTAGACATTTATTCTAGACACTTGATATGTAAAAATAGTACTTAATCATACTATAATAGAAAAAGACTAAAAAAATAACCTAAATATCCTACCCATACCCTTAGACCCAGATGATGCATTTCTGCTGTATTTTATGCCCAGTGTGTATTAAATGATAACCCAGTTACTTTAAGGTGCTTCCCCCAATTGTTTCAGCCATATATTAAATTATGTTTACATAGATGGTTTTCATGTGCACTAGCAGAAAATCTTAGAAGTTCAGAAAAGTAGATGGAGGGCCTACTTACTGCTGTTATCTCCCAAACCAAATAAAACTCCTATCATCTCACTGATAAAAAGTGTTGTAAGATTTATGCTCATCAGTTTTATGTAATGCTGACTGGTATGTTTTATTGAAGTATGAAAAAGTTTCCCTGTTTTTACAGAAACAATTCCTATGTTTGTATAAAAACAATACAGTCAGATTTTGAGCCCTTCAGATCCCTAAATGGTATCTTTTACTTCCTCTAATAGTTCTGTTAGTTTTACATAAAAACCTGTGTCATTAACATCCCCCTCTCCACCTGTCTATTTACAGACATAAAAATGAGTATGAATGTAAAAATTCAGTATATTAAAGGGCCTTACATAAACTAGAAATTAGTTGTTTATATTTACTTAAATTGATATTTCCTTAATCATGACGACTTTATTGGGAAGAATATGCTCAATTTTCAAAAGAATATATGAATTGCATGACTTTTGCATATTTTCTTAAAATATCCAGTTTCACTTTTTTCCCCAAAACTTTTATTTATTTAAGTGTGTTTTTCCAGGACCCATCAGCTCCAAGTCAAGTAGTTGTTTCAATCTACTTGTGCAGGGTGCAACTCACTGGCCCATGTGGGGATCGAACTGGCAACCTTGTTGTTAAGAGCACCCTGCTCTAACCAACTGAGCTAACGGGCTGCCCTTCATCTTGTATTTTTTAAAAATATTGTTAGTTACGAAAGTACATGATCTTACTTAATTTAGTATTACCTCATATAACCAAAGGCTAAGAGCCTTTGCCTATTAAGAGAAATTAATACATATTCAAAATGTTTTATTGCAAAAGATAACCTAACCCATTAAAGTAAAATCACATACATCAAGTTCAAAGAAAAAATCTTGTTCTTTGGATGCAATTTCATAATCTGCTCTTAAAGCCAGGTCATGGACTTTCAGACATTCTCCAAGATCCATTCTCTAAAAGGGAAAAAAAGACACGTTACTGAAATAGAAACCACATTTTTCAAAAACTCATTGACAACCACAGTAATCTTCAAAATACATATTAAGTCATACAGATGCTTCTTTATTTATGGACTTCCAAATTACAAAATTTCATAGACAAGTATAAAACTTGGTGCCAGAAAAAAAAGCCACATCAATTCTGTCTACCAACAGATGGGAACAGTGATCACTTTTGTACTTAAGAACAAATAGACAGGGAAAAGCCTGTCAGAATCTGAAAAAAGCTCTTAGCCACAAACTGCAGATATGTATAACAAAGGATATGATCACCAATTCTGACAATATCCCATGCTACAAAGGACAGTGAATTCACTGGATTACGATTCGAAAAGACTGATATCCCAGATAAAATGTAAAAAATATGAAGTCCTATAGTTATACCTAAGACGACAAGTTTACAAATAACTAGGTATAAGCAGAAAATTATAGACAAGTTGAAAAACTTACTAGTCAAGAGTTAGGGGTACAAGGTGGCATGACTGAGGTAAATTTATGTGATATAAAAGTAACTTACAGGATATAGTATAACAAAGTGAGAAATCTTACTGAAGGCTGGTTTTAAAATCAAGCCCCTTCTCCAAAAGACACATTCTGTGTGCTAACATATTTCAAAAGGGATATAAATAAACTAGACAAATGGTCTCAAAATCAAGCTATACAAAAAAGCCAGAGAAGAAGTAATTAGATGGAGGAAAAATCAACATGTAAACCTAGTCATTCATCTATCCACTGAAGAACTTTCAGTATGAAATAGAAATAGATTTTATTATGGCCCCAAGGGACTGCAGAGAGTCAGATTTTAACTCTTTCAATGTGAGAAAATACTTTCTAATGATCAGAGCTTTCCAAAAATGGAATAAGTTTCCTCAGGAGTTACTGAGTTACCCGGTAACGGAGAGATTCAAATATAGTTTAGACAACCATTTTTCTAGGATATTGAGGAAAGAATTCAACTACCAGGTAGCTTTTATTCTTCCAACTCTGAGATTTTATGACTATCTAAAAAAAGGTCTCTAAAACTGCATTATTTCAGTTCTTGATTAAATAAAGGAACAAATGGGAAAGTAAGCAGACAATGCCCTCAAAGATGTCCTCTGGGAAATAATAAGGAATGTTCACCTCTATTAAAAAAGCCCTCATATCACACTAATGGTTTGAAAGCATCATTGTGTTGCTGAGCGAGCCGAGCTTTTCCAGGCCCCATTGCTTCTTCTCGCTCATTAGTCTACGGGTTAACAAACTTAAGGACTTTTCCAGTGATGAGAAACAGCAACTGAAACCTTAAAGACATGTGGAAATTCAAAGCTGCTTATTAAGCAACATTTATTAAGAAAAGGCTGCAGAAAAAAAATGTAATATTCTTTAAAACAGAACATGCTGGAAAAGACAGGAATAAAAGAAGTTAATGGCAAAAGAATGTTGTTACCCTCTTTGCTATACCAGCCAATTGATTTCTTAATTAATAGCATCTTTATATTAATCACTCCAACAATTCCCTTTGCATTTGTATGTATTTCCACAGCTATAGTTGCTCAGGGGAGGCCAAACTGCTTTCATAAAATGTTAAGATGTCACAGTTTGAAATGCCTTTCATCCACTGCAGTGGTTCTCAACCTGGACCTGAACAGTTTTTAAATAATACTGATGGAGAATTTTGAAGAGGCCCAAGCCCTACCTTCCAAAGATTGTATTGTAAAAATCTCGTAGGGGTTTTTAATGTACAGTGTTGAGAACCATGCACTCACTGATCTAGTTTTACTTCCCTTCCACAGAAAAAGGAACTGAAGCCCAGACTGACTTATTTGGAGTACTTATTAGAAAACGTGGTTTAGATTTCTAGCCCAATACCCTTTCCACTTATTTTGTCATGCTAATTCCAATTATTTCAATACTAACTTATCATTTAATATTTTTAGGTAACCATCCTCCATGCAATCTGAACAAGCTCAGCACATAGCAGGCATTCAAAGCAGCTGTCTACTGCCTTTCCTCCAGTTATCTCCCTTATCTTTATCCTCTAACTGTATTTCCAATCTGTTCTCAACAAAAACTGAAGTCCCATATAAACTTTGCCTCATTGTGTTTAACCTAAATATCTCTGTTGCCCACCTATACTAACCTTTGGCAGGAATTCTAGGCTTTCCCCCCACTCTATCTTTAAACTTACATCACACAACCAACCAAAAGAAGAAAAGCAACTATGTGGGTCAAGAACAAAATGAACACCAAAAAGGCCACAATTATATTAATACCACCGTAATAGGGGTGGAGTTTTGGTGAGGGGAGGAGAGGTGAAGCGAATGTATGCCTTGGGAGAGGGGGGAATTTATAGGAGGGGGAAAGATTTATTACTCACTAGAATGTGAGCTCCATAAGGACAAGGGTTTGTTTTTTTTTTACCCATTATGTATCTGCCTTAATAAATATTTGCTGAATGAACCAAACTGGGAAAAGAGGGCAGAGAAGAACATTTGGCACAGGGGGCCCTGGGCTTAACAAGCAAGGTGGTGAAGATGCACCGGGGACAAAAACTGGCCTGAGCTCTGGAAGGTCTTCTATAGCCTCTCCTTGGATGATCTCCTTTGCTTGCACTCCTTCCCTTAAATGTTTCGAGCAATTCCTCTCTTTTCACTGTGTGCTCTGCTCCTCTCCTTCAGGAGGGAGACTACTTGGGCTTTTCACTCACTATCCTGGACCTTGAGCACCTACAGCTAGCTTTCCGGTCAAATCTCGCTCACCACTGATTTTGGGACCAAAGCCCTAGAAGGAAGGGCCTAGTGATAGTTTTCTGTTTGTTTTTTGTGGCCTGGAACAGCCCCAGTGCTATTTCTTCAGGGACCTGGCAGGACAATACGTAGTCAGGCACATTCTCAGAATTCTAGATACCAGTCGTCTATTTTCCCCTGTCCATACCATCATGACTAAGCACCCAGTCTGGCACTGTGCCATGCACATGAGGCATATTTAAATAAAAAACAAATACGCAAGCCAAAATAAACCCAATAATCCCAGCGGCCACCATAAACGTGAGTGAAGGCCAAGTACGTATGCCTATGTTAAAGCTCTCCGTGACCCTAGTCATCTAAAAAGAAGCCATGTCTCCAGAGAAGAGACATGATAGAACCACACCATGGCCAACTATGGACCAGTTCTCAAAAGCCACATCAATCCTGACTTCATCACTGAGGGTGCAACAGTGCTTTGAACACCAGGTGCACAGATATTTGCTGCTGCTGCTTCTCTTTTCAAGTGAGCTTCAAACTGAACAAAAGACAATGTTTGGTTATTCATTTTAACTTAAAATAACTTTGTGATGAAAGCCACAGGAAGAGTTTTGAATTTTTTATTTTAACAAGTAATTTACTTCATTATTAAATTCTTTCCATGTTTGTTTATTCTTGGTATTTTACTTAATAATCAAAGTCTCAGATTGTAAATGAAAAAAATGCTTATTTTTAACTGAATAAATTCAGTTCTGCATTTTGTCTTCTCCATCCTAAATCCATTTCCTCCATGAAGTCTTGACCAAATAACTGTACTTGATCCTGATAACTTCTCTTATAACCTCACAGCATTTTATACTATGTTTTACTAGTTAACATCAAAAGTTGATTCTGTTAAGTGCTTTTTAATTATTCTTTTGAAATTCCAAAAGTGAATGTTATCTCCCAAATGGACTCTAAGCTTCATGAGGAAAATGGTTTATTTCTTTTATTTTTCCATCCTACATAAAAGATCAGGTTTTGCTCAACCCATGACTATTAAATAAACTTCATGTTTGACTAAGGAACTGTACGTCTAAGAACTTGAGGAAACAATGAAATAAGTACACAGAAATAGACATTGATAATAAAATTTAACAATGGTGTTTTTGATCTAAAACATTAGAAACATTTTAAGAGCTTGGCAACAGGACTGGATTATTGAATAGCCGTATAACACGTAATATAGCCATGAGAAATGACGTTCTTGAAATTAAGTGGAGAAAAGATGGCAAAGACATAAAATGCCATTTTTATAAATTCAGATATTGCTGTGAGGTTGGTTCGTTGGTTTGAACTTTTTTATACTGGCTGAATTAAATGCAATGAGCATATATTATTCTTACAATTAGAAAAATCAATAAAGCCTCCTTAATTTTAGAGAAAAATATTTAAATGACAGAAATAGAGGTATGTGGAAATTATACATCAAAATCAAATAAAATGGTATTTCAGTGGAGCAAATTAAAGGGGTAACTCACACATCTGAGTGTACTGCCAAGTGTAAACTAATGGCAGTAATAGGAATATACCAGTGATAGACACTGGGTATATTAACAGCTCCAAGTATTTGCAAATATTCTTGCTTTCTTAGATGTTAGGACATTTGCTCAGTTCTATAAGCTAAATCCTAAAGGGAATTATAAAACAGTATGAAAATATAATACCTGCTATCAAGGAATTTATATTCTCAATGGAAAAAAACAAACTAACAGTCGCAAATGTGGACAAAAATGTATACACAAGGATTTCATTGCCACACTGTACACGGAAAACAGAAACAAAAACTACTGATATATTAATAGTCACTGCATAAATAATTTAGGAAACAGAAGTATTATGAAATATTATGCAGTCATTTTTTCAAAACAGGAGACCAGGTATATAGAAACTTCTCTAAGACAAACGAGAAAAATTAAAACAGTATTTGTTAAAACACACGCACACACAGACACAGACATGCACACTTGTAAATGCACACAAAGGAGAGTGAAAGATGTACATTAAACTGTTGACAGGGCTTAGGTCCGAGAAGGGGGATGATGTTAGTGGGAAACACTCATGTTTTATCCTTTTATCCTTGACGACTATATTGCTTAATAAACAAGACAGACTGGGCACTGATCAACTCAGAAGACCTCCCTTTACCTTTTTATTTTTTAAAATATACTAGAGTAACATTGGTTATTAACATATAAACTTCAGGTGTACAACTTTGTAATAAGACATCTGTATACTCTATTGTGTGCTCACCACCCGGTCCAGTCTCCCCTTCTATCACCTTGTATTTGACTTCCTTTACCCTCTTCATCCACCCCTCACCCCCCTTTCCCTCTGTTAATTACCATTCTGTTGTCTGTATCTATGAGTTTTTTTGTTTGTTGGTTGGTTGATTGGTTTTTGTTTTATATCCCACATGAGTGAAATCATATGGTTCTTTTTCTTTTCCATCTGACTTATTTCACTAAAAATAAAATAAAATAAAAAAATAAATGGGACTTCATCAAACTAAATAGCTTCTGCACAGCAAAAGAAACCATCAACAAAAAGGCAACTAACTGAATAGGAGAAGATTTTTGCAAACGACACTTCTGATAGAGGGGTAATATCCAAGATACACAACGAACTCATACAACTCAACAACAACAACAAAAATGAACAATCAGATTAAAAAATGGGCAGAGAACCTGAATAGTCAATTTTCCATAGAGGACATAGAGATGGCCAACAGATATATGAAAAGATGCTTAACTAGTTATAAGGGAAACACAAATCAAAAAACCACAATGAGATACCACCTCACACCTGTTAGAACGGCTATTATCAATTAAGACAAGAAATAACAAGTGTTGGAGAGGATATGGAGAAAATAGAACCCTGAAATGCTACTGGTGGGAATGTAAACTGGTACAGCCACTATGGAAAACAGTATGGAGATTCCTCAAAAAATTAAGAACAGAATTACCATATCACCCATCAATCCCTCTTCTGGGTATCTAGCTGAAAATTTTGAAAATAATTTTTCATAAAGATATATGCACCCCTACGTTCACTGTAGCACTATTCACAATACCCAAGACACAGAAACAACCTAAATGTCCTTCAATGGATGACTGAATAAAGACATGGTACATGGATACAATGAAATACTACTCAGCCATAAGATGAAATTTGCCATTTGTGACAACATGGATGGATCCTGAGAGTATTATGCTAAGTGAAATAAGTCAGGCTAAAAAGGACAAAAACCTTTGTCTCTTATCCATTTAACTCTGAGAAATTCACTTAATCTCTACGAACCCCTTTTCTCAGTACTTCAGGACTGCTGTATGGATCACATTACAGACTGACTAGATTGTGGAAGACTTTGAATATGAGTCAACACGTGCAGAATTTATTCTGTAGGCCAAGAAGAATGCTTGCCTACTTGGACAAAAATAACATAACAAAACCATGTTTTAGAAGCATTAACACCACACTACTGGATGAACTGACAAGAAGAAAGAGACCAACGGCTGGAGAGGCTACAAACCAGAAATAAAGCCGTAAGGGTTGAATCAGAAGAGAAAGGAAGCGATGGAGGTAAAATAGTGCTAAAGAAGAATAAAAGCTTTTTAAGGACGGGAAGGATGTCTGAAATAAATTCCATCATCACCTTCTAACAAATACGAAAAACAAGGCTCAGAGAAGTCACAAGATCATAAGTTAGTGGGAGCAGAGTAAAAATTTGAATCCAGTCTTTAACACAGCTCAATACGCTTTCAGTAACACAGTGACTCTCAATCAACAGGCTTTCACTGAATGGAAATGAAGTGTGCAGAGAAAAAAGGTCAGGGGTCATATCAAGGCTTCAAGAATTTCAAGAATGAGCAAATGATGCCACCAAGAGAACTAAGTCAAACGGGAGAGTTAATCTGTGATGTAAAGTGCTTTGTTTTGGACATGTTGAATTTGATGTAACATACTCCTCCTTGGAGCTACAGCCCAAGTATTTTTCTAGGAGACCCTCATTAACAAATCATACAGGAGTCTGACCTCCCTAGGTCAAGTTATTAATACTGAAGATACTGAAAAGTATTTCTAAAAAACCACATCACCTGCAAGATCATAACACATCACCATAGGAAACTTTAATGAAGAAAAATGTGAGGAATACTTGGGAATAACAGTATAAATTTCTATAAAATGTGCCTTAATAATGTAAATAAGAACTTTCATCAACTTAAGATTTTAAAACAAACCCCATTCCTTGGTAATTTTCTTTAACATTTTTTTAAACCTTCATTAGAGCAATAGTTCTCTTTTCATCTAACCTGGCTTTAATTCTTCCATTTATTTGTTTGTTTAAAATAGTAATTCTTCCAATTTGTCTTTTTATTACATTTTCTTACACTGTGTTTAAAGAGTCTCAAGTAAAAGAAAGTTGAAAGACACCAAGGAATATAAAAACAAATGGCAAGATTGAAAAAACACTAAAAGGAATAATACCAGCTGGAGAGAAAGGGAAACAAAACCCGACAGCAGCAGAAAGAGCACAAAAAAATACAAACATGCAGCCAAGCATTTGAACCCTTCCATATATAGACCCAATGGCAATGTGATTTTCTAAAACACAAATCATCTCTACACTTTGATCCTCACTTCTTGCACCTTCACTTTCTTCCTTCCTCCTATTTGTAAAATCTCTCTTCCATCCAGGTTCAATGCTTACTTACACCACCCAGCTCAAGAGCAAGAGAAAGCCCAGGATAATACGGGGAAAGTCTTCAAATAACAAAATCAGGATATGCGATTCAGTTATGCCACTATTGTTTTAAAATAATGATGTTCTTCTTTCCTAATTCCAATCCTGGCGCTCAAAATGAACAGGTCAAACAGGAGTGTTGGCTGAAGAGGAATGGGGCACACTGAGCAGGAAGCAGGAAGTAGTTCCTGCTCTTCTAACACTTCCCAAATTTTTAACTGCCCATTCCCATTCGTATGTTCCAACCCCAAGTGCATTTTTCCGAGTGGATAGAGAAAAATAAAGCTCTTCCACCCTTTATTAATATTTTTTGAAGAATTTAGCAGGAAATACTTTGCTATCCATGTCTAACCCTCGAGATAAAAATATATCTAGATAATATTAAAATAAAAGGCCGTGCCTTACAAAGATTATACTATCTACTTGAGAGCGAACATACACATAAAATTAAACAGCAAGTGCCTATTCAGTAGTATGAAGGGCAGGTGCCACATGGGGGTTCACAGGCTAACCTATATAGGCTCAGACAATGATGTATAGTAAGCCAGGCAGAGTCAAAATCTGTAGAGGAGAAAGGATATTCCAAGCAGAGAAAAAGGAGCAGGCAAAAATGAGAAGTGTGCTGGGGAAGGCAAGTAGTGAGACAATAATGAATAAATCAGTCTGGTTCAAGCAGAGGACCAAACTGATTTATTCATTCAACGAAGAGGTAGACTGGGCCAAGGGTTTTAGAGTTTTGATCATAAACACAATAGGGAACCACTAAAATATTTGTGTGGAAGCAACGTATGGTTAAATTTATTCCCATTCAGGAAAGACCAGCTTCTTTTATAACATTTAGATCTCTTCAAATATCATTTCATCAAAAAAGTTTTTTCTGAAAAAAAGAAAAGTTTTTTCCAACCACCTTGCAGGAGTAGCTGCTTGCCGGTCCCCAACTATCTAATTTATCTAGCCATGCTTTTTTCTCATAGCACTTAAATCACTATCTGAAATCACATTATTTCTTTTCATACTTGGCTGTGTGTCTCCCACATTAGAATATAAGCTCCCGCCACTAAAGCAGAAACCCGTGTCCATTTCTGTATCCCCAGCGTAGCACATGTGACATAGTAGGTCCTTGAGAAATATTTAAGTGAATGAATGAATGCTCATCACAGCCACCAGCACCAGTCCCAGAAAGATGAAAAAATAAATCACTTCTTAAAGGGCAATTTTTTGTTAACTTTTACTGTGAATTCTCTTTACTTTCTCCATTCAGCCTTCAGTAAACTGACACTGCTTGCTCACCCTTTTCTATTTCTTCCAGCGCTGAATTCCCATATTACTTGAATTTCATTACTCCAAGCACTATTAAACTAAATACATTAAACGAGAAAAAACAACAATCTATCCAAATTTGGAAAATTTACAAATTCATTATCCAAGTACGTCAATATATATGCCTACGCGTATGTTTTTTAATCCGATAGACCTAAAAATGTATATGGGATGATATATATTCAAGATGTTTAACTCTATACAGGTCAAAGTAAAACACCAATTGCTTTTAAAAGTTTCCTTAATGAGTAAGAACCATCCAACTGGAGAGGATTTTACTAACTCATTTGGTCTTGCTACCTGCATATCAAGGTAGAACTCATCACATTTAAAAAAATATTTCCAGTTAGAAAATCCATGACTTTACTTGGTGTTTGTGGTTAATCATCTGTGAAACAAAAATATGTTTCAGGTTTTCATTTATTACCATGTATTTGCTCTTTTCTGTGTTCATTGTCTATATCCTCTAAACGATGCATTTATTAACCCAACCCTTCCTTTTTGAACAAAGAGCCTCAGAGAACAAACTAGTTTCTTCAGACATGTTACTAATAAAATGCAGTTTACAAAGAAAGAAACGTAAGAGGAAAAAAGAAAATAGAAAAAATGCAGCTTATAAAACTGTACATATCTCAAAAAAATGGATGAAGAGTTCAGGGAATACCAAGAAGATGATTCCTTGTTAGGTAACCAGCATTTATTGAGAAATCATTGTACATACAAACAAATGTGACACGGAACTATGTCCACCAAGTACCAGACTATGAAAAACAATCTGCTTCAACAATGACTTCCAGACCTCATTCTGTTTTCTTGGAAGAACTGGTCTTTGCTACTTTCTATTATTTCAAGAGTCATCCTAAAATAGGTTCAAGATTTAAGATTTACTTCAAAAAAACTACAAAAGGATGGAGAGGACATATGTGATTATAAAGGAAATAAGGTAGCTATGGGTAAAATATTTACTGAGTTGGTGTGTGGGTACATGAAGTTCATTATATAATTCTATTTTTATTTATAGCTGAAATTTTCTATTAAAGAAGTTAAAAAAGATTCTGCCCTCAGACTGATTCTGAGGGAATCATAAAATATATTAGAGAATATTGTATTACATAATAAAAATTTAAAGTGAAGTTAATTTGTAGTTGATTTATAGAGATTGGACATCAGCACTACAGGTCATCATATACATGCATGTATATTTATATTTAACCACTAATCCAAGTAAGGGACAAATATGCTGATGAACCTCAATGAGAGACAGCCTAAACTAGAACAAGATTCTAGAATACATGGTCTCTGGGTTGGTTACTTAAAAAAAAAAAAAGAAAAAGAAAAAAAGAAAAAGTCACCTTTATAAGCCTGAAGTATATTAAGTCACTTTAAGTATACAAAACGAATGACTGAAAATATTCATAATGACAGAAAAAGGTAATTTCATAAAAGCATATGTACTCTAACTTGAATAGTTCAGTGTATTAATGTGCCAAATGCCAACAATGCTCCAAATTATATTCAGGACTTGGTTTTTCAAGTTTTACAGTAAAGTTTTAATTGTTCATTGGGAAGTTTTTAATATGTCTCTGATTTCCTAAGCATCAAATATATTTTTGGTTTAGGCAGTCTCCAGAAATACTTATTAAAGGAATAAATATTTTTGCAGTAACTGAGAAGAATAAAATACAAACAGCACATCTGCTTTATATAAGAACATAATACACTTCAAAAGCCAAATCTTGTAAAACTTGTGCTAACTGGCATTTTGCAAATTGGGAAGCTTTAGAAATTGGCTAATTTAAAATGAAAAAAATCATGTCACTAACCTGAAAAACACTTGTTAAAAAATACCAAAGTAACCCAAAACAAACCATTTGTGAGGAATAGGTTAGTTTAAAACATCTACAGACTAATTTTTCACATCTGCATGTGAACCCACTGCTGCCTTATTTTGATAAGCAACTCAACACTGAAATACTCAACTCCTTATCTGTTAAAACACATTTCCCACTAACAATTATTAATTTTTGAAACTCAAAGTTAGTTTCTGAAACAGATTTATTTAGCATTCTACTTTTGGGTGTATCAATTATTCATTCAATACAATAGAGGGACACTGTTCTAGATGCCGGGGATATAGCACTGAACAAAACAATGTCCCTGCCCTTATAATGAAACTTACATTCTAGTGGCTGGTTGAGAAAATTTTGTGCAGGTTTACTTCTTATCACTTATTCTGCTTCTCCATACTTTCATGGCTCTTTTACATATGTACTATCAAAGAGACTTCAGCAGTTTTAAAGTTCAGGTTTGTATGCACCCAAGTAACTGATTTTAGACCAGGCCTTAAAAGAAAGAGTTAGAGAAGCAATAAAGGAGTTTCAATTAGTAAAAATTGCACTTTGGATAAAACCCAGAACCTACTGGGGCACCATTAAATCAACTCAATCAAAATAGTTTTACAACCAGTAACTTCCATCCAATCACTTCAAAAAGGCAGATAAAGGTTTTACTTTATCCCTGTTCCTAAGCATTTTTCAATATCAGTTCTTTAAATTTAAATTCTATTTCTGAGCAGAGCTTCTTTTTTGTAAACAAAATTTCCTGTAATTTTGTATACTTCCCCAAATTTTCTATATTTAAAATGTGCAAAATTCTACTTGAAATAGGAAAGACTGGCCTATCCCCATGTCCTCAGTACATGTGATGCCTCCAAGGACATTTCAGAAATATCTGAAAGTCACTACCCTAAGTAATTGTGTTATCTAAAAAACTAACAACAAAAAACATTTCAAAAGTATTTAGATTTAAATTACTCGGAGATTCCTCTGTGGCAGAATATACTGTGATTCTTTAATTATGTGATATCTAACTAGCACAATTTCTATGAACTTTAATTTTTCCCATCTACCAAATGATGACCTTATACAAGAAAACATGATGACCTGTCAATGCTAAAATTATACTATGATGAAGGCTATAACAAAATTAGTAGTGGCCATTTCTGAACTGAGGACAGGCACATTATGAGAGTAAACATTTCCATCCCTGCAGGTCTTAAATTTCAAGCTTCTGTTACCATCTCTGCCTTAGATTTAACGCTTTCTGTAAATTATTACTATCACATATTTTTTTTCCCAGATCACTAGGAACTAGATGGAAAGATTTTTTTTTTTTTTATACTTATCGTCCCTTAGGGAAGGTATGTACCAGATATGCGTGGGGGTGGGGGGACATGACCACTCTACCTAGGTTTTTTGTTTTGCCTAAAAGGGGATGCTGTCTACAAATACAACAGGGAGAAATCAAGTGTGCCAAGAGAAGAAAAAAGTGGGACTAAATCAAGAAAATATTCTAGATGAATAGGAAAACAACCCAAGCCTTTGAAAAATACTAGCTTCCTAATATTCACACTTCTTATAAAAATCATAATCCAAAGATAAAATGTACACAATTATTTTGATTCTTTGCTCTACATTTTGCTTCCTCTGAATAATTTATTAGCTAAAGAATTAGTTATACTAGATTAATAAAAGGTAAAATGTCACAGAGGCATTTTCATCCAACTCAATTCCAAAAATATTCCATACTAATTGTCAGTTATGAGTACATTTTTAGAAACCACACTTACTATCACCAAGTGCTGGATATAAAGTCCAACACTTTATAATGAATGAAGCCAGAGAATACATCTCTGTGTATTCTTCTGCTAAATAATATAGAATATTGGTGAATCATACCTGATAAAAGTGACAGATCTGTGGAACAAGGTCATGAAAACTAAAGGGCAACCTTTAGTTATATAACAAACAAAAAACATTACAAAATCAACAGCTAGAATTTGGTTCTTTTTATCCTTCATGTAATGTGTAAAAAAAAAGAGAGAAAAGGTCATTTTTAACATAAAGAGGTATGAAATGTTCGACCTTGTGCCAGAAAAGCATGTATTTGTTCTACAGAGATTGGTTGTTAAGGAAGTCACAGCTCTGTAATTGCTTATGTAAACCATTTGTACATAAGATAAACTGTTATAAATAGCCCTTTTCAGTAATACGGGTAATGAGAAAGTCACAAGTTCTCAAGAACTTGTCTCAAGAAAGTCTAAGTTCTCAAGAAAACCACTCTGCAACAACCGTGGAGTCTCACAGAGCCCTAAAGCCAGTCCTTAAACTGCTTAAATTCTCAAAGAGGTTCACAACTACTAAACCCCATCCTCACTTAAGACAATCTCTTCTCTATCAGAATTACAAAAGGGAGATATTTCTCGTGCAGAGATTCCCTGGCTAGTGCCTTTAAATGAGTTTTCCTAAACTGTTCTTTTGTATAATTTATCAACAATTTTAAGCCTCATCAAATTCTGTACCATGAGAAAAATGTTACCAATTAAGATAGCATTTTTCTATCCACAATTTTGAGATGTGTATTTCAGAGATGTTAAAATTTGAAAGTAATATGCCATTTTACAAACCCACCAGCAAGAATTTTACAAGGAAAGTCCAAGACCAACCACTCATTTTTATTTAATATGATGGAGTTAGTATTCCCTACAGAGTAGAAAACATACTGAGTAAGACTACACCTCAGAAAATTTGTGTTTGGCCCCCGTTTTACTTAAAATCAACAGAACTGAATGATTTTGAGTAAGTCACTATCATTGAGGCTAACTGAATCATATGCCTCGTAGAATTGTTTCATGAAAAAAATGAACATAAATAGCATTATCTGCAACATACAATGTAAAACACAACTGTGATGTTAGATTTCCATTATTAATGCCAAACTTGAAGACTATAACAATATGTCAAAGTCTTGCTATGGCTGTTTTTTATGTATCAAAAAAAGGAAAAAACTAAATTCTGCCATTTTGTTAATTAAATTTTGTTCTCAAAATTTATTTGAAGTGATAATTTAGCCATTTAATAAAATGAACTGTTAAACTGAATACAATAGTAAATGTGGAGAATCAAAGTATACTGCAGATGATTTCAACTGTATTATAGATATGAGGGTTAATTATCTGTCATAGTACTAATTCAAGTGCGCAAAAACAGGGTTTCTTCCCTTGTAGTATTACACCTTTTACAAATGTAGTACTGTATTTTTAATATAGATTCTTTTTTCCTTTTAACATTATACAGTTTCAACCGTTTTTCCTACTGGAAAAAGTCAGAGGTGTTTCCTACATTGTACATGCCTCAATGTCCATCTGTTTGGGGCATTTCGCTCTTCCTACCAAGAAGAAACCACTCATTTAGACGTCTGTAAGTAAAGGAACTTAACGCTTCTGAAAATTGAAGTCGAAAATCTTCATTTCAGTCATTTCTGGTAAATGAGAAATAAAGTCAGCTAAATGTTTAGCCCCTTCTAGCCCTCCTCTGCCATCAGATGTAGCCTGTGAAGGGAAGCTCCTGCCCATGTATTGATTTCATCCAAATCCAAACCAAAGGGATCATATCCGTTTTTCCATTTAAGTAGGTCCATCATCGTGTGGTTTATCTTCCAAACTAAAATGATATTCTGGTATCAACCAACATCACTAGACACAGCATCTAAATTAAGTGAGCTGTGTATTATTAGGAGTCAGCAATATAAATAAATTTTAAGTGACAACACTACTCACACATTAGCCTGTGCAAATTTAAGTATTTACTAATATATTTTCCCTACAATGATTTCCACAATATAAATATGACAAATCTTAAATGTTATGATGTTTTGGATAAAGTTTACTCTGTTTAACAGTAAACTGTTTTTAAAATAATTTGTATTATTTCTGAACTAAAAGTACAGCTGCTATGTAACTGTTTGTATATTCCAAACACAAATTTTTTTTTTAAATTGCTCTGAATAGAAAAAATTATAAAGGCATAGCAACTACTTTTGTAAGGGATCTCAGTTTTGCAGATTTAGATCAACCTAAACAAACACACAATATAAGGGATGCAAATCCCTCCTGTAACAGTTTTTTTAAAAAAAATTGAGCAATAAATTGACAAGGAATTAAGACTTTATCAAGTACTTCATTTCTATAGTATGCCAATAATCAAATAATAGATTTAATAAATACGTACAGTCCCAGAGAGGACATCATGAGGGCAACAGTTGAGAAGGTGACTCTTGCATACTCTGTCATCACTGAATTTGATTCGTTGACGAGTAGTATCTCCTGTAATATAGGAAAGTTAATAACATTCAAGGTTAGACAACAACTGGAAAACGTTTATTTCCTGAGAGCCCTCCTATCACTAGCTTTTTATGTGTGCTTACACACACACACATTTATAAATCAGCTCAAGAGGGATTAGTTTTTTCTATAGTATCTTACAGAAAAACTATTTTAGACAACATGCAGTTGCAGTATGTGTACTGCACATGTAATTCAAATAGTCAAAGTGGGAAAGCAATGCATTCTGTTAAAAAGAGTAATTCAGAAAAGCATAGGATTTAGAGCAGGAATGGACCTTAATGATTATCGAGTCCAACTCCTTCACATTGCAGATGAGGAAACTGAGGCCTGGAGAGGTTAAGCGACTTGTAGCAGACCCACTAGGAGAGTTTCTACTGGTTTACAACGTTCCCTACTTGACACTAAGCATTGATTTATTTTGTAATTATTTACATTAATTGAAAAACATAAAAAGTAATCTTGCAAACATTGCATACACACTGCGAATCCCCACTGAACCCCAGACGCCATTTCTTCCACTATTTTGTTCCAGCTGAAGTGTCTCCCTTTTGCTGCTGGGAGGAGTTAGAGAGGGTAGAATAACGTGTTTAAGAGCGTACAAACCTGGAAGAAGGACTTACACACCAGTCAAACAAAGGCACATTGCCTAAATGAAAAGTTAACTGTAATGCCTCCAAAGGTCCCATACCTCCAAGTTTTATGTAGCCTGTGCTATATATGGCCAAACTGGGTACATTTAAATTCATTGTGTCTTCTTGTAACACAATACACCTAACCAAGAGAAGCATCCAACCTGCTAAACAAATATGCCTATCTACTCAAAACTTTAAAGAACCTAAGAAAAAGAAAGGTAACTAGCTCTAATAATAAAATACAAATGTTAGTTACACTTTTTTTTTGGCTTAGAATCTCTTTGGTTAAAAAAAGGAAAAACTCTTAAGGACGTTTCCTCTATGTACAGTGATAAGCCCTAAGAAATGTCGGTGTTTTGGTTTAGCCTTAAACTGATATCACTGATGAATGAAAACCTACTGGTGAATTACTGAAGCGAGAAGTGTTGGTACCAAAATAGACTGTAAATAAAACTGTACTTCACATGATGCCTGGAGCACTCCAAAAACTTTCATCTAGGAAGTGATTCAATTATTTGAATTAATTTGTTTTTCACATGTAAATTACAGAAAGATTAAAACTTTACCCCTTTAACATGGTCTCATTTTGAAGAGCTTAATTCAAAGTCAACTACATATTGTCATTTTTAGGTGGGGTAAGATTTTGTTCAAATTGTTTTAACTTGGTTAAAAAGACTTAAAGAACATTCTGATTTGCAACCAGGGTATATAAAAATTTTTAAGAAGTGATTTAGTGCTAAAATGATAGCTTCAGAGCAGTTCAACAATAGGTTTTCTACAGGCTAGTCTCTAAGTAAAGTAGGTTATTTTTGACACCACAATTTGGAATAATTCATTTAGTGTTCACGCCTGCTACTATAATAAAGGTTATTTTGATGATCCTTTTTTCCTTTTAAACACAACTGCTTTTGTTCCACATTCATTAACACATCTGAAAAGTTAGCAGTAACTCACGGCTCGGCGAATGCGGGGCCTTTCTGACACTCCCTTGCAGATTGAAGTAGGCAGGCATAGATACATTGAACCTTTACAAATAAAACAAGGGGCCAGATTGTTCAGTTTGTATGGAATAGACTCTGCCAGCAATTTCAATACAGCATCTAGAAGTACATGTTGACTGTAAAGATTCTTGTATATGAAAACAAAAGTGAACAAAATCAGGGTGTTTTATTTTTCAACTATTAATGAGTGCTAAGAGAAAAATACGACTGACCAGAGGTAAAAGTCCAAGGCGAGAGCTCTGGAATAGTGCTTCTTGGACCACCTGGGATTTTACGAAATGTTTTTTTTTAAAAAAATATATATTTCATTGAGACTTTGGTGAGGGCCTTAAAGCTCATGTTAGACTGGTAGGTATGATGACAGGCTCACACCAGAATGACAATGCTGTATTAGAGGCTTTCTGCTTCCTAACATATTAAAAAGAAGTTTTATTTTAAATCTGTACCCAAATTATACTAAAAAATTTAAATATAAATTTTTTAACTAGAAGAAAAAAACACCTTCTATATCTAGGAGTCTCTCTGCTACAAGTATCTAAGCTTTTCAGTAATGCAACATAGTACGTTTTCAGTGTTTTGTTGAACTACATACTAATGGCTCAAGATTATAAGCCAGGCCTTAGAATAAAATCAAGATTCACAGAAATTTTACCAAGCAAACATTTCCTGAAGTAGGGTGACTGTTTTTGTTTCAGAAATCGCATTAAATCTAATATTAAGATACATGTGCCCTGAAGACACAGCTGTCAGATAAAATATGAACAATTCCAAATACGAATTCAGCAAACATTATCCCTGATGAGCTTTAAAAAAGTTAGTTTCTATAAATGCCAGAAAGTATTTTAAAACGACTTCTCACTGCATATAAGTGGTGGCTCTCTACACATTTGCTAACTGCATTAAATAATATACATAGCTATCAAATATCAGTCTATATATTACAGAAACTTTTAAAACAGTGAAATAATAAGACTCAATTTGAGATACAGAAATACCCTGAGGGTCTAGTAACTGAGTATCTGTTTATTGATATTGTTAAAGTTTTACTTAAGAGATTTTTAACATTTAAAGTAATTTAAAGTAATTTGGTAACATTTAAAGTAATTTGGCTACATTACCATGTCCATGTAGTATTTAATAAATTTGGGCTTATGCTATGAAAGTAGAGTTTGGCTAAACCAACAAAGAATTTTAAAATAAAAATACTGGTAATTTTGGTTTCTTTTAAGATATCTGGCCCAAACCATGTTTTTCAAAAGAAACTAGGTAAAACAGTACCCATTTGTTAAAAAAAAAAAAAAAAGGAGGGGTGAGCACAACATAATGATTAATATAGAAAGCAAATATAAACCAAATCTTATAATACAAAGAATTATTTTATGAATTCAGTGTACTTGTCTTTGGATTTTCAGGGCATATAATCATATAAAAATAACTTAAGAAAAAAACAATTGCCCTGTTACACTAATATTGGATTCAAATGACAGAACCAAACCTATTAGTGAACACATCTTCTGTGCTAGGCAATGGGGTTACAAAGAGGCATAGAAGACACGCTCTATACCCTCAAGGAGCTCATGATTTTGCTACAGAAACAGGACATTCAAATGAAGTAACAAGTAATAATACCAGGTAGCATGATCCAAGTGCCAAATGGATGTTTCAAATAGTAGTACTTCAGGAATTCTAGGACTAGAATGACCACCAAGGACTGGAGAGGTTAGAAAAGGCTTCAAATAAGACACAGAAGTCAAAATTTGAAGGAAAGATTGCATTTAGACCAAAAGAAAGAATAATATTCCAAATTGGAATAACTGGAGTAACAATCTTTGACAAAGTTTACCGAGGCAGGAAGGTTTGGGGAATAGTAAGTAAATCATATTTGGTTTTGGCAAATGGCTTCATGTAGGGGAATAGCAAAGTTGGGGCCAGAATATTTTTGGGGTAAAAATCTGATTTCTTTAATAACTTTTTCATTTTTTGTTTCAATCGATTTTCAGTGCGTAAACAAAGTAAAAAAAAAAAGTTTAAAAATAACGGGGCAGAGATTAGACTAAGCTATTTAACAACAAAATGACAAAATGTCCTACGTGTAAAAAAAAGGAGGTCACTCTACCCTCTTAACCGCCACAATAATTTCATTAGACTGTGTACATTAACTACAATGCCAAGTCTTTAGAGTTAGAAACTTGATTTAGAACTTTGGCGGGCAAAGTGTTCATTTGAATGAAAGCATCAAAATTTCTATTAGTATTTCTTACCAAGCAACTAACTTCAGAGTAACAAACTCTCTTAACCTGTTTTTTGTTCAACCCCTTCATGAGTTTCATGGATTATAACCTATATCTGGGAACACCTGAGTCAAGATATACAATAAGAACTATAATGCATATTTTTCCTCTCCTGATCTTTCAGCAATGTCACAGAGCCTAAGGTGGTACTGAGGCAGTTTCACTCAGGGAATAGAACAGACTACTCTGAAAAGAAGACTCCTGTCCAAACTACACTCAAATACTACTATTTTCAAAATCCCCTTCAATCCTTTGGGAGGGAAAACAGCCCACTGTAAATCCCAACACTACCATTTTATGGTCCTGTCTTTCCTGAAACTGACATAGACTTACATTGTAGTAACACTTAAAACTTAGATGGTATCTGACATCATTTTATACGGTGCATGCTATTTTCCCAATATCCACCCCCCTCCCCTCCAGTGCCACCCACCCTCTCCCTCCCATACAAGCAATAATTCAAATCAACTTTCACAGGTTTAGGTGCTATTTTAAAAACATCAAAATTTTACTTTACCCATTCTCTCCGATGCTCCCTGTATTTTTTAAAGCTGTGAGTGGATGACCATGCTATGTGATCAACAACTGTGAAGGCTAAGCAAAAGTGAACTGAGTTTAGTATTGTAATTCCAAAAGAACCTTAAAGTTTGTAATATTTGACATATATAATGGTATGTAGAATCCTTATTTTACTGCATATTATCAGGCATCAATGGCAAGCAATTTATAAAAACAACTAATTAATATTTCTTTTGTACAGGATTAGTTTAGAGCTTAGCTTATGGAAAATAGAGAGGAGAAAACTCAACAGTACACAAATAGAAGCAACTCCTAGTTTATAAATGGGGCAGGAGAAGGAAAGCCCTCCCATATTCTCCAATGTGACAACCAAAGCTGTCCCCACAGGTACACTTGTTGGGGGCCACATGTCACTGCTGGCTTGGGGCAGGGTAGGCACATTCCCTCTAAAATAAAAAACATACGCCTTCAGTGAAAGGGAAATCAGAGCTACAAAAAGGTGTATACCTGAAAGCTTAAAACTTCTCATTTCCCGGTGCCCTTGAATCCTCAAATGCAGAGAAATGTTCCACCCTCTTATTACCATTTCTTACAATATAAGCTACTGAGTCCACATAATAAGGAGGGAACTATATAAAGACCCATGGCCAATTTCTAGTCCAGTACAGGGCAGAAGGAGACCTGCCTGTCCTTTACTAGTAAACCCTTATGTCTTCATGAAGAACCAAGGTAAAAGCAGGTGACTACAGCTGCATAGTGACTATTATACTAAAGAACCAATCTGATCACTTTTACACCCTCTTCCAAGTTCCTCACCAACTCTGCTAACTTCTCCCACCTACCTTTATTGTTCCTTTAGAATTCAGTCTAAAACTCACCTACAGGAACCCTTTAGTAATTAACCTTTTAAAAAACAACCTCATTACTCCATTTTCCCTTAAAAACACTCAGTTAATTCACTGCATATTTATACAGTTCAAAGTACAGGATTCATTTATAACAGAACTCACTACCATGTCTTAACATAATGATTATAGATACTTCGAAAGCATTTAATATAACTTGATACATGTCAAGCTTTTCAGGAATATATTACATAAGGAAAGGAAAGAAAGTGTACTCAGCCAAAAATGACAGTGGGATAAACCAGTTAATGGCATTCTCCCTTCCAAATGTAATATCATGTCATTTCTTTCTAACAGAACTTATAAAATCATACAACTGTAGCAGCTTTTCTTTCCCCCAGAAAATACAAAAATAAGGGCACTATACAGTTCAGAAAAGCTATCCCTCTTAATACTTTTATATAGTTGTATAAGTTTATAATTACAAATAGATACCAATTAACACCTCCATCACAATCCCCATGACAAGCCCAACATTTTAAAAATGCAATGCCGATTGCAGAAGAAATTTCCAGAACAAGTATATTTTTGCTGAATATGATCAAAGATGAATAATGCTAAAATAATTTTTAAAATCTACCAGCCTACTTGTCTATGAAAATCCATGTAACAAAATTATAAGGAACGAGACTGGGAAACAGCCTTGGTAATAAGAGAAAAGGCTTACAGGGTCTTTAAGAGCTAACAGAATGGCAATGGAAACGTGAGAACAGAGATACTAAAGTAGCTATATTCCAAGGGCTCTATTCCACCACTTGCCACAATCTATCTTCTCTCATATACAAGCAAAGCATCTTGGCCACTCTATGCCATCATATTTCTGGGGGAATATATGCTTTAGGAAATCTATTAATGTATTTCTCCTCTTAGATTTAAGAAATACATTAGAAAAGCTTGAATAGTTACCTAAAAATTAAGTTCTAAAAGGCGATTATATAGAATTTGTTTTATGGATATTTATGTTATAAAGGAAAGCCAGTCATTAAAAAGTTACAGCCTGCTAAATTTTGTATTTTGATACTTACTTGCAGAGCTGCAATTCTGATACAGTAACACTGGTACTCTGGATTACTTGGTGCTTTCTATCATCCAGAACTTTCAATACACAAAATTAGATGTAATGAAAGCTATCTCTGGCTATAAAGAAATAGCTGAAAAGAACCAAAGCAAAAGTGATTGACTGACTATTAAAAAGACAAGTTCTCATAGGGTGATGATAGCTACAAAGGCTAAGCAAAGCCTCCCCCAATCTAAAGCCAATGAAAAAATAAAAAGGAAAAAGAAATGAGAATATCAAAGGACAGAAGTGACAACACAACTCAATGAGGAAGTAAAACGAAAAACAGAGGTTACCATGAAGGAGACTGAGCCTTACAAACTACTGAAACACCGCAGAAATACTGTGTCACATTGAATACACACTAATTCACAAGGATTGCCTCTGGGAAAAGGACTGACACTGTCTAGGGCAGGGGTGTCCAAACTGCGGCCCGCGGGCCAACTGCGGCGCGCGATCCATTTTTTATTGGTCCGCAGAAAATTCCAAAAATGTATTTAGTTTACTTAAACAAACCAGGTGAGGCAATGCGTACTTCACCTCAAGTGAGTGGCCCGGCCATTTGTGTATTTTACCGCATATGGCCCTTGGTGAAAAACGTTGAAAAAAGTTTGGACACCCCTGGTCTAGGGGAACATAAGGGACTTCATTTGGAATACTTTTTTAATTGAGGAAAATACACAAAATAACATTTGCTTATTCTTATAGGTGTCTGATTGTATTTCTTAAACTTTTTCAAAATTAGACACCTATAATCAGTATCACAGAATTCACACTTAAAAGTAAACACAACTGTTCAAGAGTAAATTCTTCACTCCTCACTAGACTTTCAGTCCCTCTAGGAGTGGAGTCCTATATGTCAGTACTTTATTGCGGCACCAAAAGACAAGAGAAATAAATATATCCATACTCTCTAAGAAAAGGAAAGGAAGAAATAACTAAAGCAACTCAGCAACCTGGGGATATTCAGGAAAATTAAGATTCTATTCTATTACCAATTACTATATCCTAAAGCACATCAGCCAATAAATATACAGAAAACCATGTCTGGGCCAATAAATATACAGAAGACCATGTATTCCCGAGGCAAATTAAAGCATTAACACAGAAAGTTCTCCAAATACAAATACATGGTTTCTAGAATCTGAAGTGGATCAACTGTTTTCCTAGTAAGCATGCCCAGCTGTTCCTGGTCCTTAATGTAGAATCACAATCACTTCCCGCAGTCTCTTGTCCAGGGGTTATCTTTGATAAGCAGCTTTCCTCACGACCAGGTACCTTTTCACAGTCCTACAATGGAACAGGCTGGTAAGATCCACTGCTGACCACCACAGATTGAAGCACTAGTGGAGAGGTGAGAAATCAAGCTAAGAGGTAATGTTACTCTAGAAGTCTAGGTGGACATCTCTAGGGCCTCCGAGACCGCTCCACCTCACAGGTGTGCCTTTCTGGGCAGTCATTTCTACTTTGGGGCTTTGGTATATACAGTTCAAGCATCGTTCCTTTCACATGAATAACCAGAACAGTATTTTTCAAGTATGGGATTTACACAAAGGATGATTTAGATGTTATTTGATTTCACCAACATGACATTTTAAACACCACTCATTCACTTAACAGTGATTATTTATTATAAGTCAAGACAAAAGTTTCCATTTGGAGCTTAGTATGTAACACGTCTAACAAGCTCAAATTTTTAGCACAGGGTAAGTTCTCTTATTTGTTTTCATTATACTTATTTTTGGGGGGACATAAATTTTCATTTTAAAATTAACTTTTTAGAAAATGAGTTGACATAAAGGAAAAATATTAAATAAATAGAAAACAGTAAAAAATACTAAAGGTGATAAGTGTGGCTAACACTTGGGAAACATTTATCTAGAACAAGGCTTCGCAAACTTTTAAAAAATTTTTATCAAATTTATTGGGGGTAACTTTTAATGTGTATCAAAGTCATGTAGGATTCTTAAAATAGACTGCTAGGGATGGCCAGTTAGCTCAGTTGGTTAGAGCATAGTGCTCTTGGCACCAAGGCTGCCGGCATGGCCCCTGCATGAGCCACTGTGAGCGGCGCCCTCCTTAAGGAAAATAAATAAATATTAAAAAAAAAAAAAAAAAAAAAACCCCACCAGATTGCTGGCCCCATCCCCAGAATTTCTATAGGTCTGGGCTCTGGGATGGGCCCAATAATTTACATTTTTTATTTTTAAGGAGGGCGCAGCTCAGTGGCTCATGCGGGGATCCAACTGGAAACGTTGGTGTTATTAGCACCAGGCTCTAACCAACTGATCTAACCAGCCACCACCCACCACCCCACCTTTTTTTTTTTAAGAATTTACATTTCTAACAATTTCCCCGGTGATGTTTAGGTTGCTGGTCTGGGGATCACACTTTGAGAACCACTGATCTAGAACACTGGTCAACAAGCTTTTTCTTAAAGAGCGAGGCTGTAAATATTTTAAGCTTGCCAGTCATGTCTCTGTTGCAACTACTCAACTCTGCTGTTGTAAGGCAGAGCAGCCACAGACAATACGTACACAAATGGGCATGGCTGTATTCCAATAAAACTTTATTTACAAAAAGCAGGTGGGCCATATTGCCAGCCCTGATCTAAAACATACCCTCAAGTAACTGAAAAGTGTATACAGTAGTACCTCGGTTTTCGAACATCTCTGTTGAACATTTTGGTTTATGAATGCCGTAAACAGGAAGTACATGATTCAGTTTTCGAACACGCCTCGGAAGTCCAATATGTCACACAGCTTCCCCTGAGTGCAAGATCCTGAGGTCTAACTGTCAGTGTTTTCGAATGTTTCAGAGCTCGTGAATTATACTCGAAAACCGAGGTACCACTGTACTGTATAAACTAATAGTTTAACAGAATTCAGAAGCAGCTGAACAGCTAGGTTTATGGTAGATACTATCCAAAAAATATCCAATGTGTTTTATTGAAAGGCAAAGCTTTGGAAAGTTTAACTCTGAAAGAAAAAACTGAGGTCTGCAGAAAACTGAGGTCTCAAGATAAAAAGAAAACAATTTACCATACATTCAGGAGACAGGACAAAAGACTCAGAAAGGGCAGCTGATTAAATTCTTTTCATGTTGAATCACACAGGTCAAACATGATTGCAGATGGTTCACAACTAAATGAGAACGCATGGTTCAGTATCTAGTGAGTGGTTTTTTTTTTTTTTTTTAGAAAAGTTTCACAGACCCCTTTCTCTAGCCCATGTTAAACAGCAAAATATGTCATTTATTCAGGTGACTGAGCTACATGTTATTTTCCGATGGCTTTGACTTTTCAAAGTCATAAGTTACTCAGTTAAAACAAAAACATGAAGTTGTAGCCAATTTCAGAGTTTTTACAAACTACTTTTCTCCATAGTCTCAATAATTTAGTCTCACCTATTTTGGCCTTGCCTTCCAATTTCTACGCTAGCAGCTGCTAGTGCGTAAGAATTTAAACCAAAAAGGACAGAATGACTTTTCTGCAGGCACAGAATCCATAAGATTCCCGTCAGAAACTTACCCTCTCTCCCACTCCCTCCTCATTCTTTCTCTAGCAAAATGTTTCAAACTTTTTTTATCTTTAGTTTACAGTTTCTTAGTAGACTACGTTGGGTAGCAGAATCACTTGTTTCTTCAAGCACTATACTAACAGCCCTGGGCTTCTAGGATTCAGTCCATTTCAAGCCCCTTCCTGGAATTCCATTGTCAAGGAGCATCTGCCTATCTTTGCAACCCCACTGGTTGCCTGAACGCTTAGCAACTTCCAACTTTAACATGTGTATGAACCACCTGGCATTGAACATCATCGGACTCACTAAACCTGACTCTGAACCATGATACTTACTTGCTCTTGAGTGCCTGCTACCCATCTGGAACATGCAGCTCAGTACCATTTATGCTAATATGACATTTTACCCAAATCAAATCAAAGCATTTACTTGCTGCTTCTAGAGCTTATGCAGTGATAGACAAAATGATTCTTCTTTGGTTTCAATTTTTTAACCAAAGTAAAAGAATGTCTAAAAATCATAAAGCTTTCTTGAGGAGAGCTAAACAACTGTAGAGAATCCACGGACAATGCAGGGTTGTGTGAAGTGATACTATTATTGTTTTCTGGGCTTCTGTAGCTAGAAATATTCAGAATTCAAAATGCAAAATGAGTTATAGGTTTGTTTTTTACATGAATTCACTGCGGGTGTTAACAAAGCTTTCAATATTCTGATATGCCTAGACCTCTGATTAAACCAAATATTGACTAAAACTCTGTTTAGCCTTATGTTTAACTACTGTTCAACATGTTTGTTAAAATTTCTTATACTATTAAAGAATTTACAAGTTCTAAAGATACCCCATTATTATTAAAAATAACTTGTATATTAAAGGCTACGCCTCCTTCACTTAAAATGAACAATCCAACTGGAATAGAAGAATGGCTTACAAGTGACCAAGAAATAAATATGGTTCATTATGTTAATGAAAGAAAATTAAAAGAAAATGCTCTCAATGTTGATGACAAGTCAAAGAACACAGATTACAGTAAAGATGATTTTATGAAGAAAATCCACTGAAGACTACTACAGCCTTTGAATTAATAATTTATTTTGCAGAAGGCAGTAATGTCATACTGCTCTATAGGTTCGACAGTTATGTATCACTAACTTATATTAGGGACAAGTGAATGATTTTCTGAACTGTATTTTCCTAAGATGAGTATCCTTTTAATTTTACATCTCATAAACTGCAACTACTGTACCATCTAACTGATCAGCAAAAATATTAAATTCTGATTAATGTACTCTATTAACTGAGGCAGTACATTACTATGTTTAGGAAGATTACCATCAAAAATAGCTAAAATTATCTGAAAGCCTTAATTTGCCGTACACATTCCCTAACCACGTTGGACAACTAATGATGCTATAAAGTTCTATGCTATATTCTACTTTCTATTAGTCTACGGTTGTTTATAAGGGCAGATTGTCATTCTGATCCCATTTAAAGGTTATAGCAAATAAGAGTTATGGAATCCACAAAACTACCTTCTGTAACTTCCCTAGTTTCTAAACTTAGGATATAATCTAAATTCACCCCGTCAATTTTGTTTAGTTTCTATCCCTTGTACTCTGCCAGGCCTGTCTGGGGTCAGCATCAGAGACTTAACCAAAACCAAACTGTAGTTGTTGGAAAAGGGGCTTTAGCTAAAGGAAATCCTTGCGATTAACCCAACTCAGCACAAAAGTCTGTGAGGACACTGAGTTCCTCCAAATGTCACGTAGACAAATCTCAACCTGTACTTGAATTTTCCTGTCTTGCTACTTCCTGCTTTCAAATGGGAAAAACATTATCCCTCTCCCTTCTTTTAATGCTAACAACTAAAACAGAAAGGGATTTATAAAATTTAACATATCTTAAACTTCAGATAGATTAACTAATTTATATCTACTTATGGTTCCTCCCTTCTAGAAAACTTAAAGATATACTTATTTTTCCAACATATTTTAAGTATAACATAGGAAATTATTTGGTTTCCCATTTAACAAATTATAGCTTTAACTTGAGGCAAAAAAGGTTAAGTGACTTACCCAAGGTTACAATTAGAGGTACAGCTGGGCCTAGAAACCAGGTCTCCTGAGTCTCAGCCCAGTGCTCTTTTCCTTAGCCCATGATGCCTTATTAGAAAAATCCAAATACAGTCAGACCCCCAGTTACATGGGTATGAGTTACACTGATTCACATATACAAACTTTATATAGTGTGACCAATGTTTCAACTCACGCGGTACCCTGCTTCCATTTATGCAGTATGCCAGGCATCGGCACGATTTTCAGTGGCACACAGGCGGTTGCCACCACCAGGGCCCTAGGCAAAATTGCAAAGAAGGCAAAGTTTGTCTTTGGCCCTCCCACCTCCCTTAAGCATTCCTCTCCCACCTCCTGGTCATCCCCCTGCCCGGCCTCCCAGCGCCATCATGCTGCCCTCTGGTTCTCCAAAGCCCCCCACTTCCACCACTCACCCAGGACTATCCTTTCTGGAAGTGCCCAGTGATCCAAAATTACCTCTCCATGTTTCTGCCACTAAAATTCCTATTCCTGAGGATTTCAGTGGAGTTTAGATAATCTAAATAATTTAAGTAACCCCAAATAAGGTACATTTAACAGACTTAAATCTCCAAGGAGTTTAAAAAGAAACTAATTAAAAGTTCTGCTTTTGGGGAGTGGAAGACGGAATCGATCTTTTATTGGGAGCAGGGAGACATGAAAGGGAAGCAAGGTTTTCCCAGTGCCCTGGGCCTCCTGTGCCATTTCGGATTCCCTAACAGACAGGACACTAAGGGTTGAGGGCCTTATTGCCACCTTGAGTCCCACTATCCTAGAAGACAGTAGTTGCTTTATAGTTAGTCTCTAGGATTAAAAGTTAAAAAAAGAAAAAAAATGGACAGGGCTGCCTCAAATACCTCCTACCTACCTTTTCCACCTCTCTCCTACCTCTCAGGTCCCCAACTCCACCTCTTAGTGCCAAGAACACAAAACAGCATTCCCTGTAAGCTGTTCCTGGGTCCAATACAAAGCTTCCCATTATATGGTTTCAAATTACATGGTGTTACTGAGGAACGTATCCATGTTCCCCTATCCCTGGGTAACTTGAAGTTGACAGTATGCTAAAAAAGAACAATCCTAATTATTTAAAGGTCCTGAATCATAAAATGAAATATGTAAACTCATTAACTATCTGGTAAGAAGGAAAAGAATGTTCTATTATCTTGTACACATAAAAGAACTTGGTTATCTAAGAAAAACATTCAATTCTTTTCCTTGAAAGTAGTATGTTTCTTACTTCTGGCCCAACAACAACGGTGAAAATCCAGTCATTTCAGCTAAATGATATTGTGGACTCATAAACATGAATTCATTGGTAAATCCTCTTAGTGTAGAGGCAAAAAAAAACCCCATGATATAAATTTATTTGTATACAAAACAGAATGGATTTTAAGAAATTCATGTTTCTGCTGACTACACACAGAAATGAATACATTTATGTATATATATTATACATATATATACGTATTGCAGAGCTCAATCATATTTGATTGAGCTCTGCAATACTAGATTAGCTAGAGGCCTAGTTCAGAAATTTATCAGGTGATAGTAGTGTACTTTGATCCAACTACCTCCCAGCAAAATTAGGAAATTCAATCCATTCAGAAGATACCATAAATGGTATCCATTTAGGATTAAAAGGATCATGTAAAGCAAATCTTTAATGATTTCTATAATTTTATTACGAAGATTAGTTATTCTGTCAACTAAAATCCTGGATTAAGCCTCTTCCCAATACTGTTTTCATCATGTAAAAGGAGCAATGTTAAGACATGCTGCAGATGTAAAATGACCACTCTTACCTAAAAGTAAAAAATGGTAAGTTTCTCCAGTGGCATTTTTAATTAATTGTTAACTTTCAAGTGTTTACTGCACAAATAAAATTCATTTCCTTCCCAACCTTCCCCTTCTCGCTACACAACCACAAGGAGGTTTGCCATCTACACCTCTGTCTTATGTGTCCTACAAAGAAAAGTTCCCAATATGGGTTTTTATTAAAACTGAACTGTGAACACTGAAAAGCCATTCTAAATATGCATTGCCAAAAATACCTGAATTCAATGAATTTTTAAAAATCTACTCACATATTTTGCTGCAAAGCACTCAAGAAAATTAAAAGAGAGCGACTTAAAAATTTAAGAATGTGCCTTTTCTCTTATGTCAAACAATTTAAATTACTTGTTAAGAAAAAAGCATTTCATTAACGGCTAAGAAACTATTTGCCTGAACAAGCAACATATAAAAATAAACAAGTGTTTTATTTTGTTTTTAATAAAGTATTGAACTAGACCTTTCCTCCACATCAGTATGGATTTGAGCTGAATTGGAAAGAGTACACTACTAATTATCATCAACAAAAAAGCAACAGCATTTCACCTTTTTATTTAGAAATTCTCTTTATGATAAAAGGTATCCAGCAATTAGTGGTTTTCTATACAAATTCTAACCTAAGTACCTAAAAGAATCGTTGTTTCCCTCAATCCTACTTCACTGGGCATATTTTCAAAATGGTTCTATTTGGGGCACATGCAAGATTTGTCAATATTTACTGAACAAAGCCTCTATTAAATTGTCTAACAAAATGGAGGTCTCTCGGAAAAAACAGGCCATAACATTTTTCTTTTCACAAAATGGGGCCAAACACACCCACTTCAAGAAACCATGGTTTGGGTCAGATTTTTCCATAAGAATGGTTGTTTCTATGGGGATCGCGAGTGCATTTCTGGGACTGGGTTC
Organism: Rhinolophus sinicus; assembly: GCF_057876585.1. NCBI lineage: Eukaryota > Metazoa > Chordata > Mammalia > Chiroptera > Rhinolophidae > Rhinolophus > Rhinolophus sinicus. Next base: position 9,993,358 of record NC_142508.1, read on the forward strand.
ATAGTAAAGGTTTCCTCCGGACCCAGATGAGGGGGCGGGGGAAGTTCTCTCTAAAGACTCTGAAGGGCGGCGGCGAGGGAAGATCCCAAAACTCAGGGTTAGGGATTAGTGCAGGGGGCGGAGGCTCTAGCGGTCCGCAGGTACTACCTATTCCGCCACAAAACTGGCCGTCGGACTACGAGAGAGAGACGTGGGCTCTTCCCGTCCCAGCCAAGTCAACACTGAATGCTCAAACTCTCCTTTCTGTCTCCAGGCCCCGCCTGACCCCATTGGCAGCAGTTCCCGCCAATCCGCTTGGTCACCGCCCCCCCAGGCCGCTTGCCCAGCCCTGATTGGATGGGATGGGAGCCGGGACCTCGTGTTACCAATCTGGGAGCCCCTTACTCAGCCACACACACACAAGCCCAGGTGCGCCCGCGGAGCCCCTTCTCCTCGCCTTCCCCATCCCCTCCCCCACCCCCAGAGCACTGGCAGAGACTTACCGTCCCGGGAGGTGCCCATCAACTGGTCCAGCATTGCGCGCATCTGGGCCTGCGCCGACATGGCGGCGTAGCGGGCAGGCGGACAGGTGGGGGTGGGGCGCAGACCGGGCCCTTTCGGGCGGGGGGGACAAGGGGAAGGGCTGGGGGAAGGTGAGACGCTGTCTCGCTCGGTTGCCGCTGCCGCCTCGAGGCGTGCGGAAAAGGAGCCGGAGGGGTTGCAGGAGAGTCCGGGCTGCGCTCCTGACGACGACGCGTACGTGGAAGGCAGCAGCCCCCGAAAACGACCCTCGTTCCCTCACTGTCCGTCCGGTTCCTGGGGCAGAGGCGATACGGGCTAAGCAAGCTCTCGCCTCCAACACCGCCACCCGCCAGAAGCCGTCAGCCCCCCCCTCTAAGCTCTGACGCCGCTCGCCACCGCCGTCGCCGCGACGTGACCGCGCACGCTTCTCACGCTGAGTCGTTTCCCGCGGGGGCTCCACCAACTGGCGTCCAACTGTATTTGCTCCGCCCGACCCGCCCGGAGGGTTCCACCCTAACGGCTCTCGGGCGCGTGCACGCGAGGTCGTCCCATCCCTTCCCCCCTCCCCGATCTCGCGAGACTCTGGTGCCTTAACCGACCCTCGAGTCGGATGTGCCTGAGGCTCTAAACCTCAAGTTCCCGGCTGTAGGTTGGATAGGGCCGCGCGGCACAACGTGATAACGAACCAGGCCCAAATTAGCAAATGTGCCTGAGGGTTAGGCCGAGTCGTAAGTAGAGACCTAGTCCCTCGTTCCGACTGACGTTAGCAGTCTTAGTAGCTAATATGGGCGTATTCCTGACGAATACTCATGATTAACTCGTTTTCAGGGACCCACCCAGAATCGTGTAGACTCAAAACCTTTTTCTCACTGCTGCCCTACTCTCTGCAAAAGGAGACCTGGCATCTGGGTCATTTTCCTTCATCTACATAGAGGCTTTAAGCCCCCAGAACTGGGATAAGTCAAATTCAGGAAATAACACCCGGAATTAATACACTAGGAAACGCGATCTAACCTTTCGGATTAATCATCATTACTTATAATAATGGCAGGAAGCTGTTTGTCATAAGTTAGGAACTATAAAGATTAAGCAGTATTCTGAGAAAGGAAAGGAGGTGATCTTGTGGACAATTTCTTTTTTTCCTGTTTGAGAAATTTGAAGGATAAGGCCTTTTCAGTTAGTTAGCAGCAGCAACGGAAAGAAAGCCCGTTCATAGGTTCATAGTTTACCGTCACCCTGGATTCAAAACCTTGGTCGTCTGATAACTAACCGGGTCCTTCAGCAATTGAATTCTTAATCTCATGTTTAATAGAAATAAAGAGATACCTTACAGCATTGTTGTGAGGACTAAATGAGCTAACAGAAAATGCCTAGCCCATAGCTTTGCCCTGGTGTTTTACCTTTTTTCTTTATTAATTCCTTGAGATGATCATAGGCAGTTCCTAGATACTTTGAAATAGTGGCAAATTTTTTTTCCATTAAAATTTTATATGCATTGCCTTGGAACTTATAATTTATTAGCAAGATCAATAGAAAATTAACACGAAATAGCAATTAATTGTCCCTGGATCCTTTAGAATGCATATTGAGGCAACAAAAATTTTAGAATCACATTTTCTTTAGTAACTGACATAATAGTTTCTCTCCAGTTATTCAGATAACTTGAAAATCAAACATCTCCAGATACTAGGAATGCCATCTTCTGAAAAGTATACAATAAAAGAAAAATGTTCAAATTAATATGTCCTAGAGGGATGCACTATTATATATATAATATCCTTAGGAGGAGGATATACACTAAACTGTTGAATAATTATGTGTTAGTGAAGAGATTTTAGTTTTCATCTTTCTGGTTGCTCACAGAGCTTTTAAACAGCATCTGGTGGTGGTGGTGGGTTTTTTTAATAGTCTGATATTCACTGTCTTTTAACTGAAGCATTTAATCGTTTCTATTCATGTAATTAGTCATGTTTGGATTTAAAGTTCTTATTTTTGTCTATTTGTCTCATCTGTTTTAATTTTTCCCCTTTCTCCCTGCCTTTTAATCATTCTTTTTTTTTTTTTTTTACCCTTTCTAGTAGTTTGGAAGTTTTATTGTTTTTATTCTTTTAGTGGCTACCCTAGCCGTCATAACACACATTTTTAACATGTCAAAGTCTAATTTCATCAATACCTTTACACTTGCCCCCATTTAATCAATACCTTTACATTTCTCCCTGGAAAAAAAAATAACACGAGCAACCTAAAAAACTCCATTTACCTTCTTCCCAAATCTTGTTATGTGTTTTAGTTGTTTTTTAAGCCAAGTTTCATATAATTGATGTCCATTTACCTCTTTCTTTGCTCTTCATTCCTTCTGGAATCTCTTGCCTTTCCATTTGGGATCATTTTCTTTTGTCTGAAGTTTATAGGACAGGAGTCAACAACCTACAGTCCACACATCCAGCCTACTGCCTATTTTTGTGAATAGTTTCACTGAAATACTGCCAGGTTCATACATTTGCTATTGTCTATGCTTTCTTTTGCACTACAACAACAGAGTTGAATGGTTGTGACAGATAACATACTGTAGGACCTGCAAGAGTAAAATATTTACAATAAGGCTCTTCACAGAAGTTTGCCTACCCTGCTACGGTTTGCTTTTGTTTCCCTGTTAGTGAGGAACTCTCCCACTTTTGTTGATCGGAAAAGATCTTCATTTTGCCTTTCTTAGTTCTAGATGAATATTTTTACTGGGTATATAATTCTCAGTTGGAAGTTATTTTCCTTCAACACATAGATTCTACTTTTCCTGCTGCTTTTTACCTTCCATTTTTCCTAAGAAGTCAGTTCTCTGTCACTCTTTTCACAACAGTTGGCTGCTTTAAATTTGTTCTTTTTGCCTTTGGTTTTCTGCAATTTACTATGATATATCTGAGTATGGATTTATTTATTGTGGTTGGGATTCATTGGGCTTTTAGAATCTGTGAACTGACGTCTTCTAACAATTCAGGAAAGTTTTAGCTGTTCTCAGAGATTTCTCACTCATCAAATCTGGACTTCCAAATAAATGTATATTAGAGTTTTCACTGTATCCTCTATCTCTCTTTACTCTTTGCATTTTCCACCTTGTCTTGCCAAACTTTCTTTTGTTCTGACAAATTTTATAGTTCATTTATCTCCCTTCAGCTGTGTTAGTCTGTTAAATTCATAAATTTAATTTTTTCAGTTCTAGAATTTTTATTGTGTTCTTTTTCAAATCTATGTCATTTTTCATATTTTCTAGTTCCTTGAGTAAATTCCCAAGTTCGGCTGTTCTTTGACTCGTTTGGCTGTTCTTTGACCCAAACTTGGAACTCCAAGTTGCTAATTATAATATCTGAAGTGTTTTGTGGTTCTTTCTGTTGTCTGTTGTTTCTGCCAGTTTTTACTTATGGGGTGTTGTTTTCTTATGTATCTAGTTATCTCTGTGTGATGAATATGTGTGTGAAAAAAATATGTATAGGAATTATACATTTATATTTATGTAATTTATACATGCTAGCTAGCCACTAGATAATTAAGAATAGGTACAAGTAACATACACTTTTCTAGCAGTCCAGAGCAGACAACTTCATTTTATAGTAATTTATAAACTAAATATGATAAATAATTACAGGCTATATAGTAAAATTTAATATTGCAGTTCTTCCGGGGATCAGTACATGCCTACTGTCAAATTTTATGAACATGGTTCCTGTTAATTTAAATGTAGATTTAAAAATTGAAATTTTGGGGGCCAGCCCGGTGGCTCGGGCGGTTAGAGCTCCATGCTCCTAACTCCGAAGGCTGCCGGTTTGATTCCCACATGGGCCAGTGGGCTCTCAACCACAAGGTTGCTAGTTCAATTCCTCGACTCCTGCAGGGGATGGTGGGCAGCGCCCCCTGCAACTAAGATTGAGCTGCTGCTGAGCTCTAGGATGGCTCAGTTGGTTGGGGCTCGTCCTGTCAACCACAAGATTACTGGTTTGACTCCCGCAAGGGATGGTGGGCTGCGCCCCGTGCAACTAGCAAGGGCAACTGGACCTGGAGCTGAGCTGCGCCCTCCACAACTAAGACTGAAAGGACAACAACTTGACATGGGAAAAAGAAAAAAAAAAAAAAGTCCTGGAAGTACACACTGTTCCCCAATAAAGTCCTGTTCCCCTTCCCCAATTAAAAAAACAAAATTGAAATTCTGTGTAAATGACGTATCTTTTAGTTGGGTGAATTAAAAACTTACCTTACAAACAATGTGCCTTGGATTAGCTTGCCTTTAGTTCAAAACTGCAGATGTCTTTTCCCTTCACATAATCCTAGTATGTGAACCCTTTATTCTTATCATGTTCGTATTTGTACCCCTAACACACACAAACGGGACAAGCAAAGTACCAATAATGCAATACCTTATAGCCAGAAATAGTTCTAGTCAAACTGCATAAATATCTGAATTACATGGAAAGGAGAAATAGCAAAATCCAAATATGAACTGAGAGCTAGTTGATTGGCCTATTAAAGACAGAGGCATTAAAAGCAATAACCATATACAAACCATGTTGCTTGAAAAAGGACCCTTTCACTTTTTTAAGAGTAGAAAGATAAGGATATCTAAGCCAGTGTGGCGCACATAGTAGACATTTAAAAATGCTTGTTGAAGAGAAAGTGAAATTTAACCTGAGATCTGCAGAATTAATTAGGAATTAGCTTGGGAAGGGGGGTATGATTAGGAGAAAGAGCTTTCCATGCATAAGAAACAGCAAAATACTGGAAGACGATGGCTCCTAGAACTGAATTTCAGTCTGCTAGACTGTCAAATATAAGCAGAGTAGAGTTGAGGCTGAAGAGATATGGCAAAGGCCAAATCCTGGAGGTCCTTGTTGAACTTTGAAGTGTAAGCCAGAGTGACAGGATCAGATCTGTGCATAATGGAAAACGGATTGAAGAGAGCAATTTGGAGTTAGAGAGACCAATTAGGGAGGGCAATGGTTCAGGGAAGAGATGCAAAAAAAGAGGCTGGACTAGGGTAGTAGCCACAGATTCAAGAGGTTCTTAGGAGGTAGAATCTAATTAGCGCTTAACTGAGAATGTGAGGGAAAGGCAACAGGCTAGAACTACTCAGATTTCTGACTTGAGTGACTGAAAGTGTCAATGAACTGACAACACCAGAGCAATTTAGAGGGAAAGATAATGAGGCTCTATTTTGGATGCACTGCATTTGAGATTACTTTGAGACATCTAAGGGGCATTGTCTGCTAGGCAGCTGGCCATACAGGTCAATAGCTTGGCAGGGGGGCCTGGACTGGAGTTAGCCTCTTGATAATTGAAGACTTGGAATAGATGTAATCACCCAGGGAAAGAATGTAGATTGTGAGGTAAGGACCTAGGTCTGAACCCAAGGAACACCATCATATAAGGGATACACAGAAGAGGAAACTGAAGACAAATGGCCAGAGTTAAGAGAAGAAAACAGAGGAATATGGTATCACGAAAGCCAAAGGAAAAGGAAGGGTCACTAGAGTCAAATGTGCTGTAGAGATGAAGCAAGATAAGGAACGATCCACTGGGTTTAGTGGTCTAAAGTTCATTTGTAACCTTGGAAGGTGTTCTGGCAGAACAGAGGGGCAGAAACCAGACTTTAATGGACTGAGGATAAATGGGCAACAAAAAATGCAGAAAGTGGAGATGTGCAACAACTCGGATTATTAACCCCAAAATCAGTATGCCGAGCAAAAGAAGCCAACTCAAAAGAGTACATGACTGCATTTGGATGAAATAACTTGAACAGGACAAACTAATCTATGGTGACACCAAACAGGTCAGTGGTTGTCTGGCACAGGTATGGATGGGGAAGGGAGACTGACTGCAAAGGGGCACAAGAGAACTTTTGGGGGCAGTGACAATGTTCTGTAGCTTAACTGGGGTGGTTATTACACAAGTGCATTCCTTCATCATTATTCATTGACCTGTAAACTTAAAAGGGGGTATATTTAGTATATGTAAATTGCACCTCACTACAACTTATTTCATAAGTTTAAAAAATGTAGAAAATGGAAATAATTTGTTCATTGAATATATTCATCCTATTAGTTTGTGAAGAGGAACAACAGAAGATAGCAGCTAAAAAGGCATTTTACAAGCAGAGTACATTGTTTTTAGAAAGAGCCTTGATTTATGCGAAATATACGCTACGTGCTAATAGAATTCAGGGAGAGGAAGCAATTGAAGGTAAAGGAAAGCACGTAAGAGACAGTAAAGTGAACGAATGTGACAAAGCAGTTACCACATCAAAAATGAAGAATAGTGAATTAACACAATGTCACAACCTCCAACCCCCTAGTTCTGGCATCTTCCCAGTATAGAAAGATTACCATTAATACAGTTCATGTTCCAGAAGCAATTCCTTCTTTTTCTAACATTGAGTTCAGCTAATGCTTGATGATAAGAACATTAGTAAGAAGTATAGGTTGATTACATCTAGACAGAAATGGCCTGAGTGAATTATTTAAACCATAAGAAATAGTTTACGTATACTTCAGAAGACTGGTGGTAATAGAGCTTAGAAAGACGGGTTCATGATAAAAGAAGAGTGTAGTAAAAAAATGAAAAGATTTTCTTTTTGTCAGGCACTCACGTACTATGCAAATGTTTTATTTTAAAAAACTTCTTGGCATTTCCATTTTACAAAAGAGGGAACAAGCTCAAGTCAACTAACCTGCCCAAGATTACACAGCTGGTAAATTATGAAAGTGGGATTAAAATCTAGCTCTAGGTGAGTTCAAACCCATAATAAACATTTCTTACCTTGTTAAGCAATTCTGTGTCAAATACTTTTCTTTAAAAATGTTATTTATTGTATGCATAGTATTGTAACAACAAAAGAAAGAAAACCATCAACTTATACTAATCTTTTGCTTCCTTTTTTTGTAGCAAAACATCTTCAGATAATATACCCATGTCCATGAAATAAACCAGGGGGGAAAAAGTATGTTAAACATTACTAGTTTTTGATCTGTTCAATTGAATAAATTCTTATTTGACCTCAATACTATTAATGTTAATATCTTAGGAGAAATGGTATTTTGAAAAGCTTTATGAATAGTTCTGTTCAGACTGTTCTCTTCCTAGTGAGTAGAAGCTAACGGACCCGTGCATTCAAAACACTGGTTGAATAATGCTGTGTGTAAGTCACTGTGGAAGGTGCTTTGGATAAATGAGGCATGATCCTTACCCTTACAGTCTAGGGATAAAGAGGTTACATGTTCACAATTATAGCAGAAGAAACTGACATACCACCAAGGCGGCACAGATAAAAGAACTGTTGGTATTTCACAGAAAGAATAATTTTTATTTGAGGAATTCAAGACGTTAAAAGCAAAGGGGCCATTTAATAGACTAGTTTAATAGTTTAGCCAAAAGATTTTCAGTGCTTGAAGTATGAGAGAGGCAGTGAAGATTGAGGGGGCAGAAGGATGTTAGAGCCACTGCAGAAGGAGAAATTGCTCACTGATCAGATGTGGAGAGTGAAGAGAAATACAGAATGAAGCCCAGGTTTTTGACTTGGTCAGCCAAGTGCATGGCGGAGCCTTTCACCCTGACAGAGGATTCAAGAGGAAGCACAATTTGACATGAAGATTAGAAGGCAGGAGATAGAAGTCAGTGTGCTCATTCCTTCTCCCTCTCCCTGGTCTTCCTCCCAGAGGCCAGTAGTTGAGTGGTGGCCATGTTCTACCTAAGGGTCACCTTGGTCTGGCCCAGGGAGATGATAATAGCACCCCACTGTTGCTAGGCTCTCTTGTTGACCTTAATTCAGGCCGTCTTTATATATCTCTCCATTAACTCTCCTTAGTAACCCTATTTGAGTGTGCCATTTGTTTCCTACTAGGAATTATAACACATATTTGCGTATTTTTTAAATAATGTATATATGTGTAATTGTATGTTTGTATATGCACAGGAAATATCTGGAAAATGCACACAAAACTCCTAGTAATAGTTTCCACCTGGCAATGGGAATGGGTGAAGGAGGGACAAGGGAAAAGGAAAGAGGGCTTTTATTTTATGTCTATACCATTTGAGTTCCTTAACCATAGGCTTGTGTTACTTTTAAAATAAAAAAAGAACAGTTTTAAATCAGCCTAGTGTTAAGAAGTTCAGTCAATTCACTGAGAATAAAGATAAAACCTCCCCAAGAAACACTTGGGCAACAAATTACAGAGAAAAAAACCTAAACTTAAAAAAAAAATTTTAATGATAAATACATATTGATAGAAATAATTAAATTCTTCTCTGAAGGCAGCATCCATGGAATCGCCCCATTTTCATGGCTCCCAGCCCTTCCCTCCGGGCTGCTGGGGCAACGTGAGACCCACCAAGCCAGCTGACTCTTCCACCGAGCGCTCACCCTTGCCGTGAAATTCCTGATGAAGGGCCACATGTTGGCGGACACTGCGGAGGAGGCAGAGGTAGGTGGCGGCTTGGAAATGAAGCTCATGTTGGGCTCTGCACAACTTCTCACTGGTGACCTAGAGAAGTAGCAAGGTCAGATACTGTGGTAAGAGCCCAGGTACAGGGCCACAGAGAAAGATTTAACAAACAAGCTTTCCCTAGAATGAAAGTCAATTCCACAGAGGAAATACATGTGTGTATGTGTGTATACACACACACACACACACACACACACACACACACACACACACACACACAGGAACTCTGTATTTGTTGAGTTCATCGAAGAGGAATTTTACAAACTGTTTCACTGAGGTTTGTCATCGAGTGACCTCACATTTTAATACTGGAAAAAAATTCATCTGGTTTCAACTGTCTCATTATACAAAATAGGAAACTAAAGCCCAGAGAGGCTTGGTGATTGGTTAATGGTTAATGGCAGAGGTGCGGAACTATTATCAGGTCACTGATCACTAATGTCATCTAGGAAATATAATGTAGAACTTTCTCCCCTTCATACAAAACGAAGGGCTGCTTCTTATGTTACTGTGGACTTTGGTTAATGTGGCATATGACTTTCATTTCAGTGAAAATTTAAAACTTATTTTGTCTGAAAAATAGCTTTGTCCTCAACAGTAACAAAATAAAGGTTTACAGTAATATGCAAATATTCGTATTACTTAATTATATTCACTCTTGCAAGTCACTTATCCATCTGAAAAATCTGGATTCTGATGACCTTAAGAAGCTGGAAACTTCATAGCTTCTGAAGTCCTCAGTGACTCCAATGTCTTATTTTTTCTTCATCACAATTTCCAGATGAAGGAAGTCAATCCACTGCCCTTTACTTGACTAGTTTTATGTTCTGTGGTGGTGAGAAGGGGGCAGGAAGGGTGAGATAAAGATGGGCACATAGCCTCAAATGACTGAAGGAGCCCTGTCCAAATGTGGATTAACCTCTGGCGCCACTGCCTACAGAATCCTCTTTCTTCATCCTTTCTTTATTTAAACATCTAGGGTTGGAATCTGAAAAACAATGTGTTGTTTATGATCTGCAGATCATAAGGGGGGAAGGGGTGGTACATGAGGGTAAAGGGGATCAAACATACTGTGATGGAACGAGAACTGAGTCTGGGTGGTGATATATAGATGATGTATTACAGAATTGTACACCTGAAATCTACGTAACTTGACTAACAACTGTCACCCCAATAAACGTTAATTTAAAAAAAAAAGATCTGCAGATCACATATGTGAAAATGCCACGCATTAGCTGCTCAAAAATAGAATTCATCTGCTTTCATCAATTAACTTTTCATAATTAAAAATTTATGAGATTAATACCAATGTCAAACATCAACAAAGGGTAATAATATCCATTGTTATTATATATACCTAAATTTGTAGGATATGAAATAGGAATTCTATGTTAGTGTAGGACCAGGAATAGTGATCTTAATTCAACTAGGCCTGAATCATGAGTCGGGAGAGAAGGGTCAAGAGTATAACACAGTAAATAAAACACAAGAAACCAAAAGAGATCAAATGAAATAGAAAACTCTATTGTCCCTCAGGCAAAAGGAGAAGTTCCTCCCTAACTGAACCCCTTCAGTTTAGGGAAAGGATAGAGAAGATGGGCATAGGTGATATTGAGTTAGCTTTGAACCAGCAGGAAACAGAAACCATTCCCCGTATCCTTATATGCATTCTGGAATTTTTAGTATGAATTTCAGATTTATTTCTGAGGAATTTTACAGCCATTACCAAGCCTCTCTTAAGGACAATAATGTGGCCTCCATAAGGGACAACTATAAACACATTACATTCTTAAAAATCTTAGAATAACCTCCCATACATTTACAACAAAATTTAAATTCCTGCCTGCCACCTACCTCATCTTCCTTCACTTCACCCACCACATCTCATGCTTTAACCATTCTCAGCTGTTAGTTCTTCTCACCTCTGGGCTTCCGGTTATGTGGCTTCTTTACTTGGACCTCATCTTCCCCAGTCCCCATTTGCTTGCTAACTCAAATTCATCCTTCAAATCCTTGCTTAATGCAATTTCCTCCTGAAAGCCTACCCCTTCTTTCTATTAGGACCCCTGCTGCCTACTCCCTGAGACTTATTTATTCTAAGTGCTTGGTCACATAGATCTTCAGGTGGACTGTCAGCTTCTTAGAAGACAGGAAGGACCCTGTCGTTTTTTAGCCAAGTTCCTAGAAGTTCCTAATATTGTGGCCTTTTAACAATTGGCTGAATTTCCGTTCTAACATCTTGCATTCTCATTGCCATGGCTCAAAAATTCAACATTTAGGCTGATGGTTCTCCCACTTCCCACACTCCTCAAAGGACAGTAAGTTTCCTTCCCTAAAGCCCAAGCTGTCTCTCCAATTTATTATTTCTGAGAGAGGTTGCAACTTCTGTCCAAGCCAGATCCATAACTCCAAAGACAGTAATTAATGGAGGACTCGTATTTGGGAACCTAGATTCTAGTTGTTCTACACGTCCTTGCACAGATCACAGTCCCTGAGCCTCAGCTGTCCAATTTGAAAAATGAAACTATCTTCCCTTCTCTCTTGCCTAAGGGCGACATGGAGTGTGGATTTCACAATGAAATTTCTCAAGGATGGCTTCCCATGTATTTATATTCATCTGCTACAGAAGAAAATGCATCTGGTCATATATCACGTTAATGACGTCACTTACAGTACAACCTCATTACAAGTTTCTAGTCCCGCTCTACAAAGCACCATTTTGTAAAGTGGTGCAGGGGTTACAACATACGTAAAACGCAGTTCCTGCTCTTCAGGAATCTCCCAATATTCCACACGTTATTACAGTTTTATTTTCTATTTCAAAAACTGCTTCTCAGAATAGCTTTACTAGGAGAAGGACGGGGAGTGTGTTGGGTAGATGCGGTGGCTAGTGACTCTCCACCGTGTACATCTTTTTTCTTCTCCCTATTTCCTCCATTTCAGTTTCCAGACGTTCCCCTCAACACAAGCAAAAAGACAGCCAATGAAATCCTTGGAGACGGTTCCACCCCCGGGCGACATTGCTCTCCCGCCGATCCTGGGTTAGTCACGGGCTTAGCCCACGCACGAGAGCCTAGGGTTTGCGTTCATTTGGTCGCAACCGGGACTGGGTGGGAGCGTCAGCCTCAGAAATGCAGGCGAGAAGGCCCGGCGCTCCCTGCCCCCTCCAGGACCCTACTCTTCCTCCCAACCCGGGGAAGGGACGCTGGGGCACCCGGACACGGGCTTCCGTACCCGATGTGCACGGAAAGCCTTCATGAGATACCGATAGGCTGCGGTGTCGCGATAGGGTCGGCCCGTGGCTGCGTTCAGGTAGCGCAGCTCCCGCAGGAGGCCTCGCAAAGTGCGCGCCGGAGACCCTAGGGCCGCCATGTTCCCGTCCTTCCGGCCCGGTGCCCGGTGGCGCTCTAAGCCCCTCGCGCTCCCTCCCCCCGCAGCCCAGCCGCTTGATGGTTCGGTCTGAGTCGGACTGCCGGCTCCCCCTAACGGTGCGACGCAGTGGAACGTCTCACTTCCCTTCTCTGCGGAGGCTGAGGAATCCAACGCCGAGCGGCGCCCTAAGACATTAAGGGAAAAGCAAACAAGTCGGGCGAGAGAGAAGGAAGTCCTTTCAGGAGTGCGTCATTTAAGACGCCATTGACTGAGTCTCGATGGAATGACCTGGTGGGGTGTGGGTGTCGACTTAGAACACGCTGAGAGGATCCTTTTTTATGTCTACAGGGGCTAATAAAATGCAATGTATTGACTTCTCGGAATCAGAGAAAGGAAATGGAGTATGCTGATTCTCGTAAACTGTAGCCCAACACCTAAGGAAAAAACCACACATCGACTTCTCATCTTTAAAAAGTAAAACTACGTTTAAGTGTTTTGCTACGATGGTTTAAAAAAGGAAAAACGCATTTTAAAGGCAAAAGCTCAACCACCCCAGATGGGACTCGAACCCACAATCCCTGGCTTAGGAGGCCAATGCCTTATCCATTAGGCCACTGGGGCTTCTGTGAACGACGCCCTCGAACAACGTATTCAATTTTTTTCACTCTGGTACGTCACTGTCACTTAAATTTCTTAACCTATCCTGGGAAACTACACCTAGTACCAATGTGAGCGGCGAGGCATGCTGGGATTTGTAGTTCAGAGACCAAAAGCTTCATTACAGCTCCAAAAGCTTTACCCTCGACATAGCATCGATGCGCCCGACGGGGAGCGGGCGCGCGCACGGTTTTGCACACGTGTTTGCCTGCGTGGTATTCTCCGCGCCTGCGCAGAAGAGGCCATACGACGTCGCGGAGCCGAGAGCGCCGGGTACACAGGCGGAATCTCCGAGACTCGCCCTTTGAGCCTCTGCTCCGTCGGGTTTTTACCGGAAACAGTCGGCCCCTTCCGGTGTTGCGGCTTTCCGGACTGCGTTTGCCTGTAGCCCGCCGTTAGGTGGCGTCCGCAGTGGTCCTTTTCTGTTTCCGGTTGAAGCGCTGAAGCCATTTCCGCAGAGCCAGTGGCGAGTTAGATCCGTTTACGTTGCCTTAAAATTGGCAACTCAGTGACAAACGTGGGGCAGCGGGGAATTCGTACTTAATGCATTAGGTACTAGTTAATTAGAAATATTTAGGAGTTCATTTAGTTTCTGGTTCTGTTCGTAATTGAACTAGGACAAGTCACTTCTCTGAAGCTCAGCGACCTTAACTCTTGTTTAAAATCGGTGGCTCCCCGTTGCCCCTAAAATAAAGTTCAGACTGCTGAACCCTGCCTGAATTGACCCTTTCTTACATCTCGACCTTCATCTCTCACTATTCTGTTTCCTCTGAGCTTCTCTTACTGTCTTCCTTCCCCCACCTTATTTATTCCCTCTGCCTGCACTTAACCATTTGTAGTCATATTCCCATTTACCTTTTGGGCTTCAAATTTCCTTGGGAAGTCTCGGTCAGACACTTCTCTAGCCCCTTGTGTTCAATATCGCAAGGTTAAAACGATTCACCTCTCGATTGATTATGTGATTTTACGTTTTGAAAGCTAGATTACCTATGTCTCAGCTCAATCATCTGCATGAACCAAAGTGCAACTGCTTAGACTCAGGAATTCCCCCTCTAACAGGTCTCTCCTCTTAGGCCTCTGTCAGCGTCTGCCTGTGGCCAACTTTGGAATAACCTTTTATGTTTTGGCTGGAATCCTGATATGTCCAGAATCAACAGAAGAGGAAACTAGTATGACTTAATGAATGAATCTGTTTGTTACCTTCATAAAATATTCATTTCATCATTTTTACAAGCATCTGATTTTAAAAGGTAAATATGTAGGAGAGGTTAGGGAGAATGCTAGCAGTTATTCTCCTCTTAATACAAATTTGTTTAACCAGCTTTCTAAGATGTAGCAAATTTAAACCAGCTCTGAGAAAGCGGGGTAATTTATAGGAAGTATGTCTTCAGTAACTTAACTGTTGATATGTTGTGGTAAGAGGCGATATGAAGAAATTCTGAATTCCTTTTTACTGAACTACCCAGAGACTTTTCTTCCACCCTAAGCCATTCTTACACTAAGGCAGAGTAATTAGATAATCATAAAATGTTAGTTCTGTGTAGCCACTAGTCTCCATAGATGGCCCCTTCCAGAACAATCTTCTCTGTAACATATATATGTTGCTCCTTACATCAAGAGATGAAGCATACTTCCCATCCCATCCACCCCTCTCCTTTTGAATCTCAGCTGGCCTTGTGACTAGCTTTGACCAACAGAATGCGGCAGAAGTGAGATCCTGAGACTTCTATGGAATGCCAGGCCTTAAAACTGACAACTTTCACTTCCTGTTTCTTATCTAGCTACCATGCTGTGAAAACCCCAAGGCACATGAAGGAGTACTGAGACAGACCCGGCTGAGCCCTCAGCTGACAGAACCGATTACCAGCCACGTGAGTAAGCCATTTTCAATGTCCCAATCCAGTAGCACCCCAGATGATTACAATCTTAGCCAACATCATATGGAGCAGAGAATTGCCCAGGTAAACCCAGTCAATTGAAAGCACCATTAAATGGCTATTGTTTAGGCATAATTCCACTGTTTTGGAATTACTGTACAGCAATCGAAAGCCCAATCGGTCTGAAAAAATTCTTAGAGACAATTTAGCCAAACTTTAAAATTTTGCTTTAGAAAATCTTTATATTCCTAGTGCAGGGCCACAAACTCAAAACCCTACAGCAGAAGCCAGGCAGATAACACAAGAGTTAATCAGGCCAGGTGGGTTCCTACCTCCTCCAAAGAAACTAGACTCTTCAGCTCAGTCTCCTTGTTACAAAGTAGGAGTGTGGTCCCAGTGTTGCCAGAGCTTCTGATTTTTCAAGAGAAGTAAATCTATCATTTTTATGAAATGCCGTAACTTTTAAATGATAGTACTCAGTTTAAAACAACAGTTTGTCAAAAAACTTTTGTTGGCTTTATATAACCTAGGGTTGCAAGTGTGCAGCTAGGTCTCAGGGTATTTTACAGGCAATGTCTTATTTGACCGTCACCAAAATCCTATAGGTAGTACTCTGATTTTACCCACCTCCAAATGTGGGAACAAGCTCAGAGCAGTTTCGTGGTTTAGTCAACATTACTAACTGGTTAGTGGTGAATGAAGCTGCTGTTTGACCCCAGGCAATCTAACTCCAAAGTCTATTTAAAAAATTTGTGTTTAAAGTTTTATAGCAGAAAAGACATTTTTATTAGAAAGATGCTGGGCGAATTTCCTGTAAGGCTAGAGATTGGGCTTGGAAGCTACAAGCCAAGAACCTCACCCCAAATCCTGCCCCAGATCTGGTCCAGTGAAGACACTACCAGGTACAGTCACGACAGCTTGCAATGCTGACACAGTGACACTGGACGGGCTGGACACCAGCTCCGAAGCTGCCTATACCTGGCTTCTCTCCTTCTACTTGTGTCAGAGGATTAAGTCAGCAGAGTCATGTTCTGGGCCAGTACTTCTAATTAGCATAGCCTGGGTCATGTTCCCATATAATGGTCAAGGGAAGCTGGGAAAGCAAGTATTTTATCATTCAATGAATTTTATTTGCTATGAGTCAGGCACTCTTCAAGATGCTAGGGAAACAAAAGCAAGTAGAATGGGCAACACTTGGTATACTCATGAAGCTTCCATTCTAGAAAGGTTGACAGACAATAATCAAGTAAACAAGTAAAACATAACATTTGTGAATGGGTGATGAGTGCTATGGAGAAGAATACAGCTGGGGACCGGGCATTGGGACCTGCTGCTTTATAATGTGTTCAGGGAGCTTCTTACTGATAAGGTGACATTTGAGCAGAAACCCAGATGACGTGAGGGCATTTTCAGCTTGTGTGTGCGCGCGCAAGTGTTGGGGTGGGACAATGCCCATACTTTTAAGTGGAGCAACCCTGCCTCCGTTCCCCAGCCATTGTGAAGCCACAGCTATTCTGTCCTTCAAGCTCTGAGGGTAAAGGAGTTGTTTGGGGACAAGGTTTCTATGCCCAGTGAAACTGTGGGAATAGACCCCTGAGAGTCCAATCTTGACTCTGCAACTACAGTAACGACTGGCTACCTGGCCATGCACGTGGGAATTTGAAGAAAATTTTGGTGGGAAAGAGCCAGAACTAATCAAAATGAGTGTATCTGAGAGAGTCACTTCCATCAACTGTGATACTATCGATGTGTCCTAAAGCACTTATTTCTAAACTTTTTTGATTGTGTGTATCCACAGCTATAAAAATCTTGTGCCTCTGCCATAAGTCTTTGTACTTATTTTTAAATCACATTCATGTACTACTGAATCAATGTAGTATATACATTTAAAACATGCATAAAATAGAAATAAAAAGGATATTTTACAAATGAAATAATATTTTGAAAATATTTTTATTTATTAACAGTAAAAAAAGTCCTAATTTCTCTCAGTAAAGAAAGATTATTACCGTTTATTGAAAACAATGTAATTCAGTTTGTTTCATTATTTTGAAAATCCTGGTTTTTAACACATTATTTTGGGCAACAAAATCACATAGTGATAAACATTTCTAAACATCCATTTTCAAATTTCTCTCTTCATAGCATGAGTTTCTTTTAAAAAGGCAGTTAATGCCTCACTTACAGCTTTAAGAAATTACTTTTTAACTTTTTTTAAAGGGACCCATTAAGTATGTTTATTTCTTTGAAAATATCAGCTGTATCCATCAGGGCTCAGTCAGAAAGAGAAACCACTGCAGGCCTTTCAAGCAGAAAGGATTGAGTGCAGGCCATTGAGATGCTAATAGCATTAGAACTGCAGGAGTCAGGGAACTTGCCATTAACACTCAGCAGTTCAGAGTATTAGGAGGTTGCTGCTGTTTACCTAGGTCAGAAAAATGCAGGGAACCCCCAACTGCTGATCAGAGCTGCCCCGAAGTACTGAAATAGGGGCCCGATAGGAGGTCACTGGGAGGGTACGGTAGAACTGTATGTCTACCATGGCCTACCATTTTGCTAGGTGCTGCCAGAGAACAAGAAATGCCAATTTTTCCTTCCACCAGTGAAATCTCACATGAACACACTAGCAGAAGGAAATCACATCCAGAGTCTTGAAGGAAAGGAGATTGGGAAATGTCGTTTCCTTAAGTCTAGGCCCTGTAACACAGAGAATAGCATAGAAGGATGTGGAAATGAACAGACTTTAGACCACACAGCAACATACTCCTGATAGCCTCAGAAGAGGACAGCAACAAACACTTGCTTGTTTCATGAAAGGAAAATAGGTAATTAATTTCTAAGTTTGACAACTCTTATAAATACGTTTCAGCAAGATAATCACTCAATCTCTGTGGCTTATAGGATTTCCATGGCTACTTCCCATTACATCGTAGTTTCTGTTATTTAAAGGTCTTACATTTAATCAAATTTATCTTACTGATAACATCCTGTCGCATATAAACTGCAGTACATTATGATACTCAGAAGTAAATGTGACGATTCACAAGCAAGCTGGACTTGCTAGTGCAAGCAGAGAGCAATTTATTCCGCTCACCGTGGCTGCTTGTGAATCTCCTGGTTCTCCTCCTTTCTTTCCAGCATGAAATCGTGGGTGGTTCACACAGCTTCTCCAGGAAATAACAGGACAATTAGCCTTTTTTCTTTGGTTTTAAAAATTTCCAGTCTAGATAACATTAAAATGCCAAACTTTATCCAATAAAACTTCTCCCCATTGTCAACTGAGGCTGCCAGGGGAGGAAAAATGGGCAGTGAGGGTTGGAGGACATGCCAACCTCTCCATCTGCCCGATCTGCTCTTCTGCCCTTTCAAATGGCAACCTTTTTGCGGAACAATCTAGACTCTGTGAGGTATAAACAGAAAGCAACTGTTTTCTCATGCGTGCCCCTACAAACATGCTGTAATATTTATTCTTATGCCTGGGGGAATTTATAGCTTTTTCCAGTCTCCTTTAGGTAACAAACAAGTTAAAGAGTTATCATCATCATTTTAAAAATAGTCTCTGTTTTTCTAAGTATTGACGAGTCTCAGCCAGTGTCATATCAAAACTTCAAATGTTAAAACTTCTCCCTTCCTCCAGCCTGAAAATCTGAGGGAGCGTGGGTTTCGTGGTCAGTGTCATTTCTATTTCTCACACACCACCTCTTCCCCATCTGCCAGTTGCTGTTTTGGGCCCACTCTCCTGTTGTAGCCATGGAAGGAAGAAGAGCTAAGGTCATACTTGACTGTTAGAACTGTAAACGGGTGTTAGTGTCCTCTGGGAGTAGCTGATTCCAGTGCTTCTTTTCTCATAGGTGCTTTCTCGTGGGTTCTCCCGAGTTTCTCTGTCACTGGGGATCTCTCACCTGTAGTTCCCTTGTAGGCCAGGCCTTCTCTAGTTACGTAGGATTCCTGCCCCAGCCCCTTAGTTTCCAGCAGCGCCCCCTCCACTGATTTCATTTCCTCCTTCTAGGTGTTCCCTTTGGTTGCATTCCTTCTTAAAATGACCACATCTGGCTCCCTCTCTTGAGAACCACATCAGCCCCACAGGAACTCCGGAACTTGGAGAGTGCAAGCCATTCCAAATGCAGCCTTTTCTCCTCTTCTGTCTTCTCAAGGAGCTGGCCACCTACACTTTGACTTGAGACTTTTAGGAGTGAGTCAGACACCAGTCCCTGTGTCCCTCAACTCCACAGGCTGTGTCAAGCTCCCGAATGGTCCTCTTGAAGTGCCCCTCCTTTGGCAGGAAGAGGAAGCACCCCCAACCTCTCCTGCTGGGGAGAAGGGAGATGTCCAGCACTGACCACTGCTTCCAAAGCAACGCTCTTACATTGTCTCACGTAGCCTGGACGTGTCTGCGGAGCTAATCCTTCCCAGCATTGAGCTAGGCTTCCCAGCTTCATAATCTCTTAGCATGTGGTACAGAGGTGATCTAGCTCCTCCTCCCTTTAGAATGTGGATGGACTTGGCACCTATTGCTTTGTTCTCAGCCTTTGGGGTTTCTGGTGAAACTGATACAGAAAGAGTCCCATTTTAGTAAATGAAGTTACCATTGTCAACCCCTCTTCCTTTATGGAACTCCTGTTCTTTCATTAGGACACCTGATGCACTGTAGGTGACATGGGACAGTCTGACTTATGAACTGGATAGTGTGAATATACAGCTAATACAGAACTATTAAATACTTATATATTATCAATTATAGTTTTATATTAATTACATTAATGCTTATATGTTTATATATAGACGTAACTATTTTTATGCAAAACATATATAGGACTTTTGTTTTTGACATTATGGAAGATTAGATGTACAGGGAAATCTCTCTCAATATATAAAACCCCTTAAACTATTAGGTGAAATTTTAACAAACACACAGAAAAACTTTTTCAAAGCATGACTGAGCTGTAAAGTAAAGGAAACCAGGATAACCAGAGGTCAGTAGGGAGGAGGAACGGGTAAGAAAGCATAGAAAGCAGCATTTGCTTTGAGGATATCTGCTGCTCCTCAGTGGCCTTGAGTCTGGATTTTAATTTGCCTTGGGAAGTCATAAGGAAAGAAAGCCTCAGACTAGCGTGGCGAGAGGTCAGATCATAAGCTCTTGCAAAATGATGGAACCCCCAATGATTGACCTCATTGCTGGGAAGGGGGAAAAAAGAAATCCCTGGCCTCACCAAAAAGAGACGTTTCTGACTCAAACTCAGCTCAGGGTGGGGTGGCAGGGTGGGGAACCTTCTACAGGAGTTCTTAGTCACATGCATTTGTGGCTGAAATTCATCCTATCTCTGTAACCCCCGAATCCTTAAGCTGAACATTGAATTTGAAGTGGTCCTGAGGTGGTAAGGTTACTAAGAGCGTGGAAGAAGTAAACTCAACTACTCTTTAGAGGAACACACTTTAAATTCAGGCCTCAAAGAAAGCTCAGAGCTCAAGTTCCAAAGTGCAGGGATATATAATAAAATGTCACCAAACACACAGAGAAATAAATAAGCCACTGGGAGCAAATCAGTAGAAAACAAACAGCAGGACTGGACCCAGAGTTTGGTTCAAGGTCTGCCTCTGGTGCCTGAGGATTGCTGTGGGAAATGCCCCCTGATTCTCCCCACCCACTTCTTAAAGCACATGCTCTAGGGCCCTGACCTTGGCCTCTCCTCTTCGTACACCTATCACCTGCTAAGAAAGCTGATAAACCCAGGAAAAAACAAGCTCACAGGTAAAAAATAATCAAATATTTGAGGAGTACAATCACAACAAAAGAGACAATAAATGGAACAAACTGTACTAGACAAAGCAGAATGGGAGAAGACAGATCAAGAACTTACAATAAGCACAATAAAGATCCTCACAGAGTTAAGACGATAATAAGGAACAAGCAGTTATACAGAACCAAATGAAAACACTGGTATGAAATATGTAATAGTTGAACAAAACCAATAAATTGGATAAAAACAAGAATGGCTACATAGCTAAGAAATAAAGATCTAGATCAGCTCAAGGAATTTTTCCAGAAGTTCCTGGAAAGAGATGGAAAATATGAACATACACGAAATTACTACTATTACTTCTACTAATGTCAGTATCTGTATGAGTCCCAGAGAAAAGAAAATGGGTTTAGGGAAGAGAATATTTAAAGAAATCGTCAGTAAGGAATTTCAAATATTAAAGACAATATTTGGACTCCAAAGGTCTCATGGAGCACCAAATAAAACACAGAAAAAACAA
Organism: Rhinolophus sinicus; assembly: GCF_057876585.1. Classification (NCBI taxonomy): domain Eukaryota; kingdom Metazoa; phylum Chordata; class Mammalia; order Chiroptera; family Rhinolophidae; genus Rhinolophus; species Rhinolophus sinicus. The sequence goes on from NC_142508.1 coordinate 10,014,503, forward strand.
ACTTTGAGACATTACAGTGAAATTTAAGAACATTATAGACAAACACAAAATTCTAAAAGCTTCTAGAGAGAAGGGGCAGATAATTCACAAAAGAATAAGACTTAGATTGACATTAGTCTTCCTAACAGAAACACTGGAGACAAAAAGCAATGAAGTTATATTTTGTATAAGTGATGAAGGAAAATAACTTAGAATATTATGTCCAGATAAACTATTATTTAAATGTGAAGAATCAAAGATGATACATTCAGACGTACAAGACCTTAGAAAGTACAGCACAGAGGCCCTTTGAAAACTCTACTGAAGTACTCATATTTAATATACTAATATAAGTAAATTATACTTAATATACTAAGTATTTAACAAGCACATGAAAAGATAACTCAACACCATTAGTCATTCAGGAAATGCAAATCAAAAGGAACAAAATATCACTTTATACCTATCAGGACAGCTATAATTAAAAAAAAAAAGTAAAATAACAAGTGCTGGTCAGGATGTGGAGAAATTTAAATAATTATTCATTGCTGGTGGGAATAAAATGGTTCAGCTACTGTGGGAAAGAGTTTGGTGGTTCCTCAAAATATTAAACATAAAGTTACCATGTAGATCCAGCAATTCCACTCCTAGGTATACACCCGAGAGAATTGAAAACATACGTCCACAAAAAAAGTTGTACACAGATGTTCATAGCAGCATTATTCATAATATTCAAAAAGTGGAAACAAACAAACAAAAAGTGGAACCAGCTCAAGTGTCTATCAGCTGATAAATGGGTAAATAAAAATGTGATGTGTTCATACAATGGAATAATATTCAGGATATAGATAGCTGGGATATCAAATTTAATATTAGGGCAAAAACATCATAAAGAAAAATGAGGGACATTATATATTGGTTAAAAAAATAAATAAAAAATATACTACCGTAATGAACACATTTGCACCTAATAGAATTCATGGTTCCTTGAAAAATTAATAAGAACAAACCTCTGGCAAGACTGAATAAGAAAAAAGGAGAAGATGCATGTAAAAAAATAGAATAAAAATAGGAAAATACAGATACAGCACAGATTATAAGAATTAAAAAATGTATTATGAATACATTTCTAAGAAATTTTCCACAAGTGTTAATCATATATGGGTGTTATAGTCAAGTACCTGATATAATTCAACTCATACTTATGATCAGCATTCCCAGAAAATTAGGAATGGAAAATTCTCCTAACTTCATAAAAATTATATACCAAAAATCTAGAATAAACACCATACTGAATGGAGAAAATTTAGATATTTTCCCATTAAAATAAAGATGCCACTTTCACCACTACTGTCAAACAGTATTAAAGGACCAGTCTAATGCTCCAAGATGAGACAAGACATAAAACGTAAAAGCATTGGGAGAGATTAAACTGTCATTATTTGTAGCTTATATGAACATCTCCGTAGAAACACTAATATAATAATCAGATGAGTTATTAGAATAAGAGAATTTAGCAAAATAGTTGGATACAAACTCAGCTTTCAAAAATCAATAGCATTCCTTGATGCCAGCAAAAAACATGAGAAAATATAACAGAAAATTACATACCATTTAGAAAAGCTGTATTAGAAGCCATAAGAGGATCTGAATATACGAGTGAAGTAATTTAACAGAGTAAAATTCTATTCTTCCTAAACTACTCCATAAATTTAATCCCACTAAATATTTTAGCTGGACTTTTTAATAGATTTGAAGATTTTCTTCTAAAATGTATAAAGGGGATAAAAATGCAAAATGAGCAGAGTCAACCTAGAGGAGCAAAGAGGGAGATTCACCTTACGAGATACAGTAGTTCTCCCTTATCTGCAGGGGATCTGTTCCAAGATCCCCAGTGGATGCCTGAAATCGTGGATAGTACCAAACCCTGTACGTCCTGGTTTTTTCCCTCTACATACATGCCTTTTCACTTAAAGCACCTTCCCGCTTCTCTTCGGCAGATCCGAACTGCCAGCGTCACTACTCTTGCTCTTTGGGACCATTATCAGATAAAATAAGGGTGACTTGAGCAGAAGCACTGCCATACGGCACAGTCGATCTGATAACTGAGATAGCCACTAAGTGACGAATGGGCAGGGAGTTTATATGCCATGGAGACACTGAACAAAGGGATGGTTCACATCCCTGGGTGGGACAGAGCAGGACAGCGTGAGATTTCATAACGCTACCCAGAATGGTACGCGATTTAAAAATTTGTGAATTGTTTATTTCTGGAATTTTCCATTTAATATTTTTGGACTGCGGTTGACTGTGAGTAACTAAAAACACAGAAAGCAAACCCGTAGATAAGGGGGGACTACTGTATTAAGGCATACTGTAAGTCTACAGTAATGAAAAACAGTATGATACTGGCACAAAAATAAATACAAAAACAATGGAACAATAAAGCTCAGAAATAGACACTTGCATATATGAAAACTTGACGTGATAAAAATGGTACCCAAAATTAATGGGAGAAGTATTGATTTACTAGATGGTGCTCGGAAAATTGCCTCACTAAATGAAGAAAAATAAAGCTGGGCCCCGACATCACACAGCATACAAAGGTGGACAACAGCTGGATCATAAATGAAAAAATGAAAGGTAAAACGATAAAACTAATAAAAGAAACTGTAGAACGATATCTTTGTGACCTAGGGGTAGGGAAATATTTTATAACAAACTCTTCAAAACACAAATGTAGGCAAAAAGTAGATAGATTTGACCACTAAAAAAGTTTTTCTGTTCAATAAAAGATGCCATAGACAGTTAAAAGACAGGTAAACAGACTAAAATATCTGACACATCTAAAACTGAAGCGATTATGATCTCTGACAAAAACATGAAAAAGGAACTGAATTAACGAGCAGAGATGAGCAGGTAATTCACAGAGGACTACAGCCCGCCTTGTGGTTCTAAGGCATTGGAGGCTAGAACCCAGGTTTCTACCTCCAGGGGGACGGATATATGTATGTATTAAGATGTGGCGGATGAACACGGGAAGACTACGCAGCGATAAGAAGCAACACACAGGATGTACAAATAGCAACTCGGATAAATCCAAGAAAAGTGCAAAAAAGGTAGGAAACTGCAAGATTTAGAGCACAGGACCATGTGTATACATTTAAATTGCATACACACAAAATAACACTACTTTAGAGGGGTGCACGCATAACAAGGGGCACATATCGAAAAAACGATTGGGTGCTTATGGGACAGAGGGGAGTGGGGACTAAGGAAGGAGAAAGCTAGTTTATAATAAAATGAGGAAATGAGTGCTTGTATTGAGTGATGATGACCATGTACTAGGAATTGAGGAGCATAATTAATGCATCGCTTTGCATTTTTAGAGCAGTTTCCTTTCACTTATTAAGTCAGGGGTTTGATACCTGCGATGAAAAAAATTTAACTGATATTTTTCCATGCCTGTCCTTTTAAATATTGAACGATTTTTTTTTTTAAACACTGTGGCTTCACTTACATATTTTGGGAAATTAGGAGAGCAAGAGGAAGCATGAATTTAAGAAGAAAAAAGGCAGAAATGAGACAGAGTAATAGTAGCCACTATTTATCAGCTCTTATGTGCTAGGCACTTTGCTAGGTGCTTTCCATACCTTGTGTCTAATTCAACAACAGACCCCGCCACTGGGTATTATCACTGCAGAAATTAGGACACAGACTGACAGGAGCTAAGCTTCTTGTCGAAAGTGCCACAGTTTCCTAGTGAGGTCTTGGGAACCCAAGTCTGTCTAATGTCAGCTCATTCTCCTCTGCTTCTCTCTGCTATGCCACCCTACTAGAAAAAAGACAGTGGAGAAAATAATGAAGGGACACACACAGGGACAGAGGGAAGAGGTAAATATACAGAGACAGAAAAAACAAGCTATGCCAAGGCACATACTGAGGAAACGCGATCGTTTTTTGAGATACGGACACATGACATACCAAGGTCTACCTGTATCGGAAGGGGTTGTCTCTGTCCTTTGAAAAGCTCACGATCTCATTTGCAACATAACTCAACCATTGGTGCACCTGAAATCAGCTCTTCTGCTTTTATGTCCAATTTTCAAACTCTTTTTGATAAAAGATTTATTTTCTCATGCATTTTTCAAAGCTTACAGTGATATGTAGCAATGTCAGATTCTAGACAGACTCTCATATCTAGTGTTAGGTCATTATTATCCGTGCCAAAATGAACTTCTGATTGTCCGTTTGATATGCATACACAGACTATAAATATAGAAAGGATATTACAGTTTGACCTGTGATAGTAATCTAAATGCCCATCAATAAAGGATACAATAAATCGTCGTGATACCACAACTATGGAATATGATGAGCTGTCAGAAAGAAACAGACAGACCTCTATGTATTGATGTGGAATAATCTCCAAGATAATTGGGGAAAATGCTAGGTACAGTACAGCAGATAAGTATGCTTGATTTGTTTAAAAATCAGATACATATTTATACTTATAACTGGAGAAATTGGTAGCAGTGGTTGCTCTGGGGAAAGAAAATGAGGACCATGGGTAGGAAAGAGATGCTTTCCACTCAGTCTCCCCCATGTACTTGGTAACTTGGTACTTTTTTTTTTTAACCAAGTACAAGAATAATCTTTTCCCCAAAAACCCTTTATTTTAAATCACGTGCTTCCTTGTTTTCCTCCAAGCCAGATCCAATTTAGGGATCTAGTAGGGTCTGAGTGGAATACATTTTCTTTTCCCTTCTCCCAGTGATGAGACAAGAGCTTCCTTACCATTTCTTTCTCCCTTCCTTCAACCAAGTCCACTGACTTGTTTCTTTCAAACAAAACCAACAACCAAAAAAACTTACTCATGTTATCCACGTTCAACGGAAAATACATTTAAGTAACAGGATAAGGAAAAAGCACGCCTACCGGCACTCTTTATATTTCAGAATGTATGTCCTATGTATTTTTCTGTGCCTACGTGCGTTTACATTTATCACTGCTCTTTCATGTAATACATGCACATCTTGGTCTTATCTTATTTAAAAATTTATTATTACTTTTATTTACTTAACCAATTCCCTCTAACATGGCATTAGCCTATTTCAAACTTTTATGAGCAACACTGAGACAAATATCCTTGTACAGAAACCTTTGTACAAAGTTCGTTTTCCCGAGAATAAATTTGCAAAAGCAAAGTAGCTCCACCACCAATCTAACTTTGCCTTTGATCTCCATCTGTAGGGGCTGGTCCATGCACCCTTTTCATAACCAGCCACAGACACTTCCGTGTGTCAAAGCTCAGGTCTGAGACTATTTCTTGCCTATGCAGACAAGTGTAAAACATACTTTCCGCTTCATACTTTTTCTATATTCTCTTGAACCACCTCACCATTTGGATACCTGACCTTCATGTCAACTCTTATAGAATTGGCTGCATTTCTCTAGCGGCTTGCTTCTTGGCTCTCTAAACCAAGAGAGTAATATTTATCCCTTGGTTTTTCGGAAATCCATAACTCCTTGGACCATGGTTTTTCTTAAAAACGTTAAAAAAATAAAGAACTGGCATGAAGGATAATAAAAGCTAACATTTGCCTAGAGCTTATGTGTCATTGTGCTAAGTGTTTTACATGCCTTATATAATTTAATGCTAATTGGAGTTACATAAAAAAAACATTCCATGGTCAAATAAGGGGGAAGTTAATGGGTTTAAAAAAAAATCTTAACAATGGCACCTTTAAGATGTTAATTAACATCTACAAGATGGCGACAACATAGTTAAGTATAGTCACATTATTTCACCACAGGTTTCTTGAGGGGCTACTACTCCCAAGAACACACTTTCACAAAACTGTCCTTAAATGTTGTTAGTTTTTTAGTAAAAGCCTTGTAGCCTACCCTCCTCCCTCATGCATGAGGACCATGCCTTTTAAAAATTAATGACAACGCACTGAAAATACTTATGTGAAAGGAAAAATAAAAAGCACTCATAGCACCTGTCTTTTCGCACATATGTCCTTGTCTGCATACACTTATACTTTTCCTAGAAGCGCTCTTCAAGTAAAGCTTTAAAAGATGATCCATTTTGCAGATAATTGCCATATCTACGTTTCAAGCACTGATCCTGGTGGCATCCTGGAAAACATACACACCCTAACCCACAGGGAGAACGCAGTGAGCCCGCATTCCAGGACTCCCACAGTCTGGCTGCTGCTACTCATCCCACGCACACCTCACACCAGCCTGCTCTACTTCCTGCTTCGGCAGGGTCACTCGGGACATTCCCTTTCCCTTCTTCCTGGCCAAATCCCACTCCTCCTTGGAGGCCCCGTTCAGCTGCCATCCACCTGACAAAGTCTTCCCAGATCTCTCTGGTCCAGTTTCTCCCCTGCTCTGACAAAATGTCAGGTGGCAATGGAGCACACCTTTGTGGCAAATTTTGAATTGTTACCTTTTAACTTGTCATGTGATTGCAAACTCTCAATATATTGAGGGTGGGGGCCGTGCCCTTTACTTCTGCATCCCATCGTGCCTAGCACAGGGCGGTACAGACAACAGATGTTCAACTGCTACTGAAAGAACGAGACAGTAAAATCCAACTTAGCCCAATAATACAACAGACACGAGAATAATATGTACATTCCTCTTTATTTAATACAACGACACGTAACACATACAAAAAGAAAAAACAATCATGTAAAAGGCCCTGTCACAAAGGCTAGACAGGAAACATCTACATTAAATCAAATAAGGCTCCTGCTTCAAAACAGGGGTTTGCTAGCTACACCTGGAATATGAGCAAGGCTGTTGCAAAAGAAAAGGAGAGAAAAGAACGAAAAGAAAAGAAATGCCCTGCACTGAAGGAGTATATCCATGGGGTTTTTACTAAATTCACAGATCCACATTTAGGAATGTTTAAGCCCTCTCACAGATCCAGAATTCATCAGCGTTTTATGAAATGTGTGATTTTCATTGATCTTTTTGGTTAAAAAATTTACCTCTCCTTCTTAGAAAATAGTGACAAGAGCTCTCTAAAAACTAGAGACCAGCAAACCACCCATAGTTTGGAGAGCATTACCATTACATTTCAAAGGGTGTGTAGAACTCAGAATGCAAAGGCAAGATGGCAGTGGGTAGAAGAATTTAACTTCTTAGTCATTTCCTGGTAGTTCATATTTGATCAACCACTGGGAAAGACAAAATGGAAATACCTAGGCTCAGTGCAGGGTTCAGTAGCAGCAGTTTGTCCATATTCCTGCTCTGATTAGAGCCGGAAATTAAACAAGCACCAGTTCGTCCCAAAAGAGCCTTATACAAACACACACACGTACCCACACACATCCACAAGTCATCACCCCCCTTTTATTTAAATTTATTATTATTATTTTTTTTTACTAAAATAATACAAAAAAGGGAGACAGGTATATTTACAAAAATCCATGGCTGGTACAGTACATAATTTTTAAGACACACTAAATGCTACAATCTTTCAGGTCCTGAGATTATTACAAATATCAACTCAAAGCTGTGTTCAGGTCCAGTTTCAAAGGAAGAAAAAAACAACCCCAAATATTAAGTCACACACTTATTTAAAATACAGCATATCCCTTCAAGTTAGCAAAAATGCACCTCCCTATGAGCAAATGCAATACAGTAACCAGTGCTTTCACCCAGAGGAGCAGCAATTATTCCAGCTCCTTCCTTCAAGATCGGTTGTGAAACATGCTGGCATCTCTATTGAGCACGGAGGTGGCTAAAGTAAGAGGAAGATGTGTAACTGGAGGGAAGTTCCTCTGTAGAGTGAACATTCACTGTATAAATAAGCCCTGTTTTTCCTTCTGTTACCAAACAAGTCTTTCCCTTATCAAATTTATACTGTATAGGTTGGAAATATGTGCTTAGCCGGACTAAAAATCAGAATCCTTATTCCCAATCAGTTATAGCAAATAGGTCTGAAGTCCCACAGTAATTTTTACAACTGCAAATAAACTTTCTTGCTTGTAATAAAGGAGAGAAAACACTCATCACTTAGTTACCTTGGTAGACTTTGATTACCACATTATTTGGGGCACAAAATTTTCACCAGCCAGAGATTTCTTTTCCTCTTCTTTTAAGCTTGACAATGTATAGCAAGAAAAACACAATGGCAAGCTTCAGATTTACATACTAGTTCTAAGAATAATTTGTATTTTTGATACTTTCTATAATTTTTCAATGACAGCCAACAAAGGACATTACAAAGCTGGGATCCTTTCTCTGGAGGCTGGCCGTGGATCAGAGGAAATCATTTGTAGGTTGGGACCCTACCTGTACTGGTGAAGGGACCTTTGTTTATCTGAAAGTCTCAGAAGGTATATGTAATTAATTATGTAGGCATAGCCAGGATTTAAAAAGTGGGCCAAAGTTGGCCAACTTTCCAATTAACTATCTAAAAACAGTAATACCTTTGTTAACTGAGAATAACTTCTTTCTCTTTTAATGCCTCTAGCCAAAATTGGGGTAATCCTTGGTCATTTTGCAGGTACGGGAAAGAAAACCCAGTGTGCTGGCACAGAGCACACTACCCCCGCAAGCAGCAGAGATAAACAAAAAATGAAAGTTTATGGCTGCAAGAATAGAAAATACAAGATAGCTAAGATCTGACAAATTAAGGGCAGGTTGTCACACAGGAAAAGATGCCAACTGCTGGCCTTGGTTCTAACTCCTAAATGTGCTTAGAGGCTAGATGGAGCTGTTGAGTTCCAAAACAGAAGTATTTCCAAGTTACCTCGGGTAATGGTCCTCCTGTTTGAATTTAATTAGGTCTCTATTAGTGCTCCATTACAAAGTATTTTTAAACTAGATTTAAGGTAAAATAGAATTATATTATTAGGAAAATGGGAGCAAATAATGTAGAGTTTCTGAGAAACATAAAATTGGTACTAAGGATTCATATGGCCTATTGACGCAAACCTTTGCAAAGTAGGTTTACTGCAGGGAAGTATGAAAATAAGCAAGGCAGAGGAGTATGAGAACTAAGAGTCCCTAACAAAGGCCTGCATACTCTTTTGAAGAATTTTGAAAAGTATCCAGAGGAAGCCATGAAATGTGGCTACTACCACATTATAGAGAAACCTATTGTTTACTACAAAGGAGAAGGGAAAAAAATTCTGGTCACTAGGGATAATTCTAAATCCTGGACATACAGACCCCCTTAATTATAGAGATTTCTAAAGTATTCTTGACCTGTTTGGATAACAGTTTGGAAAAGAATCAGAAATTTAACTACTAACCCACTATGAACTGAAAATATGTAAGAAAGACTGAGAAGTAGAAGTACTATAGTCTGAGGAAATTAAATAAAGATCACAAACAGCTACTTTCAAGGAAATGATACTGTGGGAGTATCTGAGAAAAAAGTAATATCAAGTCATTCAAAGGCAGTCTGCTTAAAATACTCTGAGTCCCTGTCTTGAGTCTGTGCTTGGATGGACCGGTCTCCTGGAACACGCCTGTAGGCTTTACTTTTGAATTAGCCTACAGGGGGCACAGGATAGATGGCCAAAGGGACTGAGAAAAGGAGGTGACTGACAGTTTATTTCTCCCCCCCCCACTCTTAACAACATGCAACTGATATTCCAGTGTAGCAACTGGTTGATGAAAGGGTTAATTTAAGAGCTCTGACTGGAGGAAACGAAGAATAAAGACGGAAATGAAGAAAGAATTCAACATTAATATTCAAAGCTATTTTTAATTAAAATCTGACCATCTGTTCAGCTCTACAAACCTGAACACTGTGCCACACATCTAAAACTTTCTCAGAATTGAACACTGGGATGATTTATCTTAACAACCCAAAGAGATTCCATGATTGTTACTACTGTTTTGCACCAGTGAAAGGATCTGTACTTAGTTTTTCAATATAAAGTTCACAGTTTAGGATAGAAGAACACATAAAATATCTCTATTTTATGCTTCTGTTAATTTTCCCTAGAGAAACAAACACACATTCAACAAAACCCTTATATCTTGTATCTTTGGGTAGAAGTCTTAACAGCTGTTATTTAAAGAAGGGAAAAAGGAAAAATGTGGAAAATAAAGGGTATATTTATCTGCATAGTTGATACTTAGAGGCTACTAACTAAGGCCTTATCTGGAAAGCAATAAAAAAATCAAAAAGTGATTTTTAAGGAAAAAAACGTCTTATCACTAGAGATTAAAGGGGCCTTGACCAATTTTGGGAATTGACCCAGTGCTTAGTCTGCTTGGGCCTGGTGCTTTCTCCTGACTCCATTGAGCTGGATAGTTCGTTCCTCATCCCCTTACATTTTCTTTTCTGATCCTGAATATGTGCTACAATTCAGATCTACACACAACCCCTAACAATTGTTGCTCAGCATTTAGCCCTAACTAAAAACGCAGCATCTATTTTTTCCTGTTGTTTTAAATGATAAAAGGAAAATTCTATGAATTAGTACCTAATACGCTGGGATAGAAGGTGGGATAAAATGATCTTCATTTCCTCCTAGGAGTTGGGCAAAACATGTTTCCTTCTACCCCACCCTCCTCGCCCCTGACCCAGCTAGAAAGTGAGTTCTGCCTCCCGTCTCCCATTTTCCTACAACCTGAGCATTTGATGGCTCCAACTCTTTCATGGGTAGAAGAAGCATAAATTACAAAGGTAGACTGACTAAAAGTGTACCCAGCTGACTGTGTGTCGTGCTTACCCCTCAGCTCAAAGCTGGACAAACCTATAGTTACAGAAAAAGTACACAATGTCTGATTTACAAGAATGAGGAGACTCCCATTCATTTTTAGAAAGTTAAAAGCTTAATTATCCATCACCAAACAACTACTGTAAGAAAAGCAGATTGAGAAGATGGAAAAGCGAGGCAGATAAAACTTTCAAGATCCTGTATCAACCCCAACAATCAGTCATCCAAACTTTACCTAGCTTCAACTCCGCAACCTTGGGAAAAATGACACACGTAATTACACCATAAAAGGCTAAAATAAAATCTATGCATACTGAAGAAACTTAGTGTTATTCCCCCCTCCCCACTTATTAACCTGAAAGTAACCATTTTACTCCACCACAAACATAATGTTTAAATAACAAATATGCATCTAAATTAGACTTCCAGTGATTTTTTTTAAACTTAAAAATCATATGGTGCTTTTATACCCATTTTTTTAGCCTTTGCAGGACGATGATAATACTTTTTTTTAATTATATAGAACATTTTAGAAAAACTCAAATTATTTTTGAAATAGTAAAGTCTCTGATATCCCTGGGAGGTAGGTGAATATTATTATACCCAATATTCTAATGGGTAATCTGAGGCACGAAGGTTCAATGATATCCCCCTAAACATAGTAATCCAAGTGTAACACGACTGAACAGCGGCTGCCTGACAGCAGTTATGCTATCAGGTAACACTACCGGGAGCCTCTGCTTTCTTTTTAGCCACCAGTCTCTTTCCAATTAAAATGTATTTAAAAGGGGGGCACTTATTAGATATTTGAACTGGGTTTTGAGGATTGATTCAACTTAAGACTCCTTTAACATGTCACAACTGTTTTCCACAAAAAACCAAAAATTATGTTATTTTGCTCAAGGAGGAATCTAAATAACCATAAAAGCAGATTAGCCAAATGTAATTACCTGGCAAATGAAAACAAAACTGAAGATCTCTCAAGAATGCTATAGGTTACATGAGTGTTTTCCTCAGTATCTGAAGTCTTTCGACTTCTATTAACCTTCTGGCAGCTATGCAGCTATATGAATTCTTCAAAAATCATTTCCCAGAAGAAAATATGATGCATTTGTAATGTTGACAAAGTTGCGAACTTCCTTGCAAACGTATTCCGATACAATACCATGATGTAATTACCTCTAGCTCTTCCGTATCTTCCTGCCTGCCCTAGCGCACCTTATTGACTTGACCCACAAGACTCGTTATTCCAATGCTTTCTCCAATATTACTCATGCCATGTGAAGAGCACAGAGCAGTGGGCTGCATCTAGAAATAGTCAATGAGTCCACTAAATTTACTTTACTTGTAATAACTGACTTATTTAATACATATATATATATGTATATATATACATATATATATATGTGTATGTATATTTTTTGTTAACTTCTACGAACAGATATTTAAAGGGGGAAGATAGCATCTTGTGAAAAGACAATTTCCCACCCATTAGAATTGACTAAAAGTAGTGGAATAAACAGGGCAGAAGTCTTGCAAACACTGAGGGGAGTGTTCAAAAAGGATGCAATGGTACAGCAGCTACTAGTTTTATATATATATTACATATGTATACATATATATATACATATATATGTATGTCTGCATCTTACACACATATCCACATACATATCAAGAAAGGGAAGACTAGTACAGCATGACGTGACGTTGGCAAGTTTGAGATTCTTCCTCCTGAATCCCCTGACTTATTAGCCTGTACTTTAGGATATCAGAGAACAGTTTCAAAAGAGGGGGAAAAAGAAAGAAAAAAAAGGCACTTAACAAAGACAAAGGCCTGAATTGAGCTTGTTTTAGAGGAGCAATATAAGCATTTTACCAGAGCTAAGAAATGATTTACAGAGTTAAACTTTTCCCCATAAATTTTATCAAATAAAATTGCATAACATGTTTGTAATCAGTCATTTACCTACTACTGCATTTTTCTTCCGCTTCATTATTACAAAAACAAAAGCCCCCCCAAAGCAAAAAACAATCATACATGCACAATAGAAAGTAAAAGTGCCCCTTCTGAGAACATAAGGTCAGCAGAAACTACAGTCTGAAGCACAGGGAAAGTTCTTCAGTTTGGCTTGATTACAGATTTTTCTCACTCTTCTATTTCTAATTTAAAACAAAACAAATACCAACGAACAAAACAAGCAAACACAAATTCAAAACCTAAATGATGATACAAAGAATACAGGGACCAGTGTGCTTTTATGGTACACTCCTAAAATAAAGTATCCTAATTCTATACGTGCATCCAATTATATGACAAGACCTTCTAAAAATAAAGAACTGTAAATTAGGTTAAAGTCGACCAATACAGGCAAAGTTCATTTTACAAATGTAGCAGCAAATCTGATAGATAACTGGAGTTCTAAGAGATGATCCCAAAGGACAGAGTTCTCATATTCAATGGCAGTTTGAAAAACAGTAGAATTTCCATTTCAGAAAAGGTCTTGAACCAAGTAGAGGTGGAAAGGGGTGTGGAAGAGGGCAACCAGAGGAGAAAGACTAGAGGTGTCTGCCCTTTCCAACCCTGGGTAGTAAACAATTTAGATCTGCTTTGGGAAAAAAAAATCCTGGGTTAAAAATCTTTTCCAATAAGTTGTTTTCAGGCAGGTGTCAAACCCACAGTATTCAAACATGTACGTGCCCCGTTCTTCCTCCTACCTTGGTGATACAAATAACCCTATTCAACTTCTATGATATTTTTAAAAATGTGATTTGGGCTAACAACATCCATCAAAGGGGTGGTAGGCATGAAAGAATGTATCAACACAATCCTCTGATTGCCTCCGACTATCAGGACTTTGTGACTTCGGATTAACCTTACTTCTCCCAAAACGTTTTTCCTCAGGCTGTTTTAAAACCTTGATTTTTGGTACCCTCTGATCTCAGAAGCATAGGAGAGTTATAGTCAACGTATAATGGAATTATTGCTTGCATTGATCTTGGAGGCTCTGAATGAGCTTGACACTTTGCTCCCAAACAGTCTCCAACTGGGGCTCAGCACTGCTATCTTGAAAGACAACCCTGCTGACCATTATTGCTTGTGAATACTGAGGATTAGCTTGTATGTACAGTAACAGCTTATACATCAGGGAAGGCAATTTAAAATACGAGACAATTGAAAACAGCTTCATTTTCCTGAATGGAGAATCCTGCCCAGGGGGATGTAAGTGTGAGGCTTACGTTTGCTCTGGGATGCTGCAAATGCTCTTCAGAAATACACACGGCTCTATATCCTTTCCAATGACTCATCATTTGAAAAAATAACGTAGTTTGATTTTTAAGTGCAAAAATACCGTATGAGTCACAAGTCTCTGTGCTAAAAAATAACCAATTTATATGTTTGTTTTTTAGTAAGAAAAACTGTAAAGATAGATGACCATATAGTATGAACACCACTTTCAATGTTATGGTCTAGAAAAGAAAGTTTTATATTTACACGTAGGAATTCTTTGACCATACTTATCTATTAAGAGAAACAAAGGTGTTTGTTTCATTTGTACAAAATAAAAGGGTAGTCTTGATCGAAATGGATGTAAGTTAGTGAAAATGTGGTGGTGGGGAGTGAGGTGGGGATCTGGTAGCAGTCCCCAAGGGATCAAGACTGAAGAGAATGGAACATAATCTCCATCTATATTGACTTCTGAGAGCCAAGAGCCTTCAGATATTTTTAACAGTTAGTTATAAAGTGATACCGGGGGAAGAATGGATAATCCTGTTCTTCTCCAATGATGACAGACTCATCAGCGATCTTCACATAGCATGATTCAGAATTGATGGATTTAAGAAATTAAAATGATTATTCCTTAAACTAGTAATGAATTTATATATGAATAAATATATGTGTATACACACACACACACACAAATGAATACATACACAATTATCAGCAGGAAGAGCTTAATGTGTACGGACTTCTCTCCTGGGATGGGAAGTAAAACAAAGGCTAGCTTCACGAGGGAAAACTCCTACATAGTATTAGCAAAGACTTCCCCCCACAAATTAGATAAAAACAAGAAGTATGCTACACTGGTTACTCAAGAATTGGGTAATCTTCCCTAATGAAAAAACCAAACAAATGTGAATCAAACATACCCAATTCAAGTCAAACCTCTCTGCAACATCCCAATATCCTTCCAAAACATCTACCAGGGTTGATACAACATTCTTGTTTGTTTTACTGGTAAATTAAATTCCCAGAGGCAAGTAATTGTATCAATGATCCCCTTGAAATAATCCTTTCCCCTTACTGTAACAAGTTCTTGGAACTAAAGTTTTCAGTTATTTATTAACTTTTTTTCTATGAAGCAAGCCAATGTGACTTTGAAGTCAAAATATAGGTTTACAGATCTGAATACATCTGTTGTAATTTATTCACAGTCCTATAGGCTATTTGGGACTTTTGCTTATAAAAGGAAAAAAGGGCCTGGTTAATACTTTTATTTGAATCAACTTAAGGGTATAGGGTGATTTGTAGTGAAAACATGCAAGAAATCTTGCTACTACCAATCTGATGCTAATTTTTAGGGTAATCTGTCATTATAAATAGACCAAGCTTACACCATTCTTGGGTATAGTTTGAACAAACAACTGAGAGAGAGAGATACTAGACTGATGATGAGGCATAAAAAATGAAATAAAATGTATCCAAACAGAACCATAAATTTCTCCTTTAACATCCTTTGCTGAATATGCTATTTGCATAAGGAAACCATAATCACCAAGGAGTCTTATTATGTGCAGGTTTACTCACATATTGATATTCTGAGTAAATATTAGTAAATACTCCAAACCTATTTCAGTACACTGGATATAGGGAGTAAAAATACACTGTGATTGTTATAAAAAATAATCCCTTGTACACATAATGATTCTAACGTTATTCCTCCCTTTAAAATACTATCTTAAAAATTCCAAAAATATATATATGCTATTTGAATGACAAATGAAGAAACGTATGTAGTAGTACACACTTATACCTGTTTCTATCAATATTTAACAGTCACCTGAAGTACCACTAGCTAAAAGAACAGAAGAAGTTGTGAAGTGAGGTGAAGTTGGGGGAAATTTACAATTCCTAGTGGTAGGCCTGCAAGGGCTAAGACACCAAAGTCTCAGCCCTACGTTAAAGATCCCCATTTCTCAAGAGAAAAATGTGAACAGAGTCACATTTTAACATCAAGAATGGAAATAAGAATTAACCAGTCAATACCAGATGCACAAATCACCTGAAGAAGAGAGTTAAGTACCTGCTTCTGAATGGAAGATGAAATTGACCCTTTTACAAAAAGGGGATATCTAAGTTTCGTCTGTTAAGAGCAACAGGCTCAATTTCTTGACTTTTAAAAATCTCCATGATTTAATAAGAATATATATCACTGTGCTAAAATAACTTTCCTGAAGCATCTTTAGTCCACTGATTTTCATGGGGGAGTTGCTACACACTGGAGAAGATTCAAGTCTGTTCAGGAATTTTGAGGGTACTATTTACTCAGCTATTGTCTATATCAGACATAGTGTCATTAATTCCTTTTGTGGCAAATTTGCTGCATAGTCCACTTAAATAGACATGATCGTTACTCCTGACAAACTGGCCTAATTCCGATATGTTGAGTGTTAGTCTGCAATGGTGTCTACAAGTGTTCAGATCCAACCCCCAGGATGGATGGAGTTTACCCAAATCCTCGATTTCTTTCTTCCTCCACGGGGAAAAATGAAATTTTTGTACTTCTGTGGGTTTGACAACTGAGTCTCTTTCAAGTCAGTTAACATGGTAACTTTGTCTTTCTTTAGAAGAGACCAAAGGTCACTAACTTTGCAAGAAAGTGTTTCTTCCTCCTGCACCTAGCTTTACTCAAGTAATGTTTTCTTTTCTTTTTCCTCCTCACCACAGTGCTTGGGACGAGAGAATGTAAACATCGACAGAACAGCAGCCCTATGACTACATGAGTACTTTCCCATCAGGTAGGTTCCATCAGCCAGCTGAGTGTCCCATCTCCTTTGCTTGTTGGGAAGTCACTGAGATTTCCGTGGTAATTTAGTGTCCCCTTTACTTTGGCCTCCATCTAAGAAAAGAGATGTTTAAATTGGTACGGGTAGGCATGTTATGAAAAACAGATAAAAACAAACAAAGCAAAAAGAATAATTAACTTTAAGTTTTCATGTGGATGACATTGCTAAAAAGATAACCTTCAATATCGTACATCTTACATGCTATATAGCATTATAGAGATTGAGAAATCATAGGAGATAAAAACTCAACAAGAATGATCCTCTTCAAATGACTGTGGTTCAATTGGTTTTCAGTGTCCTACAAACACTACCTCAACAAGTATTTATTATCTACCTCGTAGCCAACTGTGCCAAATGCTGTGAGGATTATAAAGGAACCCAAAAGACATAATCCTCACCTTCAAGGGACCTACCACATCTTTTGATTCCTTTAGAAGACAAGGTCAGTTTTATTTTCTTTGCAAGTGAAATTAAATTGAATGCCCTAACACAGCATCTGATAATTAATTCTCAATTATTTATGTAAATGAATGGGGCACACTGGTAGTGAAAAATCCAGCTGAGTCTTTGTTTTAGTCCTAAACTGGCAAAAGTTGTGATAGGCAAGTCTGTCATTGGGACCAATGGTTTCTAGTTTTACATATGACTTTTACTGGGAAAATGTGCTAACTCTATTTAAAATGGGCAAGAGTAGGGACCGGTGGCTTTGAAAGCCAAAAAAATATAAACGAAGTCTCTAATATGTCATTGCCTTAATAAGAAACATGAAGTCCCCCCACCATCCATCCCGGCCTAACAGAAAAAGTCAGGGGAGGCATGGGAGAAATACATAGGTGAAAAGGACAAAATATTGTATTATAATAACAATCTTAAGGCGGGAGAAGATCACAGAAGTCACACTGCTAGGTCCACTCATGGGATACCTAAATTATTCTGGCAGAACAAACAAAACAACAACAAAAAAAACCTGTCTTTACCGAAGAAAAGATATTATCAATGAAACGGGACGATTATTTCAAAAGCTGTATAAGCAGAATACTATTAAAATAACTTCGGTACCAACATCTAAGGACTGGCTTTTCCATTTATAATGAGATATTATATACTTGCATTTGTAAAGAGAAATGATTTAACTTGACATGTAATTAAATTCATAAAATGGCAAGGTTGGATTTTGCTCAAAGAAACTTTGGTTAATTAGTAACATAAAATACTCATAATAATTGCACTGTGAGTCTTTAGACCAGGGTTTGGCCTAAGGGCTAAATCTGGCCTGCCACCTCTTATTATAAATAAAGTTTTATTGGAATTCAGCAACACTCATGTTATTAATACATATTGTCTATGGCTGTTTTCATACTACAGTGACAGAGTTGAGTAGTTGTAATAAGATTATATGGCCTGTGAAGTCTAAAATATTTACTATTTGGGCCTTTATAGGAAAAGTTTACTGACCCCCGTTTTCAGATAAAGTTAGAGAATTAACATTAATTGAACACTAAGGTACCATGCTAGAAGCTTTAAATACATTTTCATTAAATTCTCATTTCATTAAATTCATTACATTCTCACGGGAAGCCTATTAAGCACATCTTGTGCTGGGTTACAAGTAAGAGAAGTGATGGTCAAACAAGAAACTTGCTCAAAGTGGCAGTCCTGAAATTCAAAAATCGAACCCTGATTCTCAAACTCTGTCTTATACTTTAAAATATTTTTTTTATTAGTTTCAGGTACACAAGACAAAGTAATACTTAGACGTTTATCATTTATATCCCTCACACTGTGTGAACCCCCTCCTCCCATCCTCTATCCCTCTGACATCGCACAGAGCCATTACACTTCCATAAAATGTTTTTAAAAGGAAAAATTGTAAACTTTTTCATTCCAGTTACTTGGAAACTACTGACAGTCATACTTCCTTTCTCCCCAGATAACATAAGAGAATTCGTATAAAAGCTGGACTACTGGGGTTGTGTTGAACCACGAGAATCCTGTTCAATTCCTGGCAGGTCCACACCAACATGTGTCGCGCACACGGCCCTAAGCTGGACTCACTGTACACAGTGCTGTCAAAAGCCAGGGTGGAACTGCGTTAGTCACAGGGCTATTTTCCTTAAGCATTAAAACCTACTCAAGTTCAGGGAGCTCAGGACTGCCGACGCTTATGCCTACTTATGATCCCCATTTGCACAACTGTGGTGTTACATTCACTCTGTCAAGGCGTGAGTCAGAGGCAGCTAACCACTTAGATTTTACTGGGTTAATTACAACCTGTTGCCTGGAGATTGCTACATAGCTCCCATTTCCACATTGTGGCCAACTGTAAACTTGTTCAAAGATAATTTGAAATGCAGTAGCCAAAAAAAAAGAAAAGAAATAGAGAGGCTCCAGGCAACTTCCAAAGTTAAGAGGGTAGCTGGGCCATTATTTCTGCTTAAAAGATCCTGAAAATGGCCTTCAGAATAAATAGTATCAGCAGTCTACTGAGATCAACTGCTGGTGAGAGTAGGAACATGGAGGCCATGTGTTATGCCCAGTGTCAACTATCTAATTTAAGATTTCAGAGCGATCTTGTTGGGCAGCAAGTATGTAATGTAAAGTTCGGATCATGTTAATTTAATCACTGCCAAGAGGCAGAAAAGTTCAATAGTGAAGAATACGGGCTGTGGAACCAGACTTCCTGAGCGTCTATCTCAGAATGAACAATTCAGTGTATCATCTTGGGCAAGCTGCTTATCACTGATTCAGTTTTCTGATCTATAAAATGGGATTGTTATCTCATTCACAGGCCGGTTGTAAGGATCAACTTAGCTAACACATGTAAGTCACAAAACTACCTGGCACTCAGTAGAAAGCTTCTCTCAATTACTACATGTAAACTATTATAATTACCGGACATGACTTTTGTACACTGTCTTATGAATCCTCTTCTTTGTCATCACTTCCATATAACACACACCTTCAAAAAGGCTCTCTTCACATGTAACAGAAGATCTCATTTACTTATTTCCTTTCTCTTCAAAGAAGTTTGTTGCTAATGAGGATTCAATCATATGAAAATCTGTTTTTTCCAACCTTTGTCATTCCATTCACACTGTTTGCAGAAAAGATTTCTAGTCCAATCTACACAGCTATATAAGCAATAAAGAGATGAAGAAATAGGCGGCTTTCTTACCATTAAATGTTTGCTGTAAATGTGTAGGCAGAGGTGAGTGGGAAAGTGTTGCTGCATGCTGAGCTCCTGGCTGTAAACCCTTTAGTAAATCTGAGAGGAAAACAGACTTGTCAGTGATCTTCTTCAATCTGATATGAGCCCTCTTAGATCAAAAATGAAAATAGTTTGATTTTTCTAACGCAAGCACAGCCCCTGACTTCAAAGGCCTTCTTAGGATACATACATTTAAAAAATTTACATATATAAATATATATGTGTATGCAAATAACCCAGCAAATTTGACTTCCTCTTATTACAAATTTCATTAAGATAGAAATATGGTATCGTGGTTCATTTAGAAACTGTCAATAAACGCTCAGAATCCAGTACTTTGACTTATTACATACAGATGAAATAAACAGCGGTTCCCTGTTCTGTCCTGCTCGGCGTCCAGGTCAGTGAAGGGCCACTTACTGTGGGTCAGGCTGTGGTGGAAGGCCGCTGAGGTAGATCCCGTCGTAGCTGTCACTCCAGCTGTGTCCGTTCCAAAGCCAAGTAGCTCCAAGGGAAACTGGAAGGGCATGGTCACTGGAACAAGGCCACCCAGCATCCCAAAAGGAGTCATATTTTGATTTGTTACAGACAAAGGTGATGTCATGAGAGTCAGAGGTGAGGCATTAGCCAATAATGACGCTCCTGCTGTGGACTGCAGAAACCAGGGGTCAAAACACGTAAGAAAGCAAACCTTCACCCTGAGCTGAGTCATTTCATATCCTCACGGGCACGCCTGGGTCTTACCTCTGCTCTAATGGACACTTCAGGGGACAGAATGAAGACTGTGGCGAAAAATGTATTTCAAAGAGCTACCAATATTGGTTTTGGAAATAAGTCTACACTCAGCTCTTCGTCATGTTTACACTCTGGCTTATTTTAATGCCGATATTAACATCCATTCACTCTTAATCCACTCATTTCTACCCTTAGATTTCCACCTTTGCTCCTAGCTGCTAGACCTGAGCCACTAGTAATTAATCCCATAGCATTTCAGTTTGGTCCCTGCAAATGCTCAGCTTTTACTATTTGCCTTACACGCTTTCTCTTACAATCCTTGTAGCTGCTATTCCACACTTACTCTCGCAGAGCCAGGTAACTCAACATATGTTCCTTTGCTCGTAACATCTTACGGAGATGAGGCCACCCTGGACGTTCCGCCATAGCATCAGCCTGCCCTGCCTCTTCTCCAAAAGTTAACCAGCCACCTGACCTATGTCATGACTCCCACCTATGCAGAACTTTCTGGTCCAAGTATTTAGTAGTACTGCACGTTTTCCACGTTTCCTCTGCCTTCTCATAAACAGAGACCTCTCACCTCTTTTTACAACCACAGTTATTCCTGGCTCTTCCTCAACCCCTAGAAACAGCCTGACTTACCTGTATTCCTTTTATTATCAAACTTAATGAATGATAGCCTCTGTTTTCCACTTTAGTCTCTCTTTAATCCCTACAGGCTGGTATTTTTCTGAACTCAGACTCCCTAAAGTAAAAGGTAAATTAGAGGGTGTTGTGACACTCCCCAACCTGGGCTTTAATGCTATGTTTATGAATAAAAACACTTAAATCAGAAATATGCTCACATTGATGAACTTTTATTGAGAAATTAATTAAATATACTTCATAAAGCTAATTTAACTCTTTGAACAATTTTCTATACCGCAGTTAAAGAATTTTTCCCATTTTGACTTATTTCTTCTCTATGTGCACTTATCAACAGATTACAATAAATTTTTCTCAGTATCCGATATGATCTATTATAGTTTCTGCAACTGTGAGTTTTCTTTTGTAGCCTTATTTTACCAAGTATAAATTTCCCCGGCCAAAAATTTTATATGTTACCTAGTATCAGGTTTATTTTATGTGTTGATTATTCTACCAGTAACATTACTGATTAATAAAGGGTCGATCATTTCGTTTCTTAGCTCGTGTATGAGAACAATGTAGGTGATCTGCCCGTACATATACGCCACATTACGTATACTTATGCATCTAGTGGTCCGTGCCACTGCTGCACAGAAACTGCAGAACACCTTCAAGAAGCTTTCTTTTCTGGCTTTGCCACGCTCTCCAATAGCCTCCCCTTTCATTATCGCCTTTGTTTTTAAACTCTCAAATTTATATCTGTAGTTCTACCCTCTCATCTCAGTTTCAATGCTGTACATCTAGAAGTTCAGTGAAGAATTTCACTCAAAATCTGGCATTTCCACAACTGAGCTCATCATCTCCTGCAGTGCCGACTGCTATCACCAATAGTCTCAGTCTTGCCCACCACTCAGGCTTGAAACCATCGTTTTGAGGCATCATAAAGTGAAGGATAAGGCGAGCTCATGGGCAACACACAGTCTTTCTCTCTTTCTTTCTTTTTTTTTATCACAACTTCCTCTAACACTTAAGCACAAATCTTTATCACTTTATGCTTGGACTTGACTACTTTCTTAGTTTCATCTTTCTATTGTGCCAATCATGATATACAAAATGGGTACATTAAGGAAAGAATTACTAAGTTAAAAATAATGCTTTGACGTAATTTGGATAGAAAGGATCCTGCACCAATTTAAGAATTAATAAGAGTTCTTTCTTCTTTTTGATCATAATTCTACTGTAGTCTCAGGGTAATATGAGACACACTCCAAGGCAGTGAGCCCCAAGTGGAGCCCCCGGTGAGAAACATTAAATACTGCTAATACGGAGAACTCAAGCTTTTCTGCAGGAGGCTAATTTAAGCATTAAAATAGATGGAAAATGTAATAGGGCAACTTCCAAAATTAAGTAACTGAGTATTATCAGCAATAAAAAATGGTGCCATGCCATAAATGTCTAATATTTTGTACTCTCAAAATACTTCTATATCTAATTTTGTTTATAAAACTAAAACGAAACATCAGATTATCTAAATGTCACATTGGCATTTTTAAGTTTCTCTCTCCTAGAAGATAAAGACCTTTCAAAAGAGGGGTATCCCACCATTGATATTATTCAGAAACATACAGGAGAAGTTGTCAACATGAAGTAGGCAATAGCTCAGGATAATGCCCCATAATAAAAAATACTTTCTATGACCTCCACATTTTATTTATGAAGGGAAACCTTCATAAATATGAAGGGAATATCAAAAATATGAAGGGAAACCTTGCTCTTCCTGTGGTGGGCATTACATTTTTTTTAACTATGTGTTTCATTTTGGTGAGTGCACCTGACCCCCCCTTTCTCTACAATATGAGTGATCCTTTGAAATACCAATCAGACCATGCCCCTCCCCTGTAGAAGGCTCTCCAATAGCTTCCCACTGCGCACGGAATAAAATCCCACAAGGCCCTCCGTCACACACTTCTGGTTTGGCTCCAACCTCCTCACCACCTCTCTCTCCCTAGTCTAGTCATGCAAGTCTACAAGTCAGGCTCTTTCCTGTCGCAGCGTCTTCACACCCACCAGGCCTCTTGCCTGGACTGTTTGTTCCATCTGACTTCCAAACGGCTGCTCCTGCTCATTCAATTCTCAGCTTAAATGCTGCCTCCTCACAGAGGCCTTTCCGGACTCCCTTATCTATGTTAGCAACAATCAAACTCTATTATCATATTATTCCATTTTATTTTTTCATAGCACTTAACATATTCTTAAAATTTGTGTTTTGCTTATCTTCCTATCTGGAATATATGCTCCACGAGAGGAGGAATCTTGACTATGGGTTCACCCTATTTCCCCAGCACCTAGAAGAGTGCCTGGCACATATCAAACACTTAATAAACATTTGTTTAATAAATGAATTATTTTGGGACTTACAAAGTGGCAAAGACAAGGATCACAGAAAACAGAAAATCAGTAAGTTGAAAGGCAAGAAAGAAGAGGAACACCTTGAGTGGAATGTTATTAAATAGAAAGCAGGTAGAGGTAATAATCTGAACCCAGAAAGATTGTAACTTCTGTTAAACTCAGGATCTGTCACAAATGAGTAGAAAGCTAAAGACGTCTTTCAGACAGGAGCTGAATGTTTCGCAGGAATAGACAGGAAATCAGTTTTTAGTTACTGGACTGCTAGAGACAGGATCTACAGGCCACTAGGTAGCTGGTAAGATTTCAGTGAGATGGTATGTTAAAAAACAAAAAAACAAAACAAAACCCAAAAAAAACTTTAGGTTCACCAGAAGTTAGAAACACCCTTATTCAATTACTGGCCTTTCCTTCAGCCAGACCAGTAAGACAGAACAAAAAGGATCCGATATGAAGGCAGGAACACTAACTAAGGTCTCCAAATTATAATGCCATTATGGAGAGGAAGAAAACCAGGAGGGTGTACTTTTTAGAAACACAAATTTTGCTGTGTAAATTCATGCAGACAAATTGAATGGTAAACAACTTGCATACCAAGTATGTGGGTTCTTTTGGGATAAATGATCAAATACAGGAAGCTTTCTGGAGGAAAAAAAGAAGACTGATAGAGTCTAGAGATAACAAAAGACAAAGAAAGAAAATGAAGCAAGTGAAAAAAAAACATATTTTTTAACGCCAGGAAAAAGCCAAAAATTGGTAAGAAAGCAAATGAAACTATAGTGTACAAGATTTAGCTCCACAGAGATAATATTGTACACAGTCATGGATTTAACCAAAATTTGTAATTTTACTCTTTCAGGAAAATGGAAAAAATATAAGAGCGCTAAAAGCCTTACTTATCATAATGAGAAGTTAAAGACAATACTAAAATGAATAAATTAAGAGTCTTCCATTTATTCTTATTATTTAAAAACACAGAAAAAAGCTAAGAGTTCAAAGTAGTTGACACTAGTAAGGAGGATATGGGGCAGGAACTGCCATTTCTGTTATAATCTTCTTACATATTCCTTTGATCTAAGTAAAGATTAATTTAAAAAAATAGTCAACATTTTAATAAAGGTAATACAAACAGGAAGGTGGACTAACTCTCAGATCTTAGTTGTAACTTAAATTTTAACATACAATCCCTAATCAGTTTATTTGTTTTTTGTTATTTTTTGAAGTTCTGATCAAAGTAAAGTATATAACATTATCTATGTAAGATAAAACATAAGTTAATCCTAGATTTCAATTAATAAAGTATTAGTTAATTGAATTTTGTTCTATATTAGAAGTCTGGAATTAATTCATTTCTAAGCCTACGGTAATGGCATGGTGATGATTTGGGTTTTAATTGTATATTGAATACTAATGCTGAGTTTGTAATGAATAGCAGAGAACCTCTACGAACACCAAGGGAAAAATTCTTTCATTAAATATTCTTACTCCACATAAACAGGAAGCAGTACAAAGTCTTAGACAACAGAATTTGATAAACCAATGTCATTTTCAAAGAATATTTAAGAAACTAAGAACACATCATAAATTATTAATTTAAAAAATCTTGTTATGAAACAAAGTATTATATAAAATATACTTTCTTAAAGAGTCTAAAAAAATACCAGGAAAATATACATCGTGGTGGACTAAATTGGTGATTTTTATTTTCTTTTTGAATTTGCCTACAGTGAACATGTATTACTTTTCAGGAGGAAAGAAAAAAAAATAAAATAAAAAGAACATTAAAGAAACCAAAACAGTTAATGTGAAGGACAAACCTGAGAAAGTCTCAGAATAGAAAGAAGTGGCAGAAAGATGAAAACAGTAACAGAGAAAATGATATGGAAGGCAGAGACGAAATATATGAGTAATAAAGAGTTCTCAAAAATCCTGTGCCAAAAGGATCAGAAATAATAATCAGACACATAATAGAAGGAAATATTTTTGAGCTGAAAAAACAGGCAGGTCTGAAACTGAAATATGTTACCATGTTCTAGGCACAAAATTAATGAAAACGAGATAAATCTAGCCAAATTCTGGAAACACTTGCATTTCAACGAAAAAAGAGAAAATCTTACTAGCATTTAGACAGAGAAAACACATTACTGATAAAGGAACAAAAACTCAGAATGGCCTCAGACTTCTCTATAATCCTAAGTTACAAAGCAAGGGTCAGTTGAGTGGTATTTACAAAATTTGGAGTGAGACACTTATTAGTGACCCAAGAAGTCTATTAAGTGTGACAGCACAGAAACGACCAGGTATGCAAGAGCTAAGGTAAAACAGCTTTCACATTAGCCTTCTTGAAAAGACTCCTTGAGTGAGGCACTCCTGTTAACTGAGAGAGAAATTTCAATTAAAAACTCACAAAGGGGAAACTGTGGTATAAAAGGATTACTGATACTAATTTGACATAGAGAACTATATATGAGTATTGGCAAAATTCATGCAAAATAAAAATTTGATTAAAAAAGACAAATGGTTAAAGGAAAAATAATATGAATGTATAAATTTAACTAAAAAAAATTAAGAAAGCTGGCCGTAGAAAGCGTACTAGGGTGGGGAAGAGAGAAGTGAAGGTATATTAAATTTGTAAGTTACTCCCTTGTCTGGACTTTAATAAAATAGTTTTAAATATGCATTTAGTTATGTCCTTCAAAAATTCTGAAAGCATGTGATACTTCACTAAAAAAAGCTATAAGCTATTTAATAAGCAAGCTATATATTATAATGTTATTAAATGGACTCACAAGATTACAAATCTTACATTTTATCATATGAATGTATGTAACATACATACCTGCACACTGGCTGTTACCACTGAAGACCCTGAGGCAGAGGATGGTCTATGTGGAGTAGACAACGGTTTAGTAGCACCCTGTGTTCCACTTCCTGTTCCCCCAGATAGACTAGTCCTATTAGCTCCGCTTGAGTTAAGGTTGCTACCTCTACTGGCAGGTACATTCATTGCAAGTCCACTCAAGCTATTCTTCCCAACAGTTCCAGTGGATGAGTTTGGTAGCTTTGAAGAGGCCTGAAGATTTTTTGTAGACGGAAGGCCTGAAGTGCGATTAGAGGGCAATAAATTCAAGGTCGGAGACTGTCTGCTGATGTTTATTCCACTGGGCTGTTTATGGACGGGGTTGTTACTGCTGGAGTGGCTACTCTGGGCTACTAGTGCATTTGGACTGGAAGAACTTGGGGATACAGTAGGCTTGGGAGTTGGGTTGGATTTAGAAATCAGTTTAGTTGATACTGAAGGCTTAGCTGACAGAGAGGGCTTGGGCGAGGCAGAAGGCTTAGGTGAGGGCAAGGGTTTAGGAGATGTGGCAGGCTTGGGGGAAGCGGCAAGTTTTGGGGATGCAGCCATTGAGAAGGGAGATTTGAAACCCTGCGTGGAGATTTGTGACACCATAGCCTTGGCTAAATAGTTACTGGAGGTAGTGGTGCTAGGTACTGTCCTAGAAACCAGGGAGTGGGACCCTTGAGAACCATTTCCAAGTGAGGGAGTAGAGATGGGAAGGCGGTACATAAGTGTCTTATCTGAATTCTTAGTAAGTGACGATGAACAGGAAAGCTGGGGATTATTACTTAATTTCACCACTGGGTTGGTCTGTGATTTACTAATGGTTGCTTGTAATGGAGTCACGTAATTTTGTTGGACAGCTGAATGCTGGTGCACCTTTGTTACTTGTGTTAACGAAGAAGCATCTTGGGCCTCGGATGTTCCCAGAGCATGAGAGGAGGCAGCAACTTGGGCTTGGGAGGAAGAGGAGACATGGGTCTGTGAAGAGGAAGCGTGGATCTGGCTTGACCTCTGGAGTCCTTGTTGAAGGAGCCTGGCTGGCAAAGGTTCTAAGGAAACTTTAGGGTTCTGAATTGAAGACCCGGCAATAAGGCCCGACGAGATGCCAGTATGAGCTAAATCCTGGGGTTTCTTTGGTACCGGCCCGGTGTGACCAGCAATAAGACTTGATGAATGTGCAGTCTGAGTAGAATCTAGTTTTTTGGGAGTAGCCAGTGGCAGCTTACTCATGATACTTGCTAATTTTTCTTCCCTCAGTCCTGGACGAGGCTTTGCAGTTGGCATGTTTATCCTTGAGCCAGCTGGAGGGCCCTTGTTCCCATTGTTGATAGCAGCTAAAGCTTCCGAAACAAGATCAAGTGCAGGTGGATGGAAAGAAAGGTCTTCGTCTAGTGAGTCATCAAGGCAGATCGTCTCCTGGGCTGGTGTAGAACTGGTGGAGGCCACGACAGATGTGCTAGAGCTTGCTGAAGGACCACCAACGGAGGCCACCAAGGATGCAGGAGTTTTCTGGTCCTTTTTTGGACTACACTCCTAGCATAAACAGCATTATATTAGGAAAAAAGTAAAATGATTAATACAAAATTATAAAGTACTATTTTTAAAGGACTAAGAAATTCTCATAATGATTAAAACGCTACTGGAACACTTCTTTAGAGACTGTGAAAACCAAAATAATTTTTGAAAGGCTAGAGCTCCAGAACGAATTGTCCTCATAAGCCTAACTATCTGATATGTTGCACACAGCTGCATACCTTAGCAAGCCATTCTAAGCAGGCTTCAAACCGAGCTGAAGGAACAGGCACACACGTCACACTGTTGATGAAACTCCCCTCCCCCGCCCTCCTCTGTCAAATCTTCAGGTATTATTCCAAATACATTCGTTCAGAGACAATTCTCTTTTTATTCACCTTGCACCTAGGAGGAATTCTGTCTTTATCTTAAGTCTCTACCCCTCTTGTGTAGTATGGTTTGCTAGGATACTGGCTCTCACTTTCTGCTTTCTTGCATTTCTACCTCTTTGTATGCCCTGTCCTGTGGCTACCCATAGCCATTATATAGAGACACTGATACATCAAACTGCCAGATAATTCAATCCAATTATACTTAAATCATGTTTTCTATTCATTATCGAAGAAGTCATTTGTATTTTTTTCAACATATATTTACTAAGTGTCCACTATGAACAAGGCACTGCGCTAAGAAAAGAAGGGAATTAGGAATTAAAACTATGACTACTTCAGAGAATAGTTCTTGTTTTCACACAAAAAATTAACTTTCTTAAAATTCAAAAAAAAAGGTAAGAGAATCTGAGCACAGTTTAATATATTCAAAGAGCAAAAGAATTAAAAAGTACTACTTATCATTTTTTAAGAGTAAGAAGAAATAAAACTATTACATAAAAATGTCAAACGTTTCTTCAATTTGTTTCAACAAACAAACAAACCCAAGTAAACCCAAAGCCAAAGTCTTGTATTACAATATGGATTTATACAACCACAGCACTTACCTTAGCCATAGTGGGGAAAGAATGGGGAGGAAGGGTCTTTACCATTACCTTCTAAGGTACTACAGTAAACAAGCTGTTAAGATGCTGTTACAATTTTTCTAAGCTTCTATTCTAAAAGCCCTGATTAAAGTCTGCAGTATAACTACATTAAGGTTAAAATTGTCTGCTAGGATGAATGGGTAATGCAGATGAGACATGTTTGCTTTGACATGCCATCCAATTACATAATTAGTAAAAATTCCATTATTAGAAAAAGTAGAGAAACTGAGACTGAGGGAGTGTATCAGAATAATACTGGTAGCGTTACCAGTATAAAATTGCTGTTTTAAGTTTATGAAAAATTTTTTCTTTATAAGAAAACATTAAATCCACCTGAGAGAGTACAGTGCAGATTTACATTGGCAGAGAAAATTGTTCAGGACATGTATTTCACTCACAAAAGTAGGTTAATCCATTAATATGCAATGTTAATTCAATCTGAATAAATGAATGGTTGGATAGATGGATGGAAGGAGGAGAAGAAGGGACAGAGATGCAGAAGGAGAGAAGGCAGATGTGTACCAGGAAGTTGAGCTTTTTTCTCTGAGTGAGCAGAAATTTCTGGGTATTTTTACTTTTATCCTTCTTATTTTTCTGTATTGTTTGCATTTTCTTTTCACTGTGTTTCCTTATATTACCTCTCCAATTAAAGTAGGTATTTGAGGAGTGGTACGATGGGGAAAAACCAAATCAGCAATATAGTTTTTCCATTTTGAGAAAAAGTAAAAAGTAATTTAATCACAAAGCAACAAAACAGGTAATTCCCCTATACTAACACATCCATTTATTAGAATCCTGAAAAATTTATCATATGTTTGAATAGAGGTATCAAAATTTAACCAACCCTTAATGGAGGGTATTAGGAGTTTAAAAATAAAGTATCAATACAAAGCATGAACTTAACAAATTTAATAAAATATTGGCTGAATATTATTTGGATTAGAAGACAAAGGTTACTGAGAGGACTGTTTACTCTGTATTCAAAGAGCCTCTGAAATTAAAAGTTAAGACAGTCAGAGAGCAACAAATATTTTGACCTTCTAGCCATAACCTCATAAGCAAAGAAACTCATCTATTCAAAGAGAGGAAGGTTATGAGAAAAGTCTAAAACTTAAGAGGGTGGGCTTTCATTACAATTTTAATTTCAAGTGATTAGTTTTCACCTCTAAAGGTTACACTTGGTTCTTTCTTAACTCTACTTATCTATTTTGATAGGATACTTTTAATCCCTTCTTCTATTTCGTTAAATTATTTTTAAAAATTTAAGTGAAATTACTTTATGTTCTAAACCCAATAATTCGATCACTTGTCCTTTTAGGGATCTAATTCTGTTGTTTCTGCTGACTCACTCATAGTAATGTATTTCCTCACAGATTCTGTATTTTCAGAGTGTAAGCTCATGTTTGACACATTGTATCTGTGATAAGCTGTTGAGGCCTGGGATGGTGGTGTGTTTTTCCAGAGAGAATTTGATTTGCCAGTTGCTCTGGGTTAATACTAATCTAAAAACTTCAGGTTATCTTCTCAGCTTGAGGTTTTCCCAGATCACAGAGGTAGAATAAATTAAACTAAACTGAGGGAAATTCTCAGGGAGGATTATCTTCTCCTAATCCAGAACCCAGGCAAAGACACACAAGTTTCTTAACATTTCTGTTAGTGAGTGGCTTTCTTTTCTAGTCCTTTGTCTTACTAGGGATGTTATCCTTTGAGGGTCCCACGTTTATGCACAGTTTCATTCTAATTCTCAATCTGTATTAGCCCAAGAAAACCCAATCTGCTGCACTCTGAGAAGAAATTTAAAAGTAAATCATAAGGTCATGTATAGAAACCAGCAAATGCCACTAAAGGCAACCAAAATTTCAGTAGCAGATTAACACTATGGCAGCTAATTCTTTGTTTGGGACTTTAGGATTTCTCTTACATATTGCAATGTCAGCTATGCTTTTAAAGGGTATCTGTTATATTTTATCCAGCAGTTCTAAGTAGTGTTAAGCCTTACAGTGTAACTAATATATGCAAATTTCTCACTGCTACACAGTCATCTATTCTCCCAAATACAATGGTTCTAGGATTTTTACAAAGTTTGAAAGCACACATCTTAAGAGTATGGTACATGTCGATCTATGCTGAATACCACGTCCTTTTCATCTTAAGAATGCCTTTCAACATTCACCATTATGACTAATGAAAGATTTGGTTCAATACTTACCTTCACTTTGGGTTTAGGTGGAGGAATCACTTTTTTCTTTGCCCTAAAGATTAAAAAAGAGGCCATTTCAGTAGCAGTTAAGTCACTCATTAGGAAATTATAACATATAATCTTGTAATTACATGGGTAAATAATTTCTTCTGCTATCTGGACAGCACATTGAAGGGAGGAACTGTATATAAGTGCTGAATTTACACTGAATGTACAGCAACATTTCCCCCAATTTTGATTAACTAGAACAAAGGCTAAACCATTAGTAAAATAGGAAATGTAGATAATAAAGTTGTTCGAAAAAAAATAAATGTAAATATTCAAAGTAAAATAAAAATAACTCAAAATAGGCTAACAAAGCTGCATAAGGAGATTCACTTCAAAGAACTGGTAAGAATTTATAATTATAAGAAAACAGAGCTTTAAGAAACTTCAAGCTCAAATTAATTCATGCCAAAAAGTTGTAAATAAAATAATATTTAAAAAACAAAATAAAAATTTCTCAAACTTGGGCCAGCCGGGTGGCTCAGGTGGTTGGAGTGCCGTGTTCCTAACGCTGAGGTCGCTGGTTCAATTCCCACATGGGCCAGTGAGCTGCACCCTCTACAGCTAAGATTGTGACCAATAGCTCTGCCTGGAGCTGTGCTGCTGTGAGCAGCCGGAGCTCGGCGTGAGCTGCAGCAGGCTGCTGTGCTGCCCTGGGCTACCGTGTGCTGCCAGGAGCGGCCAGTAGCCAGCATGAGTGGCCAGCAGCCGGCGAGAGCTGCCGTGAACTGCTGTGAGTGGCCGACCGATGACCGGCGACTGACAGCCTCAGCCGCGGGGAGCGCAAGGCTCCTAATACCACCATGGGCCAGGGAGCTGTGTCCTACACAACTAGACTCAGAAACAACGCTTGAACCGGAGTTGGGGTGGGGGGGCAGAAGAAGAGGGGAAAAATTTCTCAAATTTTTAAAGAAAATTGTTTTTAATATAAAAATTCAAATAAAAATCTAAAAATGACAGAAATAAAGGCAAGGAGAAATACCATGGAATCTTCGAACCTTTGGAAACCAGTGTGAAATTGTTGGAAGTTAAAAGAATCTTATGAATGCCACAGTACGAGAAAGTACTCAAATGTTTGTTGAGTAATTAAAGGGTTGACAAGCTAAAATACCTCACATTGTCTGAATATTTCTATTTCACTAAGTTAAATGTCTTGAACTAAATTAACAAGTATCTTGATTAAAACTGCCAATCTACAACTTCATTAAGGCAACAGTAATTTTCAAAGTTTTTTTGTTTTTGTTTTTGTTTGATAATGACTACTTGGACAAAAGACTTCCAGGCCCACCTACCTCATAAATTCCTACTTTCTGGGACAAAACAAAACACAAAATTAGTTATAATAATGAAACTGTAAAAAAAAGAAACAAAAACCCTGCAGGAGAGGATCTACGTAAACACCTGCTTTGGAATTAAAAGAATGAATTATTTATACTTGAATTGTAATGTCTATGTGATTTTAGACATATAGGGAAATTAAGGGCCAGAAACAGTATTGACACAAATACATATTTTAAAAAATTATATATGTATGTATGTATTCCCTGCCCCTAAGCCATGTGCAACAAAGTAAACCTATAATACTCGGGGTGCCCAAAAAATGCATACACATGACTTGTAGTTATATTTTGTTATTGAACATTACAATTTTAATACAGTTTTTTTCCTTTCTTAAAATGTGCATACATTTTTTGGGCACCCTCTGTATATGAAACCAAATTATTCCAAACTTATACTCAAAAAACAAGAATAGTAAGAACTGAAAACCATAACCAACTCAAGACATCTCTGATGGTATACTAACAAACTGTCCTTCCTAAGAACTGTAAAAAATTCCATCTATTATTAAGTATATACAAGGAGAGGGGGAATTTTGTAATGCTACACAGATGCTAACCAGATCACTTCGCAGAGTGACTTACTAATTTTTATACTTTATTAACCCCTTAATAATATACTTCTAGGCTACAGAGAATTAGCCCTAAGTTGTAGGTTAAAAAAAAAAAAAAATTCTTGAGTCAACCAGTATTCACCTAAAAAATGTAACCAAAGAAAAATCTTGCCTTTCTACTACCTGTCAGGAGGAGAAGAGACCTTCTTTAGTAATCACATCACTAAGGAAATACCAGTTTTGAACAGAAGGAAGGACATGAAGAGTATATTAATTTTGTGGAATAAAACCCTTTACAAGGCAAGGAGGTGTAAGTATGGATGTAGAACTGTCTTGGAAAGCACTATAGGTTACTTACATAGATGGTCATTAAGAGAAGAAAAAGGACACAAAAGCACTGAAGGGCAGAGGCCTAGGAACTAAGGAAACACGAGAGCCTTCCTGTTTGCACGGCTCCTTACCACCAGATCTCAGGCCAATACATGTTACGTTACGGATTCAGGGTTTTGGAGACTAGCCTGAGAACTGTGGAATGGGTAAGTGCATTCTGAGGTCTACATAGTCAACAGTACAAACAATTTTTTTTTTTTAAAGGCAGTGGTGGTAACATGGAGATTGTCCAAATGTATGTTTAAGTCTGATTTCACCTAGCATTTAATAAATGATACTTTTTTTACTAAAGCATATAATGTGAATAAAAATAAATGAAGAAATCTGGAGTCTGCATTTACTCACGGAGCAGAAGTAAGATGATTGTGTACTCTCCGGCTTTCCTTAAAAAGCATTCTGGAAAAATTAAAAGGACACCATTTTTTTTTTAATGGCAGATAAATAACATAATTACTTTACAATTTTAAGCATTTGATTTTCAACAAGTTAAATTATTTGCTTATTTACCAAGTAAAAGTCATAATGGTACAGTAAATTCAATAATCTATTTTATGAGGAGTTTTTATATCACCTCTATTTAAATAGAAGACATCTATTGATTTAAGATGCAACTCTTTAAGACGATGGGTTGGAATAGTCAAGTCTATTAATTTTAATGAATTCTTTACTTAACTATTTACACTTTAAGTTGGGCTATTCATAGTTCCTGAGATACCATTCCACATTTGACTACTTTCAATAAAACCTAAGGCTGTGACTCTAAATCTTGCATTCAGTTCCTTATCTTCACAATATCCATATGAAATTACTCTCCCAAAGTTCATAACCATCTTCCCCTTTCCATTTTTCTCTACTACAAATTCAGGTGCAAAAAAGAAACAGTGATTGGTTAAAAAAAATCACCTTTATGCATATTTCTATATCTCTATTTCCATGTAACAAATTGTTTAGTCTTTTAAGTGCTTGAAGTTTTTGAAGCAGAGATCATCTGAGATAACTGCATAGAATGTTAAACACATTAGGTTTTTAGCAAATGTCATATATGTGTGTGTGTGTATATATGTATCTTTAATAATAGCAATAAGAAGTAATATAAAATCTAGGATGTCTTATTTCTTACCTTGCCTGCATCCAGCCCTTAGGCCACAAAGGTTTTACCTCTGTCTCCATAAAGGATTTAAGATAATCCTCAGCAGACTGGCTTTTATTTGGCTCTAACTCATAGCATCCCAACTTGATCTCAACGAGGTTACATAACAAAGTTCTAAACAGATTAAAGATATATATTTATATATAAACATGACTGCAAAATTGTAGAAAATTAAGCTTGAAACAGATTTTTTAAAAAGCCCACAAATCTGACAGCAATAGTAAAGAATATTATCTGAAGAATTCAGAAGATGATATGAAGATAATAATTTCTAACATACATCCTTCACTGCACTATAGCCAAATCCTCAAATGAAACAATTTCCTTTGGTACCTTTAATCTAGGCACCAAAGATTGAAAGGGGGAGTCCTAACTAAACCCTTAATTACGATACAGGATTACTGGTAAGAAAGATAACTGATTACATGAATATATTAAGTCCTTCACCTTCTGAAACCAGTATATGACTTAATAACTAAAAAACTAGCTTATAAAAAGCACTGTATGAAAATAAAAGTGATAGCACTCTAAAAATATTTGGATCGAATCAATCTTCTCTTGTATAAAATTTTCCTAAATATTAATCTTTGGTTGCTTCCAATCTAGTCTTCCATTTACTGTACATTGTTTTTATAAGATACCTTACTCCTGCATTATCTATTTAGTTAAAAGCAAAGGCTTTGGTTAAATCTTACCTAATGGTGTCATCCCAGTGGAATTTCTTTCTTGGTCCTATGACACGTTTCCCTGGCTTCTCATCATCATCTTCCTCTGATCCATTTTTTTCTCGTTCTTCATCTGTCTGCAACCTAACAATGAAAAACATTTTATGAAGCAAAGTTTTAATTCAATACTGCCTATAATATGCTTCTTAGAAACTTGAATTGCTTATTGGATGTTAACTCACAAAACAAGGTAAACAGAAAAACTACCTTTCCACATGATTACTTTGAATTTCAAGTGTGTTATAAAGTGACTTAGTAAATAAGGTCTTCAAACTATAATATAAAGGTATGAACACTTATCTTTTAGTTCAGAGTATATTGGTGTCCAACCTCAGCAAGTCAAGTTGGTCAACATGTGAAATGTCTGACCTGCTTTCATCAAACCCATACACTAAATCAACACAGCTTTTGCCTTTGACATCAAAGCAACTGAACGGGAAGTGATGCGTAATTTAGAAAATATTCAATTATACAATTTCAGTGGTATATGTGGATTTCTACTTGGTGATTAAGTCCACTTAAGACCAATCCCTAACATCTATAACTATTTCTCAAGTGCAAAAGCCAGTCCCAAGAGAAGAGGTACATACTTGGCACACTTAGCTTGACTCCGAGCCTGGCAGTCCTCCTGGTATTTAAATAGCTGTTCAGGCATGACATTGCTAACAGCCAGTTTCAGTTTCTGCAGAGGTTCTCTTAAACGATCATCCTGAGAAAAAAACAAACTAAAAGTTTTTTCAAACATATTTACAAAACTTATTTTGCAAGCAGATTCTCAAAAGATGAAATGTTTTAGATACTGATTACAGATGTGAAGTGTTAACGTATTTAAATATGCACACTTTTTCTACAATGACTTTTCATAATGCACACTGGATATAAGATTAGGATGACCATACTTCCCAGGTAGCCAAAGAGAGTTCCAGGTTTTGCCTGTTGCCCCAGCATAAGTATTAAGAGTGTTCCTTTATATTTTAAAAAATGCCCCAGGTTTGGCCAATAAATTATACAGATACTTCAATAGTAATACAAATGACTAAATAAAGAACAAAGTCTGCACTACGTGGACTACTAATGGTTAACCCCCATTATGAAGGGGAACCAGTACCACAAGAAGAGATGCTGCTTTGGAACACTGCAATTGCACAATTTGGTTTGGATGACTACCAACAGGATATTGGCATCCTGTTCTCTCCTTTATTGTTAGTAATTGTGACTTACGTTGCAAGCAAAGATGCAAAGTCAAGGCCAAAGTGAAAGAGGAAACTCGAAGACTTTTACTCATGTGGGCTCAGGGCAAAAAGAAAAGCAAGTAAATTTGTATCTGAAAGGTTTAATCAACTAATTTATTATTTTCATCTTGTAAGTAACAAGATATATATTTATCTAAAATGCACTTTTATTACTGTCATAAGTACAGAAATGTTCTAAGTCTTTGCTTTTCTTCACTGACGTAACTATTTTTAAAATGTGATTTTTGTTAAGGAGAGGATTTTTAGGAATACAATTATGTTACGGCAGGTATATTTTACAAATTAAAACATTTCATTTTATTAATAACATTTATCTTCTTAAAAACAGAACACAAATATTACTAATAAGCATTTTACTTATTTCATGCATATCAATTAATAAATATTACTGCAATATGACAGTGTCTGCTATAAAATCCCAGTTTAAAAAATGTGAATATCCAGTATCATGGTTCCTGGGAGATCACTTTTTAAGAATTATGTAGCTGAGATTATATGCCTGGGAACAACCCAAATATCCACCAACAGTAAAAAGAATAAATTAATTGGGATATATTCATACAATGGACCACTGTTCACACAGTAAAAATGAATGGAGTCCCACCACATGTAAAGACATATAAATTGAGATGCATCAGGTTGAGTATAGAAAAGTAAGCAGAAGAAAACACACAGTTTGAGTCTACGTATTTATATGAAGCTTAAGAACATGCAAAACCAAACAATATAATGTTTACATTTACAAACATGTGATAAAACCATAAAAAGAAAAGCAAGGGTAAGATCAATGCCTTTCTTCTATAGACAATAGGGATGTTAAGTAACTTCAAACATCAATCTTGAAATATTCCTTAGAAAATATTTTATAATGTGCAAAATGTTGTTTCCTAACTTCTAGTTCTTTTTTTTATTATTACCCATTTGTATCTCCTGAACTTATGGCAGTAACCTCCAACTGTAAACATCCGAAGGAGCCAGGCATAAGCACAAAATCCGAGATCTCAGATAAATTTCATTGGTTCATTAACCTGCTTTGAACTGAGAAAGAACTATAGTTTTTCAGTTCAAAACAAGTAGTCTATTAACCGAAGTATAGTACCTATACTAAAGAATTCTGTCAGATCACACCAAGTACAGTGACCCAGGATACCACTTGTTCCCCCATTTGTACCTCGGTGGACCTTGGATAGCTATGTTTTGCTGTGTGACTCCCAACCCCTGGCCAGGAAAGTTTAGGTTGATCCAAGACAGTATAATCAGACTTTTTAGTCCCAAGAATTTGGATTGGGATGAGAGACCTGAGTCAGTCACTGTGTGTGGCTTTTCTGTAATATAAGACCTTGGGAATCAAGTAATCTTATCTGCAGATGCACCATAAAAGGACAAAAATGAGAGGTGGGGAGAGGCAGAGAGAAAGAGTTAATTCAAGTAATCGGTTCCCATCCTTCCTAGCTGTGTTCTTGCCCTTAATCCCATTAAATACCTTTATTCACAGAAAAGTCTTTTTTTTTCATTACACTGCATTCAAGTTCTTTTCTATTACTTTCTGTTAAAGTTATAAATATTTTAAAAATATACAGGCAAACAAATCATTAAGAGAAAAGTAACCAGGACAATGAAAGTACTGAAAACCATTTTAGATGAAGTAAGAAGGGGACATGAGAAAAGCTTTAAAAAATATAAAGGCCGGGCTGGCCC
Organism: Rhinolophus sinicus; assembly: GCF_057876585.1. Lineage (NCBI taxonomy): Eukaryota > Metazoa > Chordata > Mammalia > Chiroptera > Rhinolophidae > Rhinolophus > Rhinolophus sinicus. The sequence continues at coordinate 10,052,972 of NC_142508.1, forward strand.
GGTGGCTCAGGCGGTTAGAGCTCCATGCTCCTAACTCCGAAGGCTGCCGGTTGGATTCCCACATGGGCCAGTGGGCTCTCAACCACAAGGTTGCCAGTTCAATTCCTCAAGTCCCACAAGGGATGGTGGGCTCCGCCCCCGCAACTAAGATTGAACACGGCACCTTGAGCTGAGCTGCCTCCCGGATGGCTCAGTTGGTTGGAGTGAGGGCTCTCAACCACAAAGTTGCCAGTTCGATTCCTCGACTCCCGCAAGGGATGGTGGGCTGCGCCCCCTGCAACTAGCAACAGCAACTGGACCTGGAGCTGAAGCTGAGCTGCGCCCTCCACAACTAAGAAAGGACAACAACTTGACTTGGAAAAAAAAGTCCTGAAAGTACACACTGTTCCCTAATAAAGTCCTGTTCCCCTTCCCTAATAAAATCTTTAAAATAAATAAATATAAAGGCCACAAAGTGGACAAATGACTAGATGTGTAAATGGACTCAAAGGCACAATTAGGACCAACAGGGTAGAAAGCACTTGGATTTGGCTCAACGTGAGGAAGAACTTTCTGAGACTGTTTGAAATAAGCTTCTGACCAATGGAAGCATTTAACTTGGACAATCGCTTAGTTGGGTTGTAGTCAAGGAGAACCTAGCAAAACATGGATGATTACACTAAGCAATCTTTAAATTTACATGCAACTCTGTGATTCTTTCCATTAATCCGCATATGTCCATACAGATCCATTCAGGAATAAGAAAATTGAGCTCTAAATATGTCAGATTATTTGTTGAAGGTAAATTTTGTCAGCTGTGGAACTGAGGTTAATTCACCAGCCCAAGAATCTACGCCTTAGAAAGCATTATTTTTCACCTAAACCTATCAATTATTGAAAAGTATTTTTTTTCAGGGGCTTCAACATGCCTTTAATATACATACAACATGACTATAAAGCAACTAATACGTAAACGCCCCAAACAGAAACCAGCGTCTTTACAGATTACAAAACCCCTGGTGTAGATATTGCTTCTCCCCTTACCTGGACGTTGAGATGTAACTTCTTTAGACGTTTTACCAGTGTTTCTTTATTGCATGGCACAAAAGCTTCCAGATGGGAGTAGACACCACTACGAATGACAGGGCCTAGTTCCTGTAGCTGTAACTCAATGCTGACCAAAAGCAACAACAAATAAACAGTTTCTTTTAGGTACCAACATACAAGCACGGAGGCAAAAGCAGTGATTCTTTTCTCATTTTACATTTCCATGATTTCCCAGACAGTATTTTTCAAAGGACAAAAAATAAAATCAATAAATAGTAATGCTACAGAAAATTTCAATGAGTCTCATTTAAGAGTAGAATTTATATAACCACAAACAAGCTGGCAAATACTTTTTTCATGACGGGAAATTTACATTTTTGGATAAAGCACAGGAACTCCATTATTAACCAAAAGCTCATTTCCTCAAAGAGTTATCATACTTCTCCTTACTCTCCTTAACCATTGGTGCAATTGCTATACTAGTGAGTCACATAGTTTCAATGAGTTCTTAGAATATTTTTTCCTTAGAAGGTGTTTGAAAAAATTTCAGAGTCCAAAGAGGTAAAACTCTTCTGGCTGCACACAGACTGTTTTATCCATCTTTGTTTCCCTTCTTGTGCCTGCATTACAAACTAGATATTTAATACTTTGTTCAATTTATTCGAATTTTCCAGTTCCCATTTCCATTTATAAATTAGGTTTTAAGATAGAAAACACGTTGTTAAATGGGTACTTCACCTAATAATTATTAAAAAAATAAAAGGAAAAGCCATCATATTCTCAGCAGGACAAGCCTACGAGTAAATAATTGAGGTTTCTTCCAAGATAGAAAACAATGCATCTGGCAGCTGCTACTGTAGATGAGAACAGATGTTAAGATGAAGGCCAAGATCAAAGTGGGACTCTTGGCAACAAACTATACCCAAATTTTCACATTCTTTAAAGAGAAGGTGCAAATGATAAATACTTTTCCCAAGTGTAAGATGCATCCAAAGACTCAAATAACAGCTTCTGGGAAAGGAACCCTGCCCTATCCAATGTAGCCATTGTTTCTAAGATAATATTGCAAATTCAGGAACAGTGAAATGTGGAAAACTATGTTCCTTAGACCTGGCAATAGAAAATTCTTGTTATTAGAGAAGCCAAACACAATTTTAAAAATGGGAAGAAGTTCAAGACCTATAAGAACCAGAGGATCAAATGCAGAGGTTCATATGGAAAACAATCACTATGGTCATGAGTTCTGTGTATAAACATTTGGTTAAAGACCAGTGTGTGGTTAGATCACCATTAAAAGTCTAGACTCTGGGTGGAAAGCTTTCTAGGTTTGCCCCACTATTAAAGGTTAGTTGAGGCTGAAAATAAAATGGTAACTGCAAGTAATAAGAGATTCCAAGGAAGGATAGATTGACTCAATGACCTACTTATAAAAATCAGTGGTTTCCAAAGAGATGGTAACTGAGTAACAGGAAGAGCTGACTCCCTGCTCCTAAGCCAATAATACTAGGTAAAAATTAGAGAAACATACTAACTCTAGAGGTTACTGACTGTATTTGTTTGTCACAAATATATACAATTCCTATTTGAGAGGAGTATACAATTATGTGCCACATAATGACATTTTGGTGAGTGACAGACCACACAGATGACAGTGGTCCCATACGATTATAATGGAGCTGAAAGTTTCCTATCGCTTAGTGACGTCACAGCCATTGTAATGTCTATCATGTTACTCCTGTGCTTGTGGTGACGCTGGTGTGAGAAAGCCCACTAAGCTGCCAGTCGTAGTATAAAAGTATAACACATACAATTATGTACACCACATGATACTTGATAACAATAAACCGTTACTGGCTTATGTATTTTCTATACCATGTATTTTTTTTTTGAATTATTCTTTCTACATATATATGTATGTATGTATGTATGTATGTATGTATGTATATATATAAAACAAAAAACATTTGCTACAAAACAGTACGCTGTGTTACACCGGTAGCAGCCTTATATGTCTTGTGTTTACCTTGTGTCTTGATTGCATCATTTCTCTTATGCTTGATTTAATCTCATGTTGTTTTATAAATTTAGTGTAGGCAAAGTGTACAGTGTTTATAAAGTCTACAGTCATGCCCTAGGTCTTCACATTCACTCCCACTCACTCACTGACTCACCCAGAGGAACTTCCAGTCCTGCAAGCTCCATGCATGGTAAGTACCTGACACAGGTGGACCATTTTTTATCTCTTATAATGTATTTTTTACTGTACAGTTTCTATGTTTAGATACGCAAATATTTACTATTGTGTTACAATTGCCTACAGTATTCAGTACAATAACGTGCTGTACAGGTTTGAGGCCTAGGAGCAACATGTTACATACCACACAGCCTAGGTGCGCAGTAGGCTCCCACCCAGGTGTATGGAAGTACACTCTGTGATGTGCGCACAATGAAACTGCCTGACAAAACATTGCTCAGAACGTATCCCCATCATTAGGCAGCGCATGACTATTTTGAGTACACATCCCCTTTAATTTTTTTCCCTAAGAATTCCAATCTTCTAAGGTTTAAGAAGTATCTGGGGACACCTACAAACACATGACAATAAAAGGGTGAATTTCAGATATTCTCACAGTTATTTCACAAAGAAATAAAGGTTCTCCTGTAGTGGTGAAATTTCTTGAGTCCTGCCCCCTTCTTTCCTTCGGGCTTCTTTTCCTTCTTTAAGTGAAATCTATCCAAAAGCAGATTATCATGCATGAAAGTTACTATGAATGGGACTGAAACCTCTGATAATCAATTATGAGCATGAGATCACTAAAGACTCTAAATGGATGAAATGAAAATATACTGGGACCATCTGCTGTTAATGAATGAAAGAACAAACATGGGTTTTGTTGAGTAAATATCCCTGTCTATACAAGGCTCTCATTTGTCCCTGGAGAAGCTTCAGAGAAAAGCAACATGGGAATCCATAACTGAAGCAATGGCCACCTTTGTAAGTAAGACTCTCCTGTTCAAGAATATTCAGTGATAGCCACTATGGTATTTTCATGCAGGATTCTAGAAATATAGTCTTTTTCTCATATGGAAGATATATGACATATCTTCCTACTCCATCAACTCCCTCTTTTTAAAAAACAAAATATTTTTCTGATTCAATCAGTTTAAAATACCAGTGAAAGAAAAACTCTAAGTCCAAATGAATTCTGGAACCTACTGAATTTCTTGGCTTTTTTACTCAACTATTCCAGATATCCTATCAATATTGTCCAAATAACACAATCATCAAAAACTACTAAGTGATGAAAGACTTCGAGAGCAATAACCCAAACTCAAAATCCCAAATAGCTCTTATCTTATAGCAAGTATTCCAAAGCCTATTGATGTGTTATCTGATAATAGACAAGAACTGAGTCCGTCCCTCTTATCCCTGAACAACTGCTTTATTCAGGTGGGCTGGTTCTAGGGTTCCCTAAAGTCCTGCTGAAGAATAGGTTAGAAATATGGTTGAAAAATTGTTTGAGATTTTCCCCACCCTTCAAGAGAGTAAGGAAAAGCTGTGGCTTAGGATCAATCCTTTCACTTTGTTAACTTTCCTTTATTTCAGAGACAGAGAGTGAGAGACATGAATTGATAAGCCCGTTTATATTGAGATTCAAAAGTTACTCCTCACTCCTGAGCTCCTTACAGGAGCCTCTCACGATGACATGGCAGACAGGTCTCATTACAAGTGTCCTCTAGGATTGGTAGTCCCTGCCTAGAGCATTTGTTGAGTAGAACTGTCAGGATGAATTGGAATCATAGGCAGAGTCAAGCTTTTACTAGTAGCAAAGGCTATTTGAGATAAAGGAGGAGATCAAGCCAGCATGCTGTATGTTTTGATCCGTGTCAAATCCGATTAGGCAAAGAGTAAAAGGGTTCCCTATTCCAACAAACTCATCTCTTTTTCTCCCCAGCATAAGGAAGCAATGAGGAGCCAGAGCCAAGACACACCTGGATAACTTCATGGGAATAACTACCCCAAATAATCATGTACCCTATGCCCCCTGGAGGTTTGTTTAGGAAAGCGGAAAAAGAGGCTGGGGGCATAAGAAAGTGACTGAAATGGAAAAAAATTCAACTGCACACTAGGGCTTATAGAATTGGAGGTACACTCTGTGAAATAAAAAGTAGATGGGCTCCAAAAAACTAGAGGATTTCTTTTAAGATAGACATGGCAGGATAACAGACAAGCCAGTTAATGGAATGCTGATATTCTGCTTATTTGAGATGTTATGTTCCACGGATGGTCTTTTGATTCTCCCGGGGGAAAAATAGTTGTTCCCTCTTACAGAAGAGTAAAATAAAAAAGAACTGTCTCAGTCTCAGGAAAAGGATCTGATCTAGTAAACTTAGGGCTTTCAAATGGAAAGAAAAAGCAGAGCTAGTCAGATCTGATTATGGAATCTGGGACAGTGCTGATGAGTAATGGTTAGTCTGTTTATTGAATCTGGGGTTTTAAGGGAGATAGGTAAAAGGAGCTGGTGCAGACAGGAAGCAGTTATTTGCCTTGCTTTCAGGCAGACAATCAATCTGAATCTCCCTGGCTAAAACAAAGAAGAATGGGAACAAGGAATTCACCATATTAGCAGCATATTAGGTTAATGTTTCATGAGTCCATGGGCATCAAAAACATAATTTAAGTACTCCAGGATAATGAGAGATTGCAATTAATTAAAATAGTTATCAGAACCAAACAAACCAATCTGTCCTTTATAGTTCATGAGAAACTATCTCCATTATATATTTAAAAGACAGAAATCATAGTATTAGAAACATTGCTTTCCTGTTTCTTCCTATATGATGTTACTGAACCACCGTTATTTTCATCAGGAGTAAAATTTGCTGCTTTCCTCAGGATCACTTCTTTTTTGCCCAGTTCTGCCTGCAGCCAATTATATACTTAATTTCTGGAACCAATGATCAACATTTATAAGCCAATAGGTTTATAAGTACATCTTATTAGACCACAATCTTAGAATCTGCAGCTTCATTAGTATCACAATTTAAGAATGAAAATTACCACAAATTCAAATGCAATCTACATCACATATGAGCCTTCACACTCTCCTTCCCAATCTAACTTCTGTTTTTTATCCACAATGGACTCCATCCTACCCTACAAGCATGATTTCTTCATTAAATCATTTCTATTTGCCTATGAATGTTTGTATGTATTATAATTAACTCTACTAGATACCAATGGAATTGTTTTTCCCAAATCTGAAAAGTAAATGGAAAATTATACCAAATTTAATGTAAACACTCAGAACTGTCTCAGAAGGATATTTTCATATAAGCTGACAAGAAATACATTTAAATCTAGAATACTACTCAACCTATACAGTGGTCGTTGCCTCTGGCAGTTATAATATTGGAAGCTCTGATTATCCTAAGGGCTCCTGGAGAACAATACATGCAGAGGCACAACCCTGCTGAGGGCTGACAAGGAAGCCCTAATGCATGAGATGAGCTGACCACTCAGTATTTGTATCTCGAAGGCGTACCATATTTATAAATGAATTCTTAAGGTTTAAATAATTTTTAAGGTTTTTTTAATCAAAGAAGAAAATTACTTACTCCAGAAGAATATTATTCATATCCTGTGTAAAGAATTTTTTCCTTCCTTCTTCATCAAAAAGTTTGGCAGCCTAGAGAAACATAAGATTGGCAATATAACTCTCAATAAATACATTATTTGTTTCCATATCTATTTACTAAAGAATAAGCACCCTACCTCACTTTTAATCCTCTTAATACGCTGGTATTTAAAGTCGCCAATTAAAGTATGCTGTAACAAATTTAGCATGCATTCAATTCTTTCCCATTATGCTTGTATTTAATTTTCTCAATCTTTCTAAATTCACAAAATTATACATACAAGACTTTTTAGTGCTTTGGGTGTCTTGTGCTGTGATCTCCACGGTAACAGAAAGCAGATGTCTCACTTTTTCCAGACATTATTGTCTATAATGTGTCTGATATGTTGTATTTTATACACATTACCATGTTCAATACTCAAAACGGCCGATGACAATGGTATTATAATCTCCATTTCACAAACAAGGACCCTAAATCTTACAGAGGTTTCACGATGCGCCTTAAAACCGCACTGCTAGTAAGTGGTGGGTGGGCCCAGGACTCAGACCGGAAGCTTTCTGACTTCAATTGTACAACACTGACGCCCGTACAAAGACACTCAGCTGACTGCAGCCAATCTGGGTTCTACCTAATTATGTACTGACAATGACAAAATTAGCCAAGGTTATTATCAACAGGCAAACAAAATTTAATCCAATGAGTAGAAGAAGGATAACATCTTCCAACTGACCAGAAATAAGGAGTGTACAAACCAAGTTACTCTTTGGTCTTTTGATTCTCCCAGGGAAGAAAATAGTTGTTCCCTCTTACAAAAGAGTAAAAGAAAAAAGAATTATCAGCTCACCAGAAACTAAGAGTGTACAAACCAAGACATTCTACCATAAGCAAATTTTACTGGGGAAATAACAAAAGATAGTTTACCTTAAGAGCCACCAGATGTAAAAATGAAAGAAACCCGATCCAATACTCTGAGGAAGCCATATACTGACTCTGTCAATCTACCACATTATTTGACAATTTTACATGCTGTAAATATTTTAGTATATGTGCTGCCGAAGCGAGCACACATGCTGTAAATAGATAAGGAAGTTTCTGAGATGTACCTCAGTGCTTCTTAGAAGGGATAAAGCCTGGGTTTGTGTAGAGGGCAGAAATATAGGAAGAAAGCTAGAATGAAAACTAAACTTCAAGAAAGAGATGAGGTTGAAGGGTGGAAAAATGTTATAAAGTAAGAAAAGAGCAACAAGAAGAAACTCCTTATGGAACATGAGCATTTTAGACAAGGATGAACTCTCATCTCCTGAAGAAAAAACACCTCACATTTCAATGAAAAAATACGGAAAATGCATAGACATCAGATAAGTGAAATGAATCTTCTTATTGATAATTTCCTACTAAGCAGTAATATTAATCCTGACATGGCTACTACAGAGATGATAGTTTTTGATATATGAGATATGACAGTTTACAAGATTGAAACACACTCATTACTAATTTTTTAAATTTTATTAAATGAGAATGAAAGGCATATAACACAGCAGACAAAGTGCAAGCTATGGGGCTTGATAGTCCTGCCTTTAATCTTCATTTTGAATCATGGCTCAGCCACTTAAAAATTATGTGGCCTTGGGCAAATCACTTAACCTTTTGAACCTTAGTTCCCTCACCTATGAAATGTAAGAATACTACCTACCTCACATTGTTGGAAGACTAGACTACAGGGCACGTGAAGCACACTAAACCAAGCCAGGGCACTGTCTCCTGAAGGCCAAATAGTGCCTTGTAAAGTGTGGGACACAGCAACACTGCTCTCAATACATGGTATAGGTTTTTGCTAAATAAACAGTAGCTGTTATTATTAATTACATCTTGAAACACCTGCATCACATCACTAGCACTTTTTAAAACCCTGAAAGATTTTAGGGGCGAGGCAACATGGGGACAGCACAAAGCACATACTTCAGAGTCAGGTGAGCCTCGTGTTTAATTTGGGCTGACTAGTTGTGTGGACTTGACCAAGCTATTTAACTTAAGTTTTTTAACTGTGAAAAGGAAGCAATACCTACACTTCATTCTTGGAGTCTTTGATAAGATTAAATAAAAAATCTACTCCATGAACAAAACTATAGATTGTATACTTTTCAAAAAATAAGTGTAGAAAATAGCAAAAGCATGGAAACAAAGGAGAGGGAGGGAGCAATAAAACAGAATATTAAAAATGACAGAATAAAGATCAATTATATCCTTAAAACAACTGTAAGACAAAATCATTTGCTAAAAGAAAAAAGACTCAGAAGATCAATAAACAAATTTCCATTTACATGCTATCTATAAGAAAAAGAGCTAAAATAAAGGAAGTCAAAAATGTTGCAAATGAATGATGAGAAAAGCTATACCATGCAGAAATAAAGAAAAAGGAGTCACCAGTAAAATGAGACAAACCTGAATTCAAGATGAAGTGCATCAATAGCACAAAAAGGGTCACCTTCAAATCATAACCATCACAACAAAGATCTAGCCATCAAGAATCTTAACAGCCAAACAACACAGGTTGGAAATAAACAAAGCAAAAACTATGGTAAACACAAGTTATTACCTAAGACACACTGACGAGATACTTTAACATAATTCTTTAAGTCCTGGACTAATGAAGCACAATAAAATAAGTAAAAATATAGAACTAATTAACAAGTTGGGACCTCAGAAGAAACACTAGAAAACACAGAAAATAGGAATAAGAAATAAAATCCTAGGACCAGTTGTTGGCAAAATTAGGTAAATCTTGCACTTCCCTAATCAGACAGAGATGATTAATAAATTTTAAAATGTGATTTAAATGGATTACTGTAATCCTAGGAGAAAGAAGCAAGTTGTAGAATAGTCCATATATTATAACCCTATGAAGAATTATCTTGAATAATAATATAACATTTGCAAATGCATGGATTAAAATCCAGAAAAATAAACAGTAGTTTAATAGTGGTCATCTCTGCTGGGCGTGGGATTATCAAATAGGAAATCTTTCCCTAAGTATGAAATACATTTTTTAAAAAATACATTTTTATATTGTGTATTTTATTTTTATAATAAAAAAGAGGACTAAAATAATGCATGAGTTTAGATAAACATGCTAAAGTAACCATAAAGGGTATTTTAAGCTAGGTTTGGCATATTTTAAGTGAAAATAATATTTTGCTGAGATTAAATGGAAAAGTGTGATAACATTTATCTAGTTAAACAAAAGAAGACTATGAATCCAGGTTGATCTGGAGAGGGATACGACATGCTAAAACCTCAACTCTTAAGTTTGTCCTAGTAGGAACACAATGCATGCTTACCAAAGCTGCTGATTAGCTGGTAAAATCAGTCACATTTCTGCAATGTACCTGCTCCTACCTTCCGTCTGTTTTGCTTACATAATTATGTAAGCTAATAAATATTGTATTTACGAAAACTATGCAGAAGAATATTTATAAAGCAAAGTGACATAATAAAACAATCAATCGTACCCATGTTATAGTTATATATATAATAAATTATATCTCTATTTAAATGCAAAGGTCTATGCTATCAGTTGATTTCTTAGCAGAACTTTTACAGTCCAGAAGGAAGGAGGAGCAAGATAGGCACCTACAACCTAGAATATTATACCTGGCAAGGTTATCATTCAGAATTGAAGGAGAGATAAATATATTTCCAGACAAGCAAAAACTAAAGGAGTTAATCACCACTAAACCAACTTTACAAGAAATGTTAAAGGGTCTTCTTTATGCAGAAAAGGCCATAACCAGAAATAATAGAGGGGAAAAAAATCTCACAGGTAAAGGCAAATATAGAATTACCACATTGGATCGATCAGCCACTTAAAAATCTAATACAAAGGTTAAAAGACAAAAGTAGCAAAATTAACCATAACTGTAATAAATAAATAATCAAGAGATACACAAAACAAAAAAATATATATAAAATATAGTATCAAAAACACAAAGTGTGGAGGGCGGAGTGAAAATGTAGTGCTTTTAGATTGTGTTTAAACTTGAACAGCTTAAAGCAAGATGGCTATAGATATAGATGGATATATATTATCCTCATAGTAACCACAAACCAAAAAAATTACCAAAAATACACACAAAAAAGAGAGAGAGAGAAAAGAACCCAAACAAAATAGAAAAAAAACCCAGCAAACCAAATGCAAAGAAATCAAGAAGGAACAGAGAATTACAAAACTACCAAAAAACAATTAACCAAATGCCAATAAATAAATACCTGTCAATAATTATTTTAAATGTAAATGGACTAAATGTTCCACTCAAAAGCCGGAGTGGCTGAATGGATTAAAAAACATGACCCATCTATATGCTGCCTATAAGAGACTAACTTCACATTGACAGACACACAGAGACTGAAAGTGAAGGGATGGGAAAAGATACTGCATAAAAATAGAAATCAAAAGAAAGGGGTAGCAATACTTGTATCAGACAAAATAGACTTTAAAATAAAGTTTGTAAAAAGAGACAAGGAGGACTTTATATAAAGAGAAATGGTCAATCCAAGAAGACGTAACAATTGTAAATATCTGTGCACCTAACATAGAACACCTCAATACATAAAGCAAATATTAATGAACCTAAAGGAAGAAAGTAACAGCAATAGAATAATAGTAGGGGACTTTAATACCCCTGTAACATCATTGGACAATCATCCAGACGGAAAATTAATAAGGAAATAATGTCCTTAATGTCATATTATACAAGACTGAATTAACAGACATTTATAGAACTTTTAATCCAAAAACCGCAGAGTACACAATTTTTTCAAGTGGACATGGAACATGTGATCTCCAAGACTTAATCACATATTAGGCCACAAAACAAATCTCAGTAAATTCAAGAAGACTGAAATCGTATTAAGCATTTTTTCTGACCACAATGGTATGAAACTAGAAATCCACTATGAGAACAAGACTGAAAAAAACATAAACATGTGAGATTAAACAACGTGCTACAACAACAACAAATGAATTAAAGAGGAAATTCAGAAATACTTTGAGACAAATGAAAGTACAGCTCCCCAAAATTTATGGGAGGCAGCAAAAGCAGTTCTAAAACGGATGTTCAAAGCTATAAAGGCCTACCTCAAGAAACATTCACAATAAACAACTTAATTTTACACCTAAAGGAACTAGAAAAACAACAAACAAAACCCAAAGTAGAAGGAAGGAAATAATAAAGATCAGAGCAGACATAAACTAAAAATAGAGTTTCAAAAACAATAGAAAAGATCAATGAAACCAACAGTTACTTTTTTGAAATAAACAAAATCAACAAACCTTTAGCCGATTCATCAAGAAAAGAAAGAGCCAGAAATGAAAAAGGAGAGGTCACAACTGACAACAGAGAAACACAAAGAATCATTAAAGAATACTGGGAACACTTATATGCCAACAAATTGGACAACCTACAAGAAATGAATAAATTTCTACAAACGTACAACCTTTCAATACTGAACCAGGAAGAAACAGCAAATCTAAATAGACTAATTACTAGCAACAGCATTGAAGCTGTAATAAAAAAGGAAGGAAGGAAGGAAGGAAAGAAGGAAGGAAGGAAGGAAGGAAGGAAGGAAGGAAGGAAGGAAGGAAAGAAAGAAAAAAGGAAGGAAGGAAGGAAGGAAGGAAAGAAAAAAGGAAGGAAGGAAAGAAAAAAGGAAGGAAGGAAGGAAGGAAGGAAGGAAGGAAGGAAGGAAGGAAGGAAGGAAACCTCCCTACAAATAAGTGTCCAGGAGCAGACAGTTTCATAGATAAATTCTACCAAACATTTAAAGAAAAATACCTATCTATCGCAAACTATTCCAAAAAATTGAAGAGGAACACTTGCGAACTCATTCTAAAAGGCTAGCATTACCTAATACCAAAAGGGTAGCATTACCTAATACCAAAATTAGACAAAGACACTAAAGGAAAGAAAATTACAGGCCAATATTCATGAGGAACATAGATTAAAAAATCTCAACAAAATCCTAGTAAACCGAATTCAACAATATATTAAAAAGATTACACACCATGATCAAGTAGTATTCATCCCAGGGATGCAAGGAAGGTTCAACATCTGCAAATCAACTGTAACATGATACACCACATCAACAAAACCAAGGGTAAAAATCATATGATCATCTCAGTAGATGCAGAAAAAGCATCTAACAAAATTCAACATCCATTCATGATGAAAACTCTAAAAAAAGTAGGCATGGAGGGAACTTACCTCAACATAAAGGCTATATATGACAAACCCACAGCTAACAACATACTCAATGGTGAAAAGCTGGAAGCTTTTCCTCTATGATCAGGCACAAGATAAGGATGCCCATTTTCACCACTTTATTCAACATAGTATTGAAAAGTCCTAGCCACAGAAATAAGACAAGAAAAAGAAATCAAAGGCATCCAAACTGGAAAGAAAAAAGAACTAAGTCTTTTCAATAACTGATGTTGGGAAAACTGGAGAGATACATGCAAAAAAAAAAAAAAAAAAAAAAAGAAACTGGACCATTCTCTTATACCATATACAAAATTAAACTCAAAATGGATTAGAGTCAAATGTAAGACCTGAAACCATAAAAATTCTACAAAACAAGATAGAAAGTCAACTCTTTGACATCAGTCCTAGTAATATCTTTTTGGATATGTCCTCTCCAGCAAGGAAAACAAAATAAAAAGTAAACAAATGGGACTTAATCAAATTAAAAAAGCTTCTGGGGGCCGGCCCAGTGGCTCAGGTGGTTGGAGCTCCGTGCTCCTAACTCTGAAGGCTGCCGGCTCAATTCCCAATGGGCCAGTGGGCTCTCAGCCACAAGGGTGCCAGTTCGACTCCTCGACTCCCGCAAGGGATGGTGGGCTGCACCCTCTGCAACTAAGATTGAACATGGCACCTTGAGCTGAGCTGCTGCTGAGCTCCCGGATGGCTCAGTTGGTTGCAGTGCATCCTCTCAACCACAAGATTGCCAGTTCAATTCCCGCAAGGGATGGTGGGCTGTGCCCTCTGCAACTAACAATGGCAACTGGACCTGGAGCTTAACTGCGCCCTCTACAACTACGACTGAAAGGACAACAACTTGACTTGGAAAAAATCCTGTTAAGATACACTGTTCCCCAATAAAGTCCTGTTCCCCTTGCACCCCCCCCCAAAAAAAAGAAAAGCTTCTGCACAGTGTAGGATACCATCAATAAAATTAAAACACAATCTACTGAATGGGAAAATATATTCACAAATGATATATCCGATAAGGGGTTAATATCCAAAATATATAAGGAACTCATACAACTCAGTAACAAAAATATAAACCAATCAAAGAATGGGCAGAGGAGATAAATAGACATTTCTCTAAAGAAGACACACATATGGCCAACAGACATATGAAAAGATGCTCAACATTACTAATCATCAGGAAAATGCAAATTAAAACCACAGTGAGATACCACCTCACACCTGTTAGACTGGCTTATCAAAAAGTTAATAAACAAGTGTTGGTGAGGATGGGGAGAAAAGGGAACCTTCATGCACTGTGGGTGGGAGTGTAAACTGGTACAGCCACTATGGACAACAGTATGAAGATTCCTCAAAAAATTAAATTAGAACTACCATATGACTCAGTGATTCTACTTTTGGGTATTTATCCGAAGACATTCAAAACACTAATTCACAAAGATAAATGCACCCCTATGTTCACTGTGGCATTATTCACAATAGCCAAGATATGGAAGCAACCTAGGTATCCATGAGTATATCAATTAATGTATATACACACACATATGAATTCATACATACACAATTACTCAACAGTTAAAAGGGATGAAATCTTGACATTTATGACATGGATGGACACAGAGTGTATTATGTTAAGTGAAACAAGTCAGACTAAGACAAATATCCTATGATTTCACTTATGGGTATATGTGAAGTCTAAAACAAAAACAAATGAACAAACAAAACAAAAACAGACTCACAGAAATAGAGATCAAACTGATGGTTTCCAGAGGGGAGGGAGGTGGAGGGGGAGGGAGGGGGAGGGACAGGTGAAAAAGCTGGAGGGGGACACAGTCAATAACAATGTGATAACTTTGCACTGGGACAGATGATTCCTAGACTTAGTGTGGTGAACCCTTCATAAAGTACAGAAATTTTGAATCACTATATTGTACACCTGAAGATAATATATACCAACTATACTTAAATAAATATGTAAATATAAATATAATAAACAAAAAACAAATGCCTATACATATAGGCTTTAGAGCCAAGGAGTAAAAGGAAATTAAAAGTTTGTTGTTTTTGTGAATGTTGGGATCGTGGGTTATTATTTTTATCTTTAAAAAACATTTATTGTTATATCTGTGCAGCAAATAAAAAACAGGAGCATTATTCCACTTACTACACGGAGGTCTTCAATACGTTTTTCAAGGAGGACCGGTAGACCCTCTGGGAGTGTAGGCACCACCTTGGGCATAACCTGAGAGGCATAGGTTGGCTGGGTGGTGTTTCCATTTTCTCCCCCTGACTCAGAGAGGGGGCTACCATCAGAAGCAGCATCCAGTAATCTGTCAAAGTCGATATCATCTAGCATCTTTAGGGCACTTTCAGCTTCCTGAAACAGTTCACGTTCATTGCTAACAAAAATGGGGAGGTCCGGGTCAGCGTTGTTCAGGTTTAAGTCTGAGACGTCATTTCCCAGCGCTACAGCAGTGGAGGGGGGTTTATTCAGAGCAGTGGTCATTAAGTTCACGGGGACTTTGGCGGGGACTTTCGGGTTAGACTCCTTATCTAACGCGTCCTTCTCTTTCTGAAATTTTCTTATCATGGCAGCTAGAGAAAGAGAATCTTTGTAACGTTTCTTCTTTTTTTCAGATTTGTGTGAATTTAGAGCCACAACTCTGTGAAGAAAACAGTAATCAGTTAGGCGATGTATGATTTGAAACATTAAAGCCCCATGGAAATAAGTACACACAGATTATCAAAATAATCATTTGACAGGTGGGAGAGCAAATTTCTCATTAAATTATACTTTTAAAATAGCGTCTGCATCATTATCTAGATTGTCACTTATGAAAGGTAAATAGGTAAACGGACATTTGAGTGAAGAAAATGAAAGGAATAAAGTCAACAGAAAGAAACAAAGCTGAATACAGCTCAGGTTTATTCAAGCTTAACTTACTCGTCTTTTGGGAATGTTCACATTCTTTAGTACATCTACAAAGCAGTCACCTAAAGAATTAACTAAAGAAAGAAATGTACTTTTGCTGAAAACAGAGTTGTGTACGGTGAAGCCCATACACAGTACACCTTCAAACTTGTAACCCAGGTGGCTTATGCTGCAAACTGCCAATGAAATATAAAATCCTCTTATCAATCTGCGAGCCTTCATTCATCCCTATGACCCTACCTTCTGATCATTTTTCACTTTCCATTCTAGGAAGAGCTGCGTGAGGCAATCAGGGAGAGATGAAATCTTTTCTAAATTCTGTGGCTTATGTGCTTCTATGTGCATTACAGAACCTAAAAGATTATTAGCACCTTGAGGGCAGTTCCATGTTTCATTACTGTTATACATCCAAACCAGAACAGTGCCTGGTTTACAATAGGTATTCAATAAATATTCGCTGAATAAGTTATAAATTTGAGAAAATGATAAATTCAATAAAAGGCATTACTTATAGTTTTTGCTCCCAAAGAAGCTTACTTGTAAATAATAAAACATTTCAAATAACCCTTAGTAGTATATTTCTTTTTCTTAATAATTTCTTAATGACTCAAAGATTACTATAATCTCATACTCAGGAGGGGATAAATACCTCCCTACATCAAACTTTTGGATATTGACAGCCCAAAATTCACATGTGTTTCCCCTGTTCGGGAGGGGAGGGATATCCAGCTTTTTACAAGTTTCTGTACCTTAGTTTTTCAAAAAAAGCCTTAGAGGCAGGGGAAATTGGTAGTTTTATGACTGCATGATACAAACATTTTATTCTTATGATTTAAGGTTTTTGAGATCTTGTACTTGGTTTTTAGAGGCAATATCATTAGCTAAAGTCACAAGTGTTAAGGATAGCTAAATAAAATACTTTGTTTTAGATTAAAACAACAATAAATTGTTTACATAGACTACTGCCAATCCTCAATCCCCAGACATCTAAGTGTAGTTTTAGTATAAAAAGATTAAAATGATTTATTCAATGTTGTTACCTTTACAAACTGGTTCTTGTTGGTAAAAGTTGTAATAGGCAAAATACTTAATGAACCAATTTGCAAATCTGATCTAACACACTGTCTCGATTAAGACGACAACAAAGACTTCTACTTACTAATAAAAAAAATATTAAAATATAAGTTAGTAGGTCACTGAAATTTACAAAGTGTATTAAATTAGATCCAGCTAAGCTAAATTATTTAATGTGAATAATGTTATGACACTGGTTCTCTTGTGTTTAATTTCACGTACCCCAGTTGTTTGGGTACTTTTTTCCTTGGCTTCTTCTCCTTTTCCCCTTCCTCTTTCCGCTTTCGCTTCTTCATTTCAATATCATCTTCTTTTATTTTGGGAATCTGCAAAATGATAAAAGAATGCATCACTTATCTAAATATTGATGCTTTTCTCTGATGTTAGCAATCCAGCATCCAGGGCAGTATTTTTTTCTCAAATTTCAGGTAGCATTAGAAATGCTTGTTAAAAATGCAGATTCTTGGGGTCCAGGAGTACTCCCACCCTTAATTTTGATTCAGTTATCTGTATTTTTTAACAAACATTTTGGTGATTCTGGTACAAGTATGTCTTTGAACCATACCTCACAAAACACTTATCTAAGGACACGTTCTCTATTTCCCAAACTATACATATATATATATATATATATATATATATATATATATATATTCTATAGAATTTGCTTTACAAATCACATCTTAGGAAAGGTAAAGGCTATTAACACTCATTTCTAATAGTCTCGCCTCTCTTTGGAGAGAAAAAGAACATCTTCTGTCTTTAAGCAGATTTTTCCCTAGAGAGGAACACTAAAGGATTGGGGGTGAAATTTTTTGAGGCCTTGCTTGAGCAAGGCTAAAAAAAAACACAAAAAAAACCCAGTCATTTCTATACCAAGTTTTAACATGTCCTAGAAATTTAACTATATCCCAGAAACAGATTATTAGACCACATTTGGAGAGAGAAATTTTAAAAGAAAACATAATTCTACTATGATATAAATATCAACTTGCCCATGTCTACACAATTTTACTTTAAAGAATGTAATTAACTACAGATTCATTAAACAACTGTTAGCATTTTTCTTTTCCTTATATTCATAGTGTAAAGCACAAGTTAAAATTCAAAAAGTATATTCTATTAATCGAATGCTCTCATTACTGTTGCAATGTTGAATAAACTCACTTTGGGTGGCTTGTGCTTTTGGTTGTCTGTAGTATCATCTTCTTCAGTATCTGAAGCTTGGCGAAACTGAAGAGTGCCAGTGTTGATATAAAAGCCTCCATACTTTGTTGTTAGAGAAGCAGGAACTAATTCATCATACTAGATTTAAAAAAAGAAGTTTTCAGATATCTCTTATTATCTTTAATTCTATAAGTATATCGAAGAAATTCAATTACCATGTCAGCATCTTCCTTAAATCCTACCTGCAAAACTGACTGCAATGAGAATGTATGTAGAATGAATTTAGAAAAAGTTAATATCTGGAGGAAAAATAAGTTCTGATCATTCAGTATTTATTAGAAAGGCACTTCTGGAATAATGAAGCAAATTCTAAATATATCGTCTGCTGAGAAAAATTTAAGTAAGGGCCACTGCTACTGTTCTTAATGACAAATGACTGTAAAGAGAAATTGAAACAAATTAAAACAGATGATTAAATGTCCAAATAACAAATTTCATTTCCTACCATATCAGTATATAATTTTATTCACAAGGAGATTGTAAAAAAAAAAAAATAAAGTATTTCTTCTGTCTTAGCGCTAAGCTTTTAAGTGGCAAAATTTTTAAACATTAGAAAGAAGAACAGCATGTATGTGTTTCGAGGGAAGCAGAAAAAGAATTCCCTAGTTCAGGAGGCACACATGGTGGCCCATGATGAGCTACACACTTTGCTTGGAGCAAGACACTCAAACTGCCTAAATCAGACTGAAGGGCTAACCTGGAATAGCCCTTAAAGCTGATGTCCTCAAAGCACGGATTTTAAAATTTATCATTATCTCACTTAATGAGGATGGACAACATGCAACCATTAAATGAAGGTCAATCTTAACCAAATGAAGGTGTTTATAGTAGGAGAGAAAACAGAAATTATTTGTCTAATAGAAGTAAGATATCTGCTATCTGGGGTCCCCAGAACTCTACTTAAAGGTTCTTCATATTATATAATTAGTGTTTAAGAAATTCAGATGTTTAAAGACAAATCTTTGCCATGGGCAAGAAATATACATAACATACTAGTTACTACAAGAATATTAAGGCTAAGTGCAGAAGTTGTGATTTTTAACCTGCATCCTTTTAAAAATATATTGAGAATGGAAAAAGAAATACCTGGTTCAATCATATTAAATAAAAAAGAAATGAAGTAAGAAAAAAAGAAAAAGGCTTGAACTCCTTCTTGCTCCACTTCATGGGCTACTATAAAGATTTACAGGTAAGACCTTCAAAAAGGGTCCAGTCCCATCTGCAAGTAAAGGAGCGATGAGAAGAGCAAAGGATTAAAAGTAAAAAGACTTTGTAATGATTATTTTGAAAGTGTGTAATTGTGATAACATAAATACCTGTACCTTTTGTATACTGCTTTATAATTTTCTATGCTTCTTCATGGAAATTATTTGTTGGTCTTCCTGATACCCTTGTGAGGTAAGGAAGGCAAATATTTTCCCATTTTATAAGTGAAGTACAGATTCAGAGAGGTCAAGAACTTTGCCAGAGTAATTTTATAGTTTACGGCAGAGTCACTGGCTGACTCCCCACCCATCCACTCCACCAAGCAGCTTCTCACGTGGGAAACACCCCGTCACCAGGTTACCAGGCAGTGTGGACGTTCTCAACATCTGCCTTCTTCAGCGTTCTGCTGAGCTT
This sequence comes from Rhinolophus sinicus, assembly GCF_057876585.1. Classification (NCBI taxonomy): domain Eukaryota; kingdom Metazoa; phylum Chordata; class Mammalia; order Chiroptera; family Rhinolophidae; genus Rhinolophus; species Rhinolophus sinicus. The sequence continues at coordinate 10,072,754 of NC_142508.1, forward strand.
TCCCTACCAGGACACTGTTCAGTACAACAAACTCTTTATGCATATTTAATTTGTCCTTTTAAGTAGAATGTGTTTAGGAGGCAATGAGCACTGAACTTGAGAATCAGAAGGCTTGGGTTTAGGTCCTTTGCCAATGACGAGCTATTGTGACCCAGAACAAATCACTTAACATCAATACTGTGAGGCTGTAAAACAGTAAAATTATTTCACAAAGTCGTAGTGAAATTTTAAAATACAACCTAAATAAAAGTGTTACTCATGCCTGGTATTATTATTTATTAATAATAAAAAAAATTTTCTTTCCATCTTTTTAAATCTCAGCAGTATTTAAGTGTAAGCCTACGACTAATCTTCAAAAGCATTTAATTTCAGTTATTTACAGCAGTTAGTACATGATTCTGAAAATTAATTGTAACCAGATTATTGCCACTATCAAATAATATACGAACAGTAAGAGCCCACTGGCAATGTAATCAATGAAAGAACAGAGAATCATTTGGTTGAATCATAATTGTTTTATGTCTGAATTATCTCATAAAAAGAAGCAAATAATCTGTTAAGGAAGACAATACAAGATTATTTTGCAAGTCAATAAACCTGAATTTTAGTTCAATTTCTTATAAAACAGTGACATACCTTGTCCTATATATATCAGCAACTAATTGTGTAACTTTTATACAACTTATACCTACAGAATTCATCCTTATTCAATAAAGCTGTGGCTTTCAAATTTTCTTCACCACAACCCAAGCAGAAAATACATTACACATCAAAACCCAGAGTACATATACACACACATACATATGCACATAACAAAAATCACACAATCTACCAGTGATTCACTATGATAGTTCCTATTCTATCTCATTTTCTTTAAAAATGCTGTCCACACTCTCTAAGTTGATATATAATCCAATTATGGTTTGCAAAAGTCAGTTTGAAAAATCTTTATTCTGAATGCTACAAAAGAAGATATTTAAAATGCTATTTATGAAAGGCTACATATTGTACGATTCCAACTATATGACATTCTGGAAAAGGCAAAACTATGTTGATGGTAAAAGGATTGGTCGTTGCCAAAGGATAGGGAGAGAGGAACAGGCAGAGCAGTTTTTCGGGGCAGTAAAACTATTCTGTATGGTATTATAATGGTGGATACACGCCATCATATATTTGTCAAAACCCACAGAATGCACACCACCAAGAGTGAGCCCTAAAGTAAATTATGGACTTTGGGGAACGCTGACAATGGGGGAAGCTGTGCATGTGTGGGGACAGGGAGTAGATGGCATTATCCCTGTACCTTCTGCTCAATTTTGCTGTGAACCTAAAACTGCTCTAAAAAACTTCAGTTTATTAATGAGAAAAATGCTATTTATGTAAGCCTCAGTACATGCAATGCCCATTTATATATATGGCTAAGTTCTTTCTTGGTTTATTTAGAATTCAAAATCCAATTTACGTAAGTTAACACTAATACTAATGATTTACATATTCTTTATGCTTTTCAGCATGTCATTATCTTATTTGAGTCTCAGAGTAATTCTGCTGGGCAAGCCAAACAGCAGAGAAAAGTTGGTGCTGTTAAAACAGTCCATGGCTTATTAGAAACTTTGACCGAGTCAGATCTAGAATCGAGGATTTTTGACTTCAGTTCCAAATCAAGTTCAAGACTCTTCAAAATATGCCATGCCCTAACCTACTGATTGACCACCTTTTCAGTAACAGGAAGACCCCTCTACTCAAATGGTCATTGTCAGTATTTTACTTCTGACAGGACCAGGCTGCCTGGGATGGTAAACCAGTTTATGTCAGGATACGAGAACATCTCAGAAGTATGACAGGGTATCCAGTAGGCCTCATGCTGGGAGTTACTTCCTGTCACTCTCCTACCACCATATGCCTTGTCATCCTCTATAAAACCAAACACTGTAGTAAAAGGAAAAAGACTAACCTGTGAATAGTATAATACCATGTTTCCCCAAAAATAAGACCTGGTCGGACAATCAGCTCTGATGCACCTTTTGGAGCAAAAATTAATACTGTAAGACCTGGTCTTATTTTACTGTAAGTAAAATATAATATTAAAATATTATAATGTAATATCATAAGACCTGGTCTTATTTTACTATAAGACCGGGTCTTACATAATATAATATAATATAATATAATATAATATAATATAATATAATATAATAAATATAATATTTGTATAAGACCCGGTCTTATATTAATTTTTGCTCCAAAAGACGCATTAGAGCTGATTATCTGGCTAGGTCTTATTTTCGGGGAAACACGGTAGTCACCTTCGCGTCACTTTCTGTATAGCCTACGTAATCACCGCATGGTAAAGAGACTATTACAATCCTAGCATTTAGAGAAGTGCACTGAGAAGCATGTGAGAACATGTATGTGTACCTTACCTACCCCAAAACACAACATGTCCTCCTTCATTTGCTAGGTGATCAATGGACTGCCACAGTCCTTAAAGGCTCTCTTGAATTCCTCTTCCTCTTGTAAGAGAAAGAGGATTCCAGGGGAAAACCGTAGGACTCGATCAAGACACACTGTGAAAAGGCTGGCATTTAATCACCACCATTGTAGTGAGTCTTGGCAGCAATAAGAAAATGTAAGCACATTTTAAAGATGTCTGCCAAATTAATTCCAACCCATTAGTTCCGATCTTTAAAATCAAATGATTCTTATCTGGAAGTCATTTCAAAACACATCTGGCCCCAGTTTGGGAATATCAACAAAAATTCAAGATGTAAATACCCTTTGATCAAAAATTTCCACTGCTAGAAATTTATCCTACACATGTATTTACACTCTATGATTAATATTTACTCAAGTACACAAAGATAAATGTACACAGATGCTCAATTATTTGTAAGTGCATAAAACTGGAAACAATTTAGATGTACATCAATAGGGGATTAGTTTGTAAAAACATTCACTGAACTATTTTATTTACTTTACCCTTGACTTGAACTATCCCAAACAAACAAGAATTACTGCTATATTAAAGATACATTACTCACAGCCTCTGAGTTATCAATAAATGGATCTGTCTCATCATAGCCAAAGCCTATATCAATTAAATCTTGTAGCCGATCCTTCCGGTGTTTACGGGGTTTCCCACCCTGCAAAGAACAGATATGTTAGACTGATTCAGTATTCATGCTATTTCCATAAAGTTAAAAAATACATACTGGCAGAATCCCAAATACTTTCTGTAGACAATCCCCTCTCCAGGAGGTTGAATCTAAGTTCCCCCAATACCTTGAATGGAAGTTGTGCTTAGGAACTTGCTCCCAAAGAGCAGAGATTGAAGAGGAGCCCAAGTAACCTTACAGTGAAAAACCTGGCCAGGCGATCAAGGTTAACATCAACAGTCGTAAGTCATGTTGACAGAATGTATCCTTGATATCAAGTGATAAAAATGGTACTTTACCTTTGTGGTCTTCCTCTTAAAAGCCTATAACCCCAGTTATAGATTAACAATAAGAAAAAAAAATCACGACAAATTAAACCATGAGAAAAACATTTAACTGAGGGACAGTCTATAAATAACTGACCAGTATTCCTCAAAGCTGTCAAAATGATCAAAAAGAAAATCTGAAAAACTGTCACAGTCTTGATGAGCCTAAGAAGCCATAATGACTAAATGTGATGTGGTATCCTGGGTGGGCTCCAGGAATTAAAAAAGAACCTTGGGGGGGACTAGTAAAATCTGAAGATAGTGTGGAGTTTAACTAATAGTAATGTACCAATGCTGGTTTGTTAGATGTAAAAAACGTACTGCAGAAATGTACGAAGTTCTAGGGGACAGTGGATGAGGACTAGATAGGAACTCTGCATTATCTCTGCAACTTTTCTGAAAATCCAAACTATTTTTATTGTTTAAAATGTCACAGAACTATATACATAGACACACAAGAAAATGAAACATGAGTACACGCAAAAACTGATGAAATCTGAATAAGGTCTCAGTCTAGTTATTAACTGTATTGTGTGATGCATACATAACTATATTTATGTAAAAGATACTACCCCTGGGAGAAATTGGGCGGTGGGTATGAAGGATCTCTTTAAAATATATTTGCAGTTTCTTGTGAGTCTATACTTCGTTTTAAAGCTTTTTTTAAAACAAAACAAAACAAAACAAAAACAACAAGAACCAGTTCGTGTAGATTCCACTTTTCATGTCACTTTTTTAAACTCTGGCTAAATACAATATAAAGAACTCATTCTATCTCAGGTATAAAACGTTACATGCATTCTGAAGGTTATACACTATAAGCTTGTTATAAGTAGTTTAAGTGGGCAGGAAGCTAAAATTATTGTGACAATACTAAAACAAGTATTTAGTTCAGTCTCCAACACTTATTTTAGATATCCACATTTATTTACTCAAATTTAACTATACTTTCTAAGCATCTTTCTAATAAATACTTTGCCAACTTGATTTGTAATACGGCCCTTACATGAAAGCAAATTTCTGCATCTTATTTTCATGCAAAGAAATAGTGACTTTCCCCAGTGTTTGATGGAAAAAATTGTTATGCTGGACTTACTGAGAGGTGTCTCCAACGTGATGCCATCCCTTTCTAAGTAATTTGCAAAGGTAATTCTGACTAAATGCTACGTTTGTATTAGATGTTTAAAAATCTACCCCCATAAGCTATGACTCCACTGTATGCTTTTCAGTGGACAAAACAACACTATTACTATCCCATCACAACCAAGAGAGTGGTGTGAGATAAAGTGGTGATTCCCCTATTTTTAGATTTTACAAGTTAGATAAATTTCAAAAACAATTCTGGAGACCAACATGGGGTGGCAAGCATTTCATTTTGCTAAATAAGGTCACTAAGGCCATAATCTCAGAATGAGGACAATTCTCAAGAACTACTAGTTGGCAACCTTAACCACACATACAGACACGTGTGTGGTATATACACAGACACATACATCTACGCACAACATACAGGCATGCTTAAATGCAATGCGTATATTTTTTCCATTTGCCAGGTCTGCAAACTGTTACCTTTACACTACATTATAGAATTACAGTGAGAATCAGAAGTCAGAGGAAGGAAAGAGGTATTGCTAGGATAGGAGGTACTCTCTTGAGAAAGTCACACACAGGCAGTTACGTACCTGAGGGACTGTTTCGCCACCCCCCAAAAGAGAGAGCGCTCTCAGAAGAATACAAAAACCAATGAAGAGGACTAGCCTTGTCACAGATTAAAAATATTTAAAGTTATAGGAGTTAAATAGATATGGCAGGAATATAAGAATACACAGCAATGTTCAGAAACCGAGCCCTGTATATAAGATTTAATGTGAAAAAGGCAGCATTACAACTCAATGGAGTGCAATTAATAAATCAAATCAATGGAATTAAAGTAAGATACCAATTTCATCTATCAAATTATAAACCTTAAAATTCTGATAAGGTGGAGAAGAAACAGGACTGCTCAAACACTGCTAATGAAAGTATACCAATAAAACTCTTCCGGAACGCAATCTGAAAACATCTGCCAAGAAATTTTGCCATACCCTTATATTTTCTTTGTTTGCCTCTTCCATGTTTCCCAAACTTTCTATGAAGTATTAATGTCATAACGGAAATATCCTAAAATAATTTTTAAAACTCTTCATCACATTTGACCCAATACTACTAAGTTACATAGCTTATTTTGAACCACTGCTTAGATTCAACAGTATCTGCTAAGAACTTATGCTATAGAAAGCAATGTATTAAACATCAGAAGGGATTAAAATTTAATGAAAAGTCCTGTCTTCAAAGAACCTAAAACAAGATAATGTACTCACCTGAGCACCTACCAAGGGCAGCCTTCATGGATTTTATAGTATTATGGAAAGGCAAAAGATTAAACAAATAATTACAATAGTGTGAAACGGCAGAAAGAAAAATGTAGTGTATTGAGACTTTTTTAACAGAGGACCTTATCAAGGCTTTCCTGAGATATTTATGCCCAGACAAGGATGAGTGGAGGTAATCACTTGCAAAGGCCACTGAAAGGATAAAAATAAGGAAGTAACCTGACAAGATCAGCGCTTAACAAAATCACTCTGGCTATTGTGGGAAATGAACACAGTTGGGGAGGTGATCAGTTAGGAAGGAAAAAAATGCAGAGATTTACAAGAAAGTCACAAATTATGGGAACATAAAATTATATTTAAGTACTAATCATGATGACGATAGCTACCCTTCACGGAGTGCTAACTGTGCATGAGCACTTATGCTAAGTACAACCGTCTATTATTTCATTTGACAAATGGCGAAAAACTAAAGCTTGGAAAGGACAAATAACTTGTCTAGGCTCACACAGAAAGGAACATCTAATCTTCAAATGCATGACTGTCTGACTCCAAACTTTCACCCCTCAAAACTTCTGTAAAAGAAGCTGTAGCACCTCTGGGGTCATACTTAAACTCAATACCAAAACTGAAACCGTGCCCCCACTGTCACTCGTCTCCAAATTAACTTCTCCCACTTGACATTCGCATTTGATTCATTCTATTTTTCTGCCTTAAAATTTCACTATTCACTAACATTTGAAAAGCTGATGATACCAAGTGTTAACGAGAATGGGGAGCAATTGAAACTCTTCTGCATGGCTGGTGGAAAATGACAGTCACTTTGGAAAACAGTTTGGCAGTTTCTTATAAATTAAACGTACACCTACCAAATGACCTAACAATCCCACTCTTATTATTCACTCAAGAGAAATGAAAATGTATAAGTATGTTCACACCAAGACTTGTATTCTGATATTCAGAGCAGCTTTATTCATAGCAGCCCAAAATTGCAAACAACCCAATTAATGCCCATTGTCTGGTGAGTGGATAAATTGTGGTACATCCATACAATGGATTACTACAAAGCAACAAAAAGGAAGGAACTACTGATACATGAACACATGGATGAATTTCAGAAGCATTAGCTAAAGAAGCCAGACACAAAAGACTGTAAGATTCCATTTACAGGACATGCTAGAAAAAGCAAAAAAAAATCCCCCCAACCTATAGTGACAGGAGGTAGGTCAGAGATTGCCAGGGGTCAGTGCTGGAGGGAGAGGATTATCTGTAGAGAAATCAAAGGGAACTTTCTAGGTGATTACACTGTTCTGTATCATGATCGTGGAACTTTCTGGTGTGATGAAATTGTTCTATGTCATGACAGTGGTAGTAGATACAGCACTGCGTCTATTTGTCAAAACTCATCAAATTGCACACTTAAATGGATGAACTGCATTTATTTTAATTATATTTCAACAATGCTGATTTTTTAAAACCTCTCATGATTATTTCCACTTCAACTCCCCCCCCCCCCCAACAAACCTTTGTTCACATGTTTATTCTCATCTACAGCTTCCTTTCCCGTCCACGTTGCTATAATGCTGGCTATTGTTTTCCATGTAAATGGAATGACTGCTGATTAGCCTCTCCTTCCTCGTATTTACCCTTAATTTATCCTGTATAATGTCATCCAATTAGTGTTTCCAAAATACCATTCATATCACCCCCTGCTCTAAATGCTTTAGAAGCATCCTACCTATTGTAAGATAACTCCGAATCTCTTACTATGGTATTAATAAGATGTTTTCTACGTTAACCCAAATTACCTTTCCAACTTTTTTCTTAAAATTTTCCAACGTGAACACTTTGACCCATTCAGTTTATCTATTTACACTCCCCAAACTCACTGCTATCTCATGCTTAGCAATGTCCTCACGCTTTCCCCTTATCTGGAATAATCTTCCTCCTCTCTGAATTCTCCCACCTTCACAGCTCAGCCCAAGTTTTAAACCTTTTCTCCTTGATGCTTCCTACTTAAAACCACAATGATATTTTTCTGCTCTAACTTATTTTTTGGTCTAGGCACAACTAGCTGCCTGTTAAGATTCACTTAGGGAAAACTGAAAACAAACCAAATAGGTTCTTTGTAATGAGCACAATCAGACATATGCAGAAGTACAAATAACACATATAATTAAAGAGATTTAGGAACATTTAAGTCTAGTCAAGGTGATCAGTAGTTATCACACGAAACCATAGCTGTTGTTCATCGTTCTGAGTCCCTAATCTAACATATGCAGTAAGTGGTTAAATAAATAAATGTGAATCGTATCAACAATAGTAAACAAAATGGTTAAAGCTTTACTACATTATAATCGTACTACTCTGACCAAAATGCCTCTCAAAAAAGGATCTTACAAGTTTAAGATCTTTACCAAACACTGTATCAATTATAGCATCATAACAATGTTCCATGTTAACAGCCATTTTAAAACAACATGGTCAAGGAATAATAATATAGAAGGCAACAAAAGCAGTTTGCCAAATGTTATATATAGTTCAGGCTATTCACAGAAAAGGGAGCGTTAATGTTCACTAAGCAGGTGAAAGTGTTCAACCTGCTAAGCCTGGAGACAACATTAAAATAACAAGACACTGCTTTTTCCGCTATCATACAAACAGTGGGATCTCGATTATGAAAAACACAACACAGCAATGTATGTCAACAGATATATATATATAAAATGCTCAAAGAATCCCCGCAAGCAGACAACCATGGTTATTAACAATAGGAAAAGAATATAATTGGAGACAGTGGTGAAGGAAGACTGTGGCTCAATATGTATCATTTGAATTTGTTTTTAGTAACAGGAATGTGAATTTCTTTAAGAGCAAGAGAGCATATACATAAGCACGCATGCATTTTTAAAAGCCTTGAAAGAAAAATCATCGAACTATGAACAGTGATTATGCCTGACAGGGGGCTTATAGAGGATTAGGTGATTTTTACTTTCTTCTCTCTGTTTGTCTGTATTTACACTTCCTTTTACAGTGAACAAAATCTTTGAAATATGGAAATGCTTACATACACATAGATCTCTGGGACAAGAAACAGTGTTACCTGTGAGGAGGAAACTAGTTGGCTGGGAGTCAGGAGTAGGAAGATTTACTTTTCATCATCCGTATTACCTTTCGTATCTTTTGAATTTTTGTTAAGTACACATATGACCCACTCAAGAACTTTTATTTTCTTGGGTCTGGTCCACCAAACGTTCAACAGCGTTCAGTTATTGACACAGTCCCACGGTGGGGACAGAGCTTTGGATAACCTGTGTGTGACACATCCATGCCTGAGTGTCACACAGCAGGGTTACATTACACAGTCTTTGCTCTACCCTTTAATGGCTTTCTGCTAAAGCATTATTGTCAGGCCTTCACCAGAGAGGCCTCAGCGTACAGTTTTCTTGCCTCAGTTGCCTTTTCCTCGCTTTCTGGCCTTACTGGAAAAACTTCTCCCCTGCCCGGCCTCCTGCCTTACACCCTCCTTGCCTGTCTTACGCCCCCCCCACTTCTATTCCCTAACCTCTAGTTCTCTAGTTCCCCAGTTAGGCTAAAAGTCAGTGACATGCAAATGGCATAAACTGAAACCAAACTTTTGACAGTTGCCAAAAAGGCACAAACCAATTAATTCACAAATAGTAAAATTTCACCACAGGAGCTAAGGATAGACAGACATATAGATAGATAGATAGGCTTATTTTGAACTGCTCTCTTTCAGCAGCCTTAGCAAGAATACTCCCTGCAGCACAGTCTTACTTGATACATTTTCTCGACCTTTGCAGTTATTGATGTTAACAGTTTACACAATAGATACATCTTACAAAAATACAAACTATATTTTCCAAATTTAAACAAAAGCCTTGAATTTTGCTACACCTGAAATGAAGAAACCCCTTTAAGTTTATTCCCAGGGTATTACTTCACTATGACTCAGAAGCAAATTACTGAGTCATTAGTACCTGTTTAACTTGATAATCAGTGTTTCAAGCCAGTGCGGTCTGATTACCCTGTAACACTAAGCTGGAAAACATACAAACAAACAAGACGTTCCTACTACCGGACCCCCTATTGCCTCCAGGAAGTAAGAAACCTAATTAATACCCAACATCCATTGATCACCTATGGAAGATAGAGCAAGCATGACACTAATTGCTACGACTCCAGTCTTATAATTGAGAAGAAAATATCCCCTGGTTGTAAAGCTTCCCTATTTGTCCTACCCCGTCACAACCTAATCTCTCTCCATCCCCCTCTGCTGATTTTCTTAACCTAGAAAAGCATAGAGAGTTAAGCCAGTAGAAAGATAGCCAAGAGCTGACTTCACTGCACAGAAATAATATACCCAGATTTTTATAATCACCACTTATGGATAGAGGGTCTTCCTCCCAAACACCCTAAAACTGCTGGTTCTCAACTGTTCCTGAGGGGTTTAAAGAAGTTAAAGAGAATATTCAGCGCAAAGAGGCCAAGGAATTAAAAGGGCATGTCATGGCAAGTGATTACAATTGGTAACTGCAGTTAGAAACTATTGAGTTGAGACGTCTCTTGACCTTTTTAAGATCCCCCTTCAGTTTGCTTTAAAATGTTATTATGTTATGTTTTTACTGTATATATAATGTCATACTATTGTCGGTCTATAGAACCTAAGTACACTGTTATTTGTGCTTTGTAAGTAGAATTTATTTGGTGGTGGTGGTAACAAGTTTGTCCAAATTGCTTTACCCAAAGCCCTACCAAGTTGATCTTTAGGGACGAGACCCAACATAAGGCCAAAACCAACATGAAAACCATCCAAGGGAGATCCAAAAAAAGTGCTAACCCCTCAGCAAGTGTGAACGGTCAACTAATAATCTGAGTAACTGACAGAATTCTTAAAACTCCCAGAAAGAGGGCATGAACGCTTTCTAACATCCACTTGTATCAGTCCCGTATTTGAGGACACTTTTAAACAATCCGTAATTATTTTAAGTATAAAAATATATATCCTTTTCGCTCAATTAAGTAGTAGTTACTGTGAAGAAGTCTGTCTTTGGAAATTACACAATTATTCTAAGATATTGCCATTCTTTAAAAACTGCCTGGACAAAATCAATTTTAAAAGCCACACCAAGAGAAAATCAACACATTTTGTGAATGTACTTTTTGAATTAAAACAATTTTAATTCCATTTGATCAACTGTTTTATTTAGACTACTCAGAATTACTTTAACAACATCAAATCTACCTTTATCCTTCCAAAATAAATACAAAACCATTATACTCTGAGAGTCCAAAACCACATAGAATTAAGCACCAAAGGTGGTATTCAAAGTCCACATAGTATAGTAGGTAGGTTTTAAGTCATAATGTGATTTCATAAATGCTAATAAACGCCTGACAGAATACATGTCTACCTATTCAGAGTCAGTCAGATTCAAATAGTCTTAACTGAGCCCCTGGTAGGCACCAGGTATTGTGCTAAGCACTTTTAGTTAGATTATTGAATTCATATCCAATTTTAGGATAGCATGATCTTTCAAGGTGGCTGGGGTGACAGGGCGAGAAAAAACAAAACTCTAAAAGAAATCTTACAACCATCCCAGGCTATCCTATGCCCTAGAAGGCTTAGAGACAAATCTATATCCATCAAAGCAAACCTCATTCCCTGCTCTAGTTTATGGCCTCAGAAAAAGCATACACAATCTAGGAACCACCTAAAAACGGTGTTGGAAACTAGGCTATTTAGCCTAAATATCTGGAGCCTTATAACTGGGAGTGAGGAAAGGAATGAGGGGCTTTATGTAAACTGCATCTTGCTTCCTTCCTACGGTAACCAAGATGAATTTGGAGCCTATAGAGTGGTAAAAATAGGACAGAATAGGGGAAAACAACACAAACCATTCCATACAGGGTGCTCCTTTTACAGTGTTACGCTCCCTGTAATTCTGTTATCACTGCTTTTCAACTACCAGAGCTGTCTCCATGCTTCCACCCCGAGTAACTGCTACAGGAGAAGGCACACATCCTGTGTTCCATGGCCATCCTCCTCTTCTCCCGCAAGTGGCAGCTTGCTCCACTTCTAGCAATTCCCCTCCAGCACAAGCAACAGCTACGCATATGCAAGACCATAAAAAGCCCTTAGACTTGCCCCTCGGGCCTTCCACCAACCACAGAATTCACCACTAACATCACTCATAGATCCAGCCACATCTCAATGCACCTTATCTTTGCCCAAATCTGGAAACCCCCAACTGAATTTAACTTGCTCAGTTCTCTGAAATGTCCTACAAACACATTCTCCTCCACAGTGGACGTGGCATATCCTCCCACGCGTACCACCAAACATTCTGCTCACAGCCGAGAAAAGGCAAAATGTAAAAGGAGACGGACTGAGGAAGTAAACATACTAGGAGATGAACAGTGAAGCCAGTACACCGAGGCCTCAAATGAGGGCTTGAGAACTGAATTTGGCCCACCGATGTATTTGGTTTGGCCCACTAGGTGTTCTAGTTAGCAATGAGTATTTAAATGAAAAAGATATTAGAGGAACTTAAGCCCAAGTTCCTGCAGAGCAAAGGGCTGGAACTGGCCCCTTTAGATATGGCACGTGCTGTCCCGTCTGGGACAGTCGCCCACATTTATTGTCCATCTGGCCTGCTTCACTGATTGAGCAGCAAAAATCTTGGGACTTCTGAATCTGCTACTCCTGAACCACAGGACAGTGAACTATCGGTCAAAGAGATTTCTGTTCATTGTTTACAAGTGATCTTTTGTGAGAGCCTAGCACCGGACCAGGTATCTTCTCCCAGGTCAGTTTTGGCCTGATGATCTTCTTAAAAGGTTGCAAATAATTTGCTGTGGTCTTTAAGACGACCACAACAGTTAAGAAGAATCAGTAAAAAGTGACCGAAGGACCAAAGGTAAAGACCATTTGGAATAGATTGCCTGAACTAGACGATCAAAATCAGTGGGGTAGTCAATTAACAGGTTAAAATCCCATAGATGTTTATGTTAAAAAGAAGTTATGACATGTACAGAGTAAGACACAGCTCTCCACAAGAGTGATACGTTAAGTGACTAAACAGCTTTTCACATTGACATAGCACTTTCAATATGTCAAATGCTAACAATAAATTTTTTCATCTAATGTTGATAAAACCCTTGTGCTATAAAAGATGGCTAGGCAGATCTTATTTTCCCGTCACAGGTACCAAAGCATAAAAAAGCCAATAGCCTTCACTAAGTCACCCTAGTTAACAGGGCAAAGATGGGATCACAATCCAGTTGTGTTAACTCATAAATCCTTTGCTCCTTCCACAACAATACACTGCCACTACTGCCTCTCATCCACTGCTATCCTTCAAAGGGTAGAAAAGCTATTCCAGGTGTTACAGAGAAATGTGGTTCCACAGGAGACTGGAAGTATCCATCACAGAGAAAATAGGCCAATAGGATAAAGTTACCTACATGAACACTTTATTATACTCACATATTTCATTTCAAACTTCTTAGCCAACATTTCCACTTCTTGCCTCTCTTGACGCTCATCATTGAATGGGTCTTCTGTGGGAACAGGCTTCTTCTGATTCTAAGTGAATGGGGGAAAGAATAGAAGTATTAGTATTCATCCAGAGTTGAAGGTGTCCTTAAATTTAATGCGAATCAATTTTTCCAAATGTTAACAAATAAGTTAGAAGCACTAAAATGAGAAAGAAATGTTGGCTTGTACTAAAAAAAAAAAATTACAATTTTAATGGATTCTTACACATTCTACAGTTCAAACTGCGTCCACCTGTAAAATGATCGCATGGTCACCCCATCCAAATAAGGCCTAAAAACCCCAAGAAAATTAGGTAAAAAAAAAAAATCCCACTTATAGCTCGAGTTTGAGTTCTTCCTAAAAAGATTCCTACTTTGGTCAGGAAACGCTCCTAAAGGGATCTCTAGGTTATTAATTTAGAGTCAGCATTTCATCATCTGCCCTGAGTTATTACTAGACTATATGTAGCTGCTAGAGCTTTCGGCTGAGGCCCAGCACCAAGCTCCACATTACCTACATCCTGTCAATGGAGATCCATTCCGGGAATACGTTCTACTTTCAAATAAAGCTAGAGAAGTGACATCGCTGCAAATAGATTACATTACATGGTTTACTTCTAGCAGGGGAGAGGGAGAGTTTCTTATAGAACTTGTGTTAAAAATACACACACACAGCTAGGATTCCACGTTTAGCATCTATTTACCAATACAAACAAAAAGATAAATCACATCCTTTACTCAAGTTTACTATTTTAGCAGACACATTTCATATATATGGAAAAAAGCGAAAACAGAACGATACAAGACAACTGATTAGAAAGTTAAATTTTTTTTTTTTTAAAGGAAGGCTAGATGTTTTTACTGAAGTAGCATCTTCAAATAATTAAAAATGAAAGTATATTACAGCTGAAATACTGGATACAGATTTGGTTGATCCTGAAGGGCAAGGAAAAAAAATTCAGAAGAGACAAAGATTTGCACACTTTGGAATTGGGACACTTCACCCTGGATACAAAAGCTGAGATGTGATCAATCTAAAAAATATGACAGAAAAATATGGACAGAAGGAATACAAAACAATTCATCATACCTAGGGCACTAGCATAAAGGAATACTCCTTAAAGACTAAAGAAAATAATTTTAGAATCAATTTTAAAAGTTACTGTAACAGGTAATAAATGTACAGAATCCTTTATGCTAACAAGAGTTAACCAATGGAAAATATAAACATGACATAAAAGGAAATAAACTAGCAGGAACAGCCAGATAATGAAATAAGAAACACTAGGCATGTTCAGAATGTGGCCTTAACGTGAGATTAAAGTTAAGGACAGTGAGTAACCACCTGGCCTTGCCGTTGTCAACTGCGTCTGCATGTCACTTTGAGGTCCAATTACTAGGTCTTATACGTGCAAATAGAAACACATGGAGATACATTTTTAAATAAGAATCACCTTATGTGTCATTCTAAAATATTTCATGTAGACTTCACATAGCAATCAAAAGTAAATCTTTTATTTACTCGATAATGTCTAAAAATAAATTTACGAAAACTGACTCACTTTTCTTTCATTGTAAAGGAATAACCCCGTACCCACCATCAAGGCTCTACATAAGCTGTGTGCTTTTCAGGTGAAAAAAGGATCTGAAAAGTATTTTAAATATCAAATTTACCAATTGCCACCAAGCAAAATTGACACAGTAATTGTTTTTTGACGTTAACTCATTAACACCATTTTCAGGAGCTCTTTCCCATACATAGTATCCAAAATAGGTCATGTGACAAGCAAGGAATAACACAGAATTCTGTAACAGTATGATAACATTAACACTATTATCATTTATTTTTCCTTTCATAGTAAATGTTCAATGAATCATGTTCACAAATGTATGTTCTGTTTAACTGATTTTCTGGTTTACTAAGAGTTAAAAAAAAGAATTGCTTGTGTAAGAATCACTGCTGAAATGTATTTCTAAGCGGTACTATTTCCCTTTAGCCAGAAAAGGTGAACAAATTAATTTTTCAGGCTAGAGATGATTTAGGTGTCTCAGTCATCATCCCGAATCACCTCAATCAGGGCTCAATACTCTACAGATCTAACAAAGGTTAAAGGTTTAGCTAACCTGTGTCCTGACAACCTGGAAGGAGGTTTTGAATTTCGTATATTGCCAACATATGCTTGTTTAAATGTGCTTTTTCTCATTAATAAAGATTATAGAAAAAATTCTCATTGCATTCAGTTAATCAGGGTTTTACTATTCATTTCGTATTTATGAAGGACAATGATTTAAATGTACCCCAATACAGATGGTGTTCACATGTAACAGGTTTTTTATATCTATACCTATCAAGGATCTGAAACTAAAATCTTATTCAGTGATAGATGGCTATTTCAAATTTTTAGAACGTTTTTCTCTTAATTTCACAAGATCTCTTTTCCTCCCCCTTCTCTTACCCTGCTATATGGTGTGCTGTTCAATGATAATAACTCAAAATTAAAGCTATTTTGAAAACATAACATCCCTAAAAATATTTGGACTCCCCCCGAGGGGCAAAAGAAACAAATTTGGGAATCGCCACTTTCCAGACCAATTCTAATGGCCACATTTTGCTTTTTGATGGTCTCTCTTCCTGGGATTTCCTTTTGTGGATCTTTGACAACTCTATTTAGAAAGGTGTTTTCTATACTTACGTAATGAATATGTTCATTGGGGGTAATCATAGGAAAATCTGGCAAATCTTTATTGCAAAGATGCATTATATAAAAAATGGATTTGCTTTGTGGAATATGTCCATTGATATATGGCTAAATATACAATGAGAAAATTGAACTAATAAACGCCTAAATTGGTAGTTAAACTGAAAAATTAAATGGAATTATTCATCCTTCCCCTATTACATGAAACTAGTAGTTCTGATGTTATCAAGTTAACAAGGTAAAGTGTCAAAATTAACGTTTTTATAATTGAAAGATACATATCTATTGTTAATTTATCAAGGCATGAATATTACAGCATATAGAGAGTCACAATAGAGGTCTTTGTATTTCTACTATGACTTTAATTTTAGCTCATTTTGGCAGATTCCTGTAAATTTAAGCTATATGAGTTAACTACAAGAATTTTTGTTTTACTAAGAATTGGTGATGATATGCATATAAGTATTAATAAAATCACATGTAACCACTCTGTTAGCCTCCTCATTTGCAAAGTGGGGATAATGGTCCTTACCTCACGGAGCTCAAATGCACTAAACTCGATAAACCATACACCATACTCACAGCTGTGTCTAGCATATTCTAAGAACTCAGTAAATGTTAGCTATTGTTATGTATTTTTATCCAAATAGGTGCTTTTCACCTGCAATTTATGAACTAGATTAGGGAGTAAAACTGCAAACCTACTTAGATTAGAAAATCAAATACAATTTATTTTAAAAATGCTCCAATCCAGCATTTTCAAAATTTTTTTTGGGATTAAAAAATGACATCACATTCATAAATAATAGGGGCACTGAAGTGCAAAATGTGACGTAGAAAAGACCAAAATGATCTCTACCTTTAATTCATTTTGGTTGAAATCACTTAGTAATGATTTGACACACAACAGTATTTGTACATTAATGATTAAAAGATTATCTGCAATGAAATAAACAAAATCTAGTGACAATAATATATTTTTAAATTAGGAGTCATTCATTTCAACTATAAAGATATTCAAGAATAAAAATAAAACAAGTAACTTCTGGAGTCCGTTAGACCTGTACTAAAGCAAAACCTAATAAAGAGCATAATCACTAAACAATGGAGGAAATTGTTCTCATATTACTCTTACTCTATCTTTTCCCTTTTTAGTTTACTTCTGAAGATCACCAACCCACCAAACCTTTCTATTTCCATTGTTCACCAGTTCCACCAAAGGCATACCTATATCTTTTCAATAAAGTTTTTAAAAATTCAAAGCTGAGATTTTTTCCATCATTCTCTAAACATTACAATGGCCAAGTGCAACAACCTCCAACTCGCACCTATAAACTAATTATATGCGCTCAAATAAGAATAGGATAGTAGGCGCCAAATGAAACAGGCGCGTCACCTTCCCAGTCAATTACAATATGAACAAATTCCGGAGAAAACAAAGCTAAAAAGGTTCACCAGCATCAAGAGAGAAAAATAAGTAACCAGATAACTAACACTTCACCTTCATTCCTCAAGTAGAATTCTTAGTCTGAAAATGTTTAGCTTACTCTTAAATCCCCTTCAATTAAGAATACTCCACGCTCACAAGCGCATCTCAACAGCCACAACGCATAACAAATAGTGACGAAGATGAGGATATTGGAGGGGGTTACACAATTTCCCCGCTTCAGAGTGGGGGGCGTGTCCCCCAAGGTTTTCTCTTCCTCTCTACTGGAAAGGACAGCTGTGGAGCTCCACACGGAAAACCCAACCACGCAACTTGCAGGGCCCGCTGATTTTGTGTGGGGGGCAGAAAGGAGGAAAACCTGAGGTTTCGAAAGGTGCAGAGGAAAACGTGCTCGGGGCAGCTACTGGAACGGGTGCACACGCGGGGGGAGGTCGGTGGAGCCGGGTGGGAGCTTTGGCCAACCCTGGGGAGCAGAGGAAAGCAGCACCAACCACCCGACCCCTTGCTCAACCCCTGCCCCTCCAGGGCGACCAGAGCTCAGGGTAGGCGTCAGATGGTGCAAACCACTGAGGACGGCGGACGGCTCCTAGACTCCCGGGGTCTGGGGGATGAGCGAGGAACCTTCTGTACCCGTTGTTCTCCGCACAGCAGCAGCTCCGGGTAACTGAACTCCACGCAGCTCTCGTCGGTGGGATCCTTGAGCACCAGCTCCAGGCGCACCGTCTCCCTCGGCGGCTTCTGCGGCGGCTCGACCCGGGGAGCAGACTCCCGCGGCGGAGGCGGCTGCAAGTGCAGCTGCGGGAGCGGCGGCGGCGGTGGCGGCGGCGGCTCCGGCCGCGGAGGCTCGCGCTGGAGCGACATGGGCGGTTCGGCGCGGCTGACCTCGCGCTGGGGGAGCGGCTTCTCGCGCGGCGGGGGCTGCGCGTCCGACCGGGGGGCAGCCTCCCGCGGGGCCGGCTGCTCCGACCGGGCCGGCTCACGGTGCGGCTGCGGCTCCAGCCGGGGAGGCTCGCGAGGGTACTCGGGCTCGCGTTCAGCCCCAGGGTACTCGGCCTCGCGCCGCCTCACCGGTGACAGGCTAATAAACGCTACTCTGCGCGGCTCCGCCATCCCCACTGTTCTGGCCCTCTGCCCTCGCTCGAGCCGGCGCTCGGTTGTACGCCGAGTTGTTTGCCTGCCCGCCCTTCCTTTTGCTCTCCTTCGCTTTTCTGCCCTCCACCACCCTCAGCCGTCTCCGCCGACGCCACCGTGAGTGCGGACCGTGCCCCCTTCCCCGCCACTATGTTCTGATGGGCTCCACCGCCATCGCCAGGGTCGCCGCAGCCGCCATGTTGGATCCCCCACATAAATAGAAGCTAGCCGCTGAGCGGGCGCATGCGCACACAGGAGACGCTCGCGTCCACCGTCGTGGCTGTGGCTCAGTTTTCCTCTTTTCCTCCCAACAGTCTGGGAGGCCAGACAGGTCAGCGGAAGTGACGTCATGGCAGGGCCGGTTTCCTTGGAAACGAAGACGCCGTCTGCACCCTTACTAAAAGGGAGGGGTTTGGGGGTTCCCGAGAAGCTTCCTCTTCGCACCCGGAACCCGGCGGCGCGCTCGGGGCTTGCCAAGGGCGAGTGTCGGGATGTGCCTGGGGCCGACCTAGTCATGGCGCCGGGTGCGGGAGCTCCCGGCACATCCCTCCCGCTCTCGGCACTAGAGAGTTGGAGTTGTCAGCCGGCTGTTCAGGGCGGATTCGGAGAAAGGGTAGAGGGACGCGGGGACAAGCCGATGTACCTGCCCGCCCAGCTCCCCCTCAGCCCTAAATATCGAGGAAAGAAAGGAAATGGCTCACTCCAGCCGGACTCGCCCTGCGGCTTCCTTCCGCAGAGCGCAACACTGACTCCCACAGGCGTCCCTTTCCTAGACCGGTTTCCTAGACCGAAGCCTGTGTTTTCTCGCCTTCCTGCGGTGGGGATTGTGTGAGCACCTTCGTAAAAAGCTCAGTAACGTTTTGCGGTTGGGAAATCGGACACCAGCAAGTGAGCAGTTCTGAGCTCATTTATAAAGCCTGAGCGGTTGAAATGAAAACTTCTCGAGGGTTTGGTATTTTAGGGTACGTACGCTCTTAAAAAGTTGAATGCTAAATGACCCATTTCGTGGTGGGGGAGAAACCTGGATTGGGCCCGCCTCGTAGGCACACCTTGATTAAACTAATTGGAATTCATATAAAATGGATGACAATTACTGTCCATTTCAGTCCACTCAGTAGAAAGCTTTGAAAGCACACCCTCCACATCCTGAAGGAATCCTGTTAATTCCATTGACCGGATTACAATTCTATCACCTATTGACGACTCTTTGAATCAGTGTGACGTCATAGACAAATTCTGAGTAGGTTCAGTTTTTTGCTCTCCTATTACTTTTCCTATTTGTGTGAACATGGTGATGGAATCGATGGTTCCAGAGGTCGCTCCCAGCTTTAAAATGCTACCATTTTCCCTTTCCACTCTTGTTTTACCTCCAGTATCCTCTTTCCCATTGCTCCTCTTGATTCTGTATTAAGGTCTCATTTCTGGATTGTCTTACCACTTTAATCACCTTCTGTCTTCAGTCTCTTTTCCTGCCAGTCTTGCAATGGGGCTATATTAATGCTTCTAAAACACTTGCTTTACTTTTATATCATTCTCTATTCTAGCTGCAACTTAACCTGCAAAGTCAATTTTATATTTAACTCATATTCTGTATCCTCCACAATGCAGCTCAGATAGCAAACTGGTGGTCTGTGTGCCACATGGTTCTGCAGGTGTGTTACTCATCCAATTTTATCTTCTAACTTCTAACGCATTGACTGTTTTTCCAACTTTGTGAACCACAACCCACAGTAAAGAGATTTTGCACTGTAATCCAGTGTACACACATATGTATGTACACACACATATCTGAAATACAAGTTTCACAATACGTTATTGTGTAGAATACAGTAAGAACAACAAAGGTAATATAAACATTTTATAAAACAACATGGAAATAAATATAAACAAGATCAAATATATGGTGCTGGAAGGAGAACTGACTCTGGGTGGTGAACACACAATGTGATACATAGATGATGTATTACAGAATTGTACACCTGAAACCTATGTGACTTTGCTAACAGTTGTCACCCCAATAAACTTCAATTAATAAAAAAAATAAGCAGTACTGAAGCAAATTAGCAACAATTTTATATAACGCCTTACCTGTTCATAAATTTATTCCAGTCCAGCATTCATGAGAACAATGCTACATGCACATTTGGTCAACGATTGAGCCTGATCTTATCCTTTGTTTTTAAATAGGCCAAAATTGAAGGTCCTAGTTCATGTATATAGGCAGTCGTGAGTAGTAGTAATGTGAATCTATTTTCTCTTAGCATTAAGTTCTTTCATTTTAATGCAACATGATGATACATTTCATGTCTGGCAATCGATTTTCTGTGTAAATGAAGTACTCAGTCGCAATAATTTATTCTCTTCATAGAACAAGTGTAATTCAATTATATTTAAGGTTTTGAAACCAAATGAACCTTATATACAATGTTTTGTTTTTATTTAATGTTTCAAATTATCTTTTTATTGGTTTCTAAAAATATTATTTAAACTATGTTTCTTGATATTTGTTGTTCTAGCCCTTGCAATTCCAGTATAAATTGTATAGGTTAATTTTTATTGACCTAAATGCTATTTTCTAGTTCTGAATATAATTTTCTTCACACAGACAATAACTCTTCTATAAAACTTTCTTGCTGCACGTATCACA
The DNA here is from genome assembly GCF_057876585.1 of Rhinolophus sinicus. Taxonomy (NCBI): domain Eukaryota; kingdom Metazoa; phylum Chordata; class Mammalia; order Chiroptera; family Rhinolophidae; genus Rhinolophus; species Rhinolophus sinicus. Next base: position 10,094,088 of record NC_142508.1, read on the forward strand.
TAAAAGTGTTATGCAACTTGCAATATTAATACTTTCATCAAGTTAGACTGTGACTGCATAATCATTGATTCTTCAAAATATTCTGTGGTAATAGAGTTGATATTGTGTTATTGCCAAGAGTTATAGTTTTTAATTTATCAACTGCTTTGTCACCAAAAAAAAAAAAAGCACCATATTCATAAATACTGGATGAAAAAGACTGTCGGCACTTAGTATGATCTATTCCTCTTCTGCTACATTGATAGGAACTGAATTCAGTGATTGTCTTCTTTCATTAAGACTTGCAGAACAACTGAGAAATTGTGCCAATAACTTTATGCCTTTCCCTTAAGAACATATCTGAGGGGCTTATTGACAAGTTGATGATGGTGTATTTTCCAGTGTCCTTTTAATTTTGAAGGTATTCAATTTTCACTTACAGGAAATGCACTATCTTTTTCTTTTCAGAATAAGACGTAAAGTCAAGATTTTCTGATTAGACTGAACATTTTTCTCAATATTTTCACTATTCATAATTCCAAATCTAGCAGCTACATTTGAACATGCTTCTGTATTTTTTACTTTATTTCTTTTTATTCTGATACTAAGGCAACTTCTCTGAGGGCAATTTACACTAGTTTGATTAGTGTATTTTCACACACACACACACACAAACACACACACACTATACCTGATGAAATCCGTTCCCAAAAACATATTTAATGTTCTTCATTGGGACTCAATTGAAAATTCTGTGTTTTCTATCAGCAAATAAAACTCCCCTGTACCCCATTTCATAAATCACAGGTAGTGGTGATAATATAAAATTAGGCTGTACGATGTTACCTGTTCAACAAATTAACCCAGGAATTCCAATGAGATACCGGTGTGTGTATCACATGTTGCTCCCCAACTCTAGCCCTGGAAGGATTAGTGTGCTTCACTCTGACAGTGAATTCCTTTTTTTTTTTTAACACTACTTGTGACCCTCAAAATTGATTTCACAATCTTCTAACTGGTTGCAGTCAACACTTTGAAATGGACAGCCACCTTACTAGTTGGAGACTGAATAGGTGGGAAAAATTAATTTAGTAGCTAGGGACTTTCCAGGGGTAGAGCATGTCAACCTATGCACTTCTGTACAAATTTGGAAAATCACTTTTGTTGAGTGGTGAAGGCCTTTGAGGAGGCTGGAAAGAGGTCGAAGTCAATGCCTGTTCAATACAAAGTCTTTAAAAGACTATATCTTTCAGATATTAGATTATCTAAGATACTAGTGTTAACTAACTGTAGAGCTATAGGATCAGGTGCTCTTTTTTAAATAATACATAAAATACCATGTGAAATCAAGGTACTCCTACCTTTTTCATGAATAATTACTATCTAAAACATCTTCAGCACACAATTTTGATAATTTTGTTTATATATACCTAAAATATCTCTGGATGTATATTCACAAAACTGAAAAGTGATCTGAAGACGGATACTGAGTGGCCGGTTTTAGAAACAGAATAAGTTTAACTGCTATCAGCTGGTGACAGTCTAGCTGTGCTTGTTTTAATGTGAAGCCAACTCTGGTAGCTGAACATTTGCATCTTTTTTAATTTTTAAATTCAGGAATCCTTAACATACAGGAAGATGCATACAACTTGATGAATTTTTGTTTTTGTGTACACCCCTTTGATCATTACTTCAAGATATATAAGATTTCCTTCATGCCAGAAAGGTCTTTCCTGTACCTTTCCACTCAATACCCTCACAGAACTAATCCCCATTCTGACTTATGTCATCATAGATTCGTTTTGCCCATGTGGATGCTATGTACACAGAATGATAAAGTATGTATTCACATATATATTACGTCTGGTTTCCTTCAACCAACATAATGGTTTTAAAATTCATCCATGTTATTGCATATTACCAGTATGCTTATTTTTTGCTGTGCAGTATTCCATTTATGAATATACCACAATTTGTTTATATAGTGAACTTATTAATGGACATTCCATATACACTTCAACTTTTATGCTTATAAAGTATAATTACTTTCTGTTTTCCAATTTTAAGAAGCTCATGTTGAACAGTTCCCTGAGCAGAACCTGTGTGCTTTAAGTAATGAAGTACTAAACTAATAGTAGGTTTACCGGAGCAGGTTCATGAGATTATAACCATGGGGCCAGAGTATGGGAATTTCACACTGCAGAAGCGGGAGGACTAAAAGATTCTGTGTGAAAGTCTGATGCGTGAGATGGAAAAGCTTTGAGATTTATTTGGCATAACTGGGCAAACATTTTTCAGCTCTCCTCCCAATATACAAATGTTACATGGACATTCAGAGAAGGAAGAAATCAAAGAGGTTTGGCATAGTTAGGGAAACTTTATGGAGGAAACAAGGACTACTTTTTAAGGATGAGGAGGATATGGGTCAATAGAACAAGGGAAGGCATGACCACAGAATCAGAGACAGACTGTAAGGGCCTGGAAGGATGGAATGAGCTGCCATGCCCCAACAGCGTGGAAAGAAGAGCAGTGGGAATTAGAACTGAATAATATTAGAACTTTTGGTTTCAGGTATCGTAAAAGAAATCAACATAAGCTAGTTGAATACACAGAGAAGTTTACAAAGCAGATGCTGGAATTTGTCCCAGAACCCAAGGGACGGAACACAATTCGGCTCCAAGAAGATGGAACCAGAATTAGGGACTAGGAAAGCTACACAGACTCCAGGCAATATTTTCTGTCTCATTTCTGCTTCTCTCTAAGATCTGTTTTATTCTGCTCCCCTCTCTCTGTGGACTAGCTTTCTCTGCTCCCCAAGTTACCCGATTTAAAATATGGCCTTGTTATACTTACCCCAATTGTTTTTTTTTTCCCATCTTTGTTGGAGAGACCAGACTAAATTAGGAAATGTTTAGGTCCAGTTCCAAAATCAGAGAGAAGTTTCCCTGACTGACCTAATTTGGGTCAGGTGCTCACCCCTTGATCAAACAACTAGGAGGAAAGTATAGCTACCAGGAGCCTGTGATGAGGTAGATGGAGTTGGGGCGGAGAGCAGGAGGCTGTTCCAAGAAAGGGTAAGGGGCCTGTCAGGCTATCCACCACATGTCCACTACACGAAATGGAAGAACATGTTGTGGTAAAAAGCACTGTGAATCACAGTAATGGCTTATCCTAGAAAAAAACTGTAACAAGTATAACAAAACTGACTTCAGAAACAACAGAAAATCCAGGCCAATTGGAACAGAAGAAATCAAGAACGCTGCTGCCAGAGAACTAGCCCTCCCTTTTCCCAAAGAAAAAGGGGGGAAAAGAAAGCTAGAACCAGAACGTGTCACAGAGAAATTCTACCAAGGCTTTACAGGACACTAGGTTTAATATTATTTAAAGTGTACATTATAGAATAATAGGAGAAAAGCTCCCAACTTCTTTTCGTGACCCAAACAGAACACTGATTTCACTTCTAGCAAAGATTGCACCCACAAAATATACACATTAAAAACTTATACAGGGATCCTATTTTTCATTTAGCAGGTTGACAAATGCAAAAAAAAAAAAAAGGTAATACTGTGCTGCTGTGGTTTGGGGAAACAATCACTTTCATTCATTGCTGGTGGAGACAGGAATTGGAATCACCTCTGTATAGAGCTATTCAGTAATACCTGTCAAATACAAATGTATATACTCTTTAATTTAACCCCGTACTTGCACTTCTATGAATATATCCAAGACCTATGATAATTTGTATGTATGTGTTCTCACCCTCACCTTGATTCGTTAGATGAAGTTTTGTTTATTTTTTTTCAAAGAAGTAGCTCCTTTGCTTACTTCTTAATTATACCATTTTTCTAGTTTTAAATTCATTAATTTCAGAGTTTATTCATTTTTCTTGGCAGAGTCCTTATGTTTATTTCAATATTCTTTGTATTACTTCTTGATAAGATACTTAAGTCACTCATTTTTTTTTCTGTCTATTAATATAAGGATTCAACACCTTAACTTGTCCTCTGAGCCTTATATCTAATCCAGTTCGGCTATAGCGTGGTATTTCTTTTATCCCAAAGTGAAAAGAGGGTTTTTGTCTAGGTTTTTGTTTGCTATTTGTTTGAGTTTTCTTGGTTGGTTGGTTGGTTGGTTGGTTAATTGGTTTTCTTTTCTGTCTTCCTTTTTTTTGTTTGGGTGGTATGGTTCTTCATTTTTTGGCTTTATTAGCTTCTACTTTTATGATTAGAAACATCTGCATTGGTTCTATTTTTGAGACTCCTGCTTCCCTTCTGTAACTTTAATGCAAGCACCTTCAGCATTCAGTGTCTTAGTGTGCAAAATGGGAATAATAATATACATACTTTTTAAAGTTGTTGGGATTGAGTTAATGTATGTGAAGTGCTTTGATGAGTGGCTGGTGCATAGTAAGCACTTATCTGAGTGTTTGAAGGTATTTACCTGAGTGTTTGTGGCTAGTGTACAGTCAGCTTTATTGAATGCATGTTCAATGGGTCCCGGAAAAGGAAATCTGTTGTGTTTTCAAGGTATAAGCTATATTAACAATATATTCCTTTAGTTGTGGTATTTAAGTTATCTATACATTTTACTTACAGTTTTTTCATTTCAACTGGTATGAATTGTAATCTACTACTATTGTCATTGTCACTCTTACCGTTTGTTTTTTTAATATTGATGCCATTTCCTTTGTTGCATATTCATAACTGTTATATTTTCATTGAGAAATGGACCCTTTATCATTCAAAGTGTGTTCCTTTGACTTGCTTAATGATTTTGACCTGGATTCAACCCTGTGTGATTGTGACACCTGCTCTCTTTTTATTTGCATTTGCCTGATTGTACTATTGCCCATCTTTTATTATCAACATTTATGCGTAAACAGCACAGAGTTCGGTTGTGCTTTGTGATCCAATCTGCCAATCTTTTTCATTTAATAGGTGAGTTCAGCCTATTTACATTTTTGACATGAGAGGTACGTCTGAGCATAGATCGGCCACATTATCTTATGTCACGTTTTCTCCTTTAGGTCTTTTAAAAAAATCCTCCGTGAACTGATGATCTGTTTGCTTTGTTTTATGTACATTACTGCTGATAATTTGGAAGGTTTATATTTGTGTTCTAATAGGAAAATTTTATAATACGCTTAATCCTCATTTTCTTTGGACATTGTCTATAATTTAATACTATGATCAAAGATAAAATTTATATATTTTCCTTTTCTATACTTTATGTTTAACTTGGTATTGTAAAATACCCTTATATACTTACTTCTTGATTTATCACCTTGAATGATAACTTAAAGGTGAACTATCAATGAACTAAACTATTTTCTATTTCCTTTCAGAGTTCTACTATTTTATGTTTTGTTAGTTTTCATACACACATCACCAATTTTCTAGTGATATTTTTTGTCCACTATTTCCCTCCCTTCTTTCCTTCTCCTTCCTTCTTTCCTTTCTTCCTCCCTTTCTTTTCTCTTGTGTTAATTTTCTATAGAGCCTTAGCTACATTGTCTGTTTATCTTTGAGGAAGATGAGTTTTCCTGGAGCAGTTCTTTTGGTGAATATACATGCCATGGGACCCCAGGTCCACGAGCCCACCTGGCAGGCATTTATTTACGTTACGACTCAGGGTTTTACATTTACTCTCCTGCACCTCCTTTGATTAGCATCTGTGGAACTGTTCACACTGATGTTTCTCTGCTACAGGGCAAAGTGCTTCCTGCAAATATGGCTTCACTCTGTGATTCTTCGGTTTGCTCGGTCTCCTGTGCTTCTCAAAACTAAATTGTGGAAATTTTTTTCCACTTATCATAGTGCAATGAAATATGAAGATTTAGCTTTTTCTCACACTCGCCCCCAACATGGACACTTCCCATCCCCCACAACTTCCCATCCCTGTCCTCCCAATACTGTTGGTCTATTTTTGGTTGAATCTATGTTGTTTCCTCTCCACCCCAGCCCGTTTCTCTCCCAATCCTGATAACCACCAACCTGACTTCTTTGTTCATCATTCTCCTGCTTCCATTTTGATTTTATATTTATGTTTGAGTTGTCTTTTAATTATAAAAAGTTATTACTATAAGCAATTTATTGCTAAGTGTCATTCGCATTGTTGCAAGAGGCTATAGTTCAGTTATTTCGTATAATATTCCATTCTGACTTTACCGCAGTTTATTTATCCATTCCCGTCAGTGGGTATTTGGTTTGTTTCCAGGCTTTTCCTGGGGTCAGCGCTATGAGGACCATCTTGCACATATCTCCTGCTGTACACATACAGGAGTATCTGTTCAACATACACCAAAGAATGAAATTGCTGGGTCACAGTATGAAACTAGAAGTTTACAAATAAGGCCATACTGTTTTTCAAAGGACAAATTAACCTCTACATGAAAATAAAGAATAGGAACAACTAAAGTTAAGATTAAACATCTGTAAGTATTATTCATGGCTTCACTTGTACTTTTATCGTCATCTGACATAATTGCTTACTTATTCTCTACCTAATTAAGTTCTATACTTCAAGTTTCAGCTTAAGATTCACTTCCCCTATTTGGCTTTTCTATTTAACCTACTCCACAGTGTTTTTTTTGCCTGTTGAATTTCCTCAGTAAATGTATAACTATGTGTATGCTATTCCATCATTTCATTGCTTTTACAGTACCTTGCGGTTATTTTTTAGGTCACTATTACCTATATTTCCATCCTAACATATGCTTGTAATTTTAAAAACTTGAATAGCTTGTCTCAGCTCCAGCACATTAATAACTACTCTTCAGACACTGGCAAAGGAGAGTATAATTATATGTTTACAGAGGAAATTAGAAATAGATGGACACATGTAACTGCATAGTAGGAAAGACCTGTACATGTTTAAAGGAGCAATAGGTCCCCTTGAAACTTTCGTTAAGCATATAGTTATGTCTGTTATAGTGCAGAAAACCTAATTCAGGAACCCATGAACAATTACTGGGAATCCAGGTTTTTCTTCCCCTGAGGGTATTCGTTCACACACAGTGGTTGTGAATTTTGTGTCTGGTTGTTTCACTCTTTGCTTCGGTTGGGAAGAAGCTTGAAGGTGAATTTCTGGTCCATCTTTAGTAATTCTGGTATTACTTTTTGTATATGAACTTTGTTCTTGATTTCCTTTACTCTTATCTGCAACATATCTATTCATATGTTGGAAAATTATCACAAATCTGGAACACAGTGGGATATAAGTAACTGACCAGATAAATGCACGAGTACAGGAGTGAATATTAAAAAAATACGATGAATCAAATGAGGTAACATGCACCCGTAATTTATGCGATGGACACCCAAGTCTGTGCTTCCCACTGTCCTCTCACCCAAAGGTCACCTAGCAGGGTACTTATTCCCTACGTCTGAGGTCTGGGAACTGTGCTGCCCTAAGAGGGGCAGCCTGACTGGTAGACCTGCTGCGTCTGCTTCCTTTCCTCCCATTTGCCCCAAACACCAGGAAAGTTCCTAGTTGTATTTGGCAGTTAGGTGTTATTTAAAGAAAGGGTTTTAATGTAAAAAGAAAAGTGTCAACTTGTCTGGACACTACACACTCAGTTCGCACACCTCAGCTGATTGCATTCACCTAGTGTTTTCCTTTGTGCTGGCTTATATTCCTCCCACACTCCTGCAGTCGGAGGTAAGCTGGGTTATAGGCATATGATCGGGTCCCTAGTTCTGCTTCTCTGAGCTCATCTCTAAATAGGCAGAATACTGTTTGAACATTATCATATAATACATGTAAGCCTTACTAGTATTGTATAGGATGAAGAAGAGAGAGAAGAGGACTATCTAAGTCAGATTGAGACAGTCCTAAGTATAAGAACTAGCAAGTCACTAATTCGTTTTTGCCATTATAAGGTAGATATAACTATTACGATGTAATGCCCACCTGCTTGCAAGGTTTTCAGTGTGCCAAGCTCTAACGGAAGAAAACAGTCCTTTGTCGTCTGTGTTCGTGGGTGTATGTTGCATATGCTGCACACGTGGCAGAAGCCTGGGCATCTTGTTAGCTCTGGAGTTTCAGGATCCATTCTGACCGCTTCTGGGGGGGGGGGGGGGGCGGGCAGGACATTTCCCATTTATAAGGATACGAACGTTCACGTTGCCTTCTTTTACCTCTCAAGGCTTTGTTCCTACTGACGACAACAATCACGTTACTGTGTTTAGTTGTGTAGACTTGTTCGACTGAGCCCCTTTAAGGGTCAGGACTATGCATTATGTATAGTCACAACCCTAGCACCTCGTATATGTTGGCACATGATAAAACAGTAATTAGATGGGAACCAGCATATATGAGGTCAGGTCTCACAAGTGCCCTGCTCTACCACCTATTGAATGTTTAACTATTCAGTAAACAAGAACATGAGCGCTTTCTATGTGGGCGGTATTGTAGTGTGCACTGGTCATACAATGTGTGGAATGGACTGTAAGTCAGCAAAGAGCCAAACCTAAAATGACTTAGCAGGAAACATGGGCCTTTGCGGACAGGAATTCTTAGGGAATAAATATCTATTATCCTCTTACGAAGTGCAGCTGGTGCAGCCCAAAACGTTGGGGTTTTTTCCCCCCTTTACTCTGGGGTCAGGAAAGAAAGGGGAGAAGGCACACGATATACCCAGGGCTCCCACTCACCACACTCACAGAATGTCATAATAAGAACCAAATAAACTTTAATTTTAATATATTACAGTAGAATAATTCTTTTGAAGTATAAAAATAATTGTAACATTTTTTTCCATTTGCAAGTAATATTTGCTACAAACTATAAATAGTCCATTGATGCTATGAACTGTACACATTACACTACATTCCTGAGCTGGGACCTTTCTCTCTCCTCTATCACCACATGAAGGAAAACAGCTGTGCAATCTTGGGAAGGGTCCAAGACATTCCAGAAGTAGCTACCCTTAATGGCAGGATTGGATGGTATCTCTCCTAAACTAGTCTTTATGTTTTTTGGTTCAATTCTACAGATTAAAAAACTTTTTTAAAAAATGAGTCTAAAATTCTGGGAATTGCTATTTTTTGAATATCTAATTTTTTCCCCCCAAAAGACAGGAAAACACAGGGAGAAGTGTTAAATTCAACAAAAGCTCATTGAAAAGTAAATCGCCATCAGTGGAAAAGCTTTCTAAGTATAGGAAATCTGAAAATAACAGCAATTAACTGGAAGACAAATTTCATTGCTAAAAGTCACTGAGGAATTCCATTTGTCTTTTTCCACTGTTACGTTTCCTAATATTTTAAGTGAGGTAAGTTAAGAATTACCAGAAAGATTCTAAAAATTATAGCAGGTTCTGCCCAGATCTGACCCACCGAGTACTTTAGATGCTGAGAACCAATTATTTAAAAAGTAGGAACAACATAATGAAACAGAGAAGCTTTGGCATACAAAAAAGATGTAACTTTGTTTTCTACAATTCAGTTATCCAGGCCAGTTTATTTTGATTTGTGCTCTGCACTGCTTAGATCTGGGTCTAAGCTAAAAGATGAGAAAACTGGTCATCTTCCTGAGTAGAGCTGAAAGAACCTCTTGCAACTGTCTTTGACTCCTGCCATGTTCCCATCTCCATTCTATGCACTTTCATCTGCAGTGAGATGGTCGGGGTATAGGTGGAGCAACTGATACAGTGCTTATAGGAATTCTCCTGTCTTTAGTGCTTCAAGGAATTATAACTTTCAGTGCTCATGCTGGCTAGGGATGGCTCTGCGCTTTCTACACCTCTAACACTGAGTACCCTAAACTCCCAGGAAAAAAAATTACATGGTGTAGAAACAAAGGTAATCTGGTACAGAAAAACATGGAGAGCTATTTTCTGAAAATAGCTTGTGAGCCTCAGAATGCTCAGTTGTATAATAGGTTTATGTTGCAAAAGCTCAGAAACATGGGCCTGGAATATGACTTTGGATAGAGTGAGGCCCTTGGGAGATCTCGCAAAGGGCTCTACACAATCCATATTCTATATCATTACATTAATACGAGCAAATGGCCATAATGCATACATATCTTTGTAGCCCTACTTTCAAAATTGATGTTTATTCAGCAAGATACATGAAAAAAAAAACCTAACCTGTTTTGTTACCTAAAATATAATGGAGAAGTGAAAAATGAGATTTGTATAGTTTGCTTCCTGAATAACCTTAAATGTACCACACAGATTTTTTTTTCATAGTACTCACCTTTTAAAAGACTGCAATACTCCTTTACTCCACTGTAACATGTTATAATCATCAAGAATGCAATTACTGAAAGAGTAATTCCATAAGTCTATTAGCTATTAATGACTGGACAGCTTGATAAAGGATCTGACTGCCATTCTTGGAATCATATAGCTATTTATAACCTCTGTTAAGAGATGCAAGATTCAGAGACGCATTACAGAACTCTTTATGGAATTCCCCAGTAAAAAGAATGTACACAGATGGCTAAAAATAAGATGAGAGAATGACGGCAACTCTTGAACATTAACGGCATTTGTGATTGCAGCTTGGAGAAAATGCCATAGAACGTTAATACAAAAAAAAGTTCGCCGTTCTCCTTCAAGTCAGTGAATGACCTAAGAGTACTCTGAGTATTTTTGGAAGAAAGGCACCGAAGACCAAAGTCTTATTGCTACTCAGATCCTCCTGGGGCCACAGCACAGACTATGGCACTTAGTTCAGCCAGGTGGCAAGTTCTAAGCAGCCAGCCGCTGGTTTTGTGGCTTGAAGAGCAGGGAAGGAAAACATCAATGAAATAGAAGCCTGCATCTTACATCAAACTTGAGGAAAACGCTTTTCAATTTTATGTCAAGGTGGTGGCTGGTTCCGAGGCCTGTGGAGCTGTCTCAGACAGGCACTCTATTTTCTTTGGCCCATTTCTTCATGATCCGGATGATGTACTCTACTTGGGTGTTACCCGTGCTTCTCAGTAAATGGAGGACTTCTCGAAGGGTGTCTCTGAGGAAAAGATTTGAAAGGACAAAATGCTTCAACAGAGAATGAGAATTAACAAGTAAAATAAACTCGTAACTGTTCTTCATATACTTCTCGTAGGGCATTTTTGGTGACAGACTCCTTCCTTCCTAGCCTTCGTTCTTAGGGTGGCATATAGTGAAATGAAAATTCTGTGACCTCCTTCTCTCCAACCCAAGTTTTCCTTGTTTACTTATATTACCTGCATACATGCTATTAATCTTTTTGTCCTGATAGGACATAAATATTTCCACTTCTGTGCTTATTTTGCAGGACAGAGTAGAAAGAGGGTATATCAAGGAGTTGGGTTCCAAGAGCTGGGTTGAAATTCTAGCTCCACACTAACAAGTCACTTAACTTGTCTGAGTCCCAGATTTCACTTCTGTTTCAGGTGCTAATCACTTTAAACTGGGTGTCACTGCCATGTCTGTGACGTTTTACAAAAAGCCAAAGGAATGATTTCTTCAAGAAAAGTAATACATCAATGAATATGGAAGACAGGAAAATTAAGGACCAAGATTTGCTAAATGTCTAGTATTTATGTTTTAAGTAACTTAAATTTAATTACAACTAAAACTAATGTTTAAAGTAATGCATACGAAAACTTTCCTATTACCTTGTCAAATCTACAGTTCTCTCATATTTTTGACTTTCTTCCTTCAGTCAACCTCTTTTACTTAACCAAATTCTTTTAAACTTTTATTTAGGACTGGAAGTAGATATAAGGCAGGAGGTAATTGTTGATAGATTATTCACTTATAAAATAATCACATCTCATAGTCATACATTGATAACAAACATATTCCATGAAGTTCTTTTCGAACATTGAATTTAGTTTTTAAGTATTTTAATTTTGTTACAAATGGAGCTGCAAACAACTTAATTCTATGTATTCCAATGTCTCAGAATTTCAGGGAATATGAGAAAAGAAGAAAAATAACAACTATCAACGACATCCATTCCATTCCTAATTCATTAAGGCCTAAAAGACACAGTAAAAAGCCTAGACAAAGAAAAAACCAGAAGAGATTGAAAAAGACTTTGTTTATGAAATGGCAACTCAGTTGGAGTCAAATATATATCTTGCTCTTATATATAAGAGCTGTAGTATAAGAGCGGTGTCCCTAGTATATATGATTTAGAATGATCCAATTCTATAAAATAAAATAAAAATTCTGGAGGAAAAAGGGTCAGATACACATCTTAACCCTTTATTCATCAGTCTAAAACATCATGACAATTTTGAGTTTTCAGAGGACGTCATCCATGAAAACAATTCCTTTGTCTCACAAACAAGCAAATGAATAGCATCTCTTGTCTGTTGACTTACTTGGGTTCTCTCCCAGCTAAGATCATCTGGAAGATGCCCACACAGGCACCCCTCTTGCCTTCCCAATATTCGGGGTTGGGATCCAGTCTCTCTAGGACATCAAAGGCTTTGGCTGAATAGTAAAACTGGCCCATCTGAATAAAAGAAAGTATTGTGGTCACGACACTGCACAGGATGAAACAACATAGAGATGCCATGAAACAGAACTGTATAAAACGCGTGCATGGGTAATGACAACATCTTCAGTTAGCAAATTAGATAAATTTAAATTTCTTATTAAAATAAGAAGAAGGAAAATCACAGTTTGGGTACACAGGTTCAGTTTAAATGTGCTTACCTTCATTCAGTTTTCAACAACATAACATTTTTTCTACATATAGTCAAGTTGTGCTATAACGAACACATCTGTCACTTCTACTTTTATTCTAATCTTGAGGATAAACTCTGAGAGTGTGATTTGAAGTGACTGTTTTTCATGTCTTCTCCATACATTCTGTAGATCATCATTCATTCGATGCTAATTTGATCATGTTCAGTCCAAGAGGATGGTGTTTCCCTGACCTTATTCCTAAGTTCTCACAATGCCTAGATGTATACTGACTACTACTCTAAACACCAAATCTTTTAAACATTTAATTATTGTGGCAGGTATCTTTCTCAAATATACTACACATTTCCTTGGCCTTGTAAACCATGCTGAATACCGTTAAATTTTGCTTCGATTTCTCAATTGGCAATCATAAATGTACAGTGTTGCCAATTTTGCTGAAGGCTTCAAATTGCTGAGCAATCCTCCACTCTGTGTGGTTTAGTGACTTCTCCATTCCTATAAACTGTTGTTCTAAACATCTGCTAATTTTCTTAAGATCTTTATTGCATTCTTGGCTTGGCATTTTTCTATACTTCATAGGAAAAACACAACTTTCCTCCCTTTGGTACAAATTATACTTGTCCCTTTATTCACCCTTCCCTCTTTTCTGCTTATCCTTCATCCTATGTTCTCTTAAACATTTTTTTTATGTGTGTGAAATAACTCACATACAGAATGGGGCATGAAATATAAATGTACAATTGAATGATTAATTATTACGTGAACACAAGTGTAACCACCACCCAGGTCAAGAAATGAAACACTGACGACAAAACAGAAGCCCTGTGTCACTTCCGTACCACAGCCTTCTCCTTTCCTCCAGAAGTAACTACTGTATTCCGACTTTTATGGTCATCAGTCCTTTAACTTTATAGTTTTATCACCTATGTATACATTTTCAGACAATATAATTGAGCTTTGCCTCTCAGAATTTTATCTATATGAAATAATACTGTAAACATTCTTTTGTGTCTCGCATATGCTTATAAGATTTCATCTCAATTGCTGGATATAGCTCTAGTTGGTTTATTTTTTAAAAACTTTAAATTTTGAATTATAGATTTACAGACAGTTGCAGATAATACAGAGAGGTCCCATGTACTTTCACCCAACCCCCCTGCCTGATGGCTGATGTAGTAATATTATATCAAAACCAGGAAATTTACATTGCTACAATGTGTGTATAGTTCCGACATTTTATCAAATGTGTAGATTCATATAACCACCACTATCCAGATACACAATTATTCCATCACCAGGAAAATCCCTTTATAATCACATGCATTGCCCTCCCTGCTCACCATCCCTAACCCCTGGCGATCATTAATTTATTCTACGTCGATAATTTTTAAGAATGTTATATATATATAAAATCAAGCAATATGGGGTCCTTTGAGATTGGCTTTTGTCACTCAGCATAATGCCCTTGTTTTCCCCAGTTATTGCACATATTGCTGGTTTCTGTCTGTTACGGAACCCTACAAAAGCAGGAGGTGCCTCTGCCCAGCTTGGTTTGGATGTCGAGAATGATGACACCACACACACACCAAAAGGACATGAAAAGGTTTTTCACTTGACATAATTGAGTTCTCCGGAGAGAACAGGGCAGGTCTCTCAAGCAGGTCCAAAATGGCCCGAGAGAGCAAGGAAAGGAGACTGGCCTGGGTTTTTACTGTGGTTGCGGGAAGAGCTGTGGTGAGAGTTCCTGAGAACAGGCAGGGGCTTGTGTGGTTTGAATCAACTGATGGTGGCAGGGAAGGGAGCAACCAGGATTTCTTATCATTTTGTCCAGGGCACAAGGGGAAGTGGAGGGGGTGAGGCTTAAAAGCCGCCAGGATTCAAACATCCAGAAATGGAGTCAGACTCATCATTCTAGTTCCTCTTTTTATTACTGACTAGTATTTCATGCCAAACCACAGTTTGCTTAACCGTTCACCTACAAAAGGACGCCTGGATTGTTTCCAGTTTGGGGCTATTAAAAATAAAGGCAATATTGACTGTGAGTAAGTGTTTATGTGGATATATGTTTTCATTTCTCTGGGATAAATACCCATGAGTGCAATTGCTGGGTTGTATGGTAAGCATATGTTTGTTTTTTAAAGAAACTTCGGAACTAGTTCATGATGTATCTTTTTTCATCCTTTAATTTTCAACCGATCTATAGCATTATATTAGAAGTGAGTTTCTTGTAGAGAGCACATAGTCGGGTTATGGATTTTTATCTCCTCTGTTGCTATCTGTCTTTTATTTAATGTATTTAGACCGTTGACATTTAATGCAATTATTGATATATTAGGACTTAATCCTACCCTTTCCCCCCCCCCCATTTGTTCTTTCTGTTTTTCTTAGACAATGGCATCTCACACAGGTCTCTGCAGTTTGTAGCTGGAGAAAGACATGACTGTACAATGTGCACAGAAGGAGGACAAGAAAGCCAGTGGTTGATGTCACGAGTCTTTGCCTGTCCGTCTCTTTTTCCTGCTGTTCCTGTATTGTATGTAATAAATCCTAGCCATAAGTATAACTTTATGTTGAGTTCTGTGAGTCCTTGCAGTGAATCACTGAACTAGTGGGTAGTCGTGGGACCACTGAGACACCATGGAACACCAAAGTGTTTTTCACAGTCACTAGCTTCCTTTGATCTTGACCCCAATCCCCTCTCATTTTCTCTAGCAATTTACTCCATCAAAAACGCCCCCACTCTCTTGAATCTTGAATCTCCCTGTTCAATGGGTCCTCTTCCTCTGTCTAAAGATATACTCTTACCCATTACTCTAAAAGAAAAAGAACTCCCCCTCCACCTGCAAAAATAAATCGCCCCCAAATCTCTAAACTTGTTTCCCCTTTTAGGTTAGCATCACATTTTTCTCCTTCTTCTCAGCATCAATTTTTCAAAAGACTGGGGTCTACATTCCACTTTTTGTATCTGCTTTCTAATCCGACTCTGTTCTCTAGCTATTCCAGTCTCCTTAGGCCTACGCAGGTCAATCTAGTTGCAGATTTGACACTCTCCTCCCTTGGCTTTTGGTAAAACAGGAATGGGGGTGGGGGGAATGTAATGGAAACATGGTTTTTCTCTCTCCTGGTTTTCCTCTTTCCTTTCTGTTCATCCTCTGCCTCTTCCACTGACTCTTCTTTCTATTCCTGTCCCATAATCAGTGCTGTTCCACACGGTTCCTCACACCTTTCGCTGGTTCATCTTCCTCTCCCTCACTCTGTGCTCCTGCGGCTACTGCTCCTGCCACCACCGTAACTGCTGTTAACTTCCAAAACCACATCTCTGAGCCCGGCCTCTCACCTGAACTCTGGGCTCACCCTGCTAATTTCCCACGTGAATACCTGTGCCTGGGAGCCCCAAACACACTTCGGATTTATTGTATTAAAATTGAACTCAATTCCTGTCTTTTAATGTTTTTTTTTCCCATTTGCCTCCCCTAACTCAACAGCAATGCCATTCACCAAGTCAGGTTAAAGAATTTCAAGTTTCCTATGTTCGAAACCTTTTTCCATTGATGGTGAGTCACTTTATTTTTTATAAGGATGCACTTTGAAATGAGTTATTATTAATTTAACACTAGACTCTCTTTACCTGACATTTTCTTGTCCTCTGGATAGGAAGACACATACCAAAAATAGGAATTTCTGAATTTGAGGCTAATTTTTTAAAAGCTTTTAATCTACTAGTATAGGATAGGGCCCAAAACTCCTCCACCTTCCCTGCCTTTCCAACTCCACACACACACACACACACACACACACACACACAGAGTCAGTCCTTTACTAAATGACTGCTTTTTTTTTAATTCTCTTTTTCTGGTTCCTTTGTCTTTCCTGTCTACTATTTACATCTTAGCACTCCCCAAGCTTTGGTTTGCCAGCCTCTACTTTCCTCACTTTACTTCCTTACCTGAGTAATCTCGCTGTTTTTCAGCATTTCAATTACTACTGAAATGTTGATGATTTCTCCAAATCAATGTCTCTAGATGTCAGAGGACATCTTTCTTGCGCCTCAAAACCAAATGTCCAACTACCAGATGAATATCTTTTTCTGGATGGTATCTAAAGATTCACAGCCTTTAAACATCTAAAACCTCTTCTCTTAATCATGATTTCATACGCATGGAAAACCTTGACATGCTGTCTGTCTCTGAGTTCAGTTCATTCATAAAAGAGATGACACGTCTGATATCACTACGCGAATGCTCCTACCAAGAGCCATTGAGTTTCTAAGACACGTTCCCCTAGTCTTTCGCCCATGCAGCCGTGTGACACACTGACCTTCAACGTTCCCTCAGACCCACCTTGTAGCAATCATTAGCGATGAGCTGTAAGAGGCTAAAGGACTCGCCAGATGTTTCCATCTTGAGATAAAGTTCCCAGGCTAGTCTTGGTTTCTTATTCATTATATCTACAAAAAGAAGTAAAGATTTATGCTTTTCAAATGTATAAGAAATACACTTCTGCATCTTGCTAGCCTACGGATTTGGTTCGATGTTTCAAACATACAAAGCAATGGTCAATAGCCCCTACATGGACAGCTTGCAATGTTGGCATTAAGCTGCTTCCCCATCTGAACTCAATCATATTTAAAATTTTTAAGGTAGGATTCAGATAATTTTGTCTTTTTAGATTCGGTTGATTTCCAGTAGTTCCCATTGAGTTCATTTGCTTGAAAGAGGATATCTATCATTCATTCAATCTCACGCATACAGTTTTGGCCTTAGAATATGTGATTGTAAAAATTTTCCCGCAACTTCAAAAACTCAGTGAACATTTTAAACTCAAGTGAACAAAAAGAGCAAGAAAAGAGTGGACAGACAGACAGACAGAGACTATACGCTAAATAATACACAAAAAAATTACGTTTCTGACATTTGCCACTTTTAAAGCCTACACCATAGTAAAAAGGTAAAAAATCAGCAAAACAGTATCATTTCTTAAAAAACACTTTAAAGTGTGACTCTGGAAACTTTAACAGGGCTAAAGGAAGAACCTGGCATCTTTCAGGACTGCATGTGCTAGGTCAATGTTATGTGGCAGAACTAATCACAGGGTAAACTTATATAATAGATATACATGGCCATCCTTACTGAGTAGCACTGATAACACAATTTTGGCGTTTATTCCTTCTACAGAACAAAATTACAAAATGCTCAATATAATTTCCATCCAGAAGATTAGGCAATAGACAAAAAAAAAAAAAGAGGATTCTGCTATGACATTTAAAAGCAGACTCACAGCATCGAGCCAACCAACTGAGGTAAATGTAATCGTTTCTCATCTTCTCACTTTGGATTAAAAGAAACACCTGTGAGGAGAGGCAAGAAAGGGAATCGACATGAAGATGCTTTTGCAGTAAGAACATTCATATCAGCTTACCTTCCATTCATGAGTAACATAGCCTTATGGACGACCAATTCTACACAGGCTGCTAAGAAAAGTGAAGGGCAAAACTGGGGTGATGTTAACACGCTTCCTTCAGTTACTGTTATCACGAGCTAACAAAAGATTGGTAAGGATAGAGAAGATTTGGACGGAATAATTAACAACTGCACAATCCATACTATTTTCAAGCACACATGACCGTGCTCCTGGGCAATAAAACAAGTTTTGCAACACATTTTAAAGGGTTGGTGTTATACAGACCACATTCTGTGATCACAATATAATTAAGTTAGAAATCAAAATAAAATAAACTGGAAAGGATCAAGCATGCTTGAAAATCGTGAAACATTTTAAAATAAGTCACAGTCAAAGAAGAAATCATAAGGGAAATTAGAAAATATTCGGAATTTAAATAATAATAAGTTGAATAATTTGCTGAATTAACAAAATTCAACTGAATAATTCAACCGAAATATTTTGAATAAGTTAGACATATCAATCTAGGAAGTTAGAAGTCAAGACGGTAGTTAGCCTTGGGGGAAAGAGGCTGACACAAAAAGAGATGGAGGGTTTCTAGGGTTATGATAATATTCTGTTTCATGGTTTGGGTACTGATTATTTGGGTATGTTAACCATCAAACTGTATACTTTGATTTGTATGCTTTTCTCCATGTATGTTATGCTTTTATAAAATGTATCAAAAAAAGGAAAACATTCATGTGGTTATAAAAGTTATAGATCTATTCATAGTGTACTTTTTAATGTAACTTATGAACAAGGGAACTTTTAATAATCCTTTACCCTTGAACACTTAATTTCATCAAGAAAAAGGCAACAATGTTTTTGCACAGAATCATTCAAATGCCTTCCAAAGCAGGTACCCACCTCTTGAGCCTCGCTGGTATGGCCTATTGCAGCTTTGGCTTGCGCATAATTAAAGTTAAAGATGTCATCATTATAGAAGTAACTCTGAAAAACAGCCCCAAAACAGGTCATATTGAGCATTAACAGATAAAATATAAAAACATCAGTTATAACAGATAAACACAACAATAATATTACGGAATTACCTGATACCACTAACGCCAACATAGTAAGAGGGCCGTCTCTAAGAGTATCTTAGCCCTGACATATTATATATGAGGTCAGACAATTAAGTTTGCGAACTTTCCACTTTTTCTATATAGTATTTTGGATACAAGATCATCTAGAAAATTCTATACTGACCTTAAATGAGTTGAGGTAAATCAAGACATCATCAAATTGCTTAAGCAGGAAGAAACAGGAAGCCATGCACTGCCTCCCGGGTATTGTATCTGAAATGACACAGGAGAAGAAACCATGTGTATTCATGAAACCAAAAGGTTTCTTTCACTGAAATTTGAACTCAAATAAATGTGAACTCTTTTATAATTTAGAGATAGGAATGTATTCCAAGACATCTTTTTAGACTCTGAAATTACAGATTCTGTTCAGTGGACAAAAACCTCAGCATAACAAAGATCACAGTACTGGAGAGTGGCCGGTAATCTCGCTCTGGGTTAACTCTCAGAGTCCAAAATGAACACATGCCCTGAAGGTTCCAGGACTCCCCAGTTCTTTTTCCAGGGCTTTGATTCTCTCAACTCCAATGGCTGCACCAGCAACTAATGTGGCTTAGTATCCATTATTACTCATCCAAGACAACCTGGCACTTTTAATCTCAAATGGGGAAATAATTTGCCATAGAACCATCTGATCCAGATCCCGACCCAACCTTTTGTCTCATGTCACATTCCTATTTGAGGCGGCAGATGATTAGTACAACCCCCACTCTGCCACTGGCACTTCCAATCCACCTTGCTCTGTTCAATCTTTTCCCCATAGCTCTCATCACAGATATGCTATATAGTCTATCTATTATGTTTTCAGTCTGTCCCACTAGACTGTATGAATGAATGAAATGGGGGAAAGGAAATATTACTCAACAAATGGTTCTGAAAGAATGTTTTGTCACAGGGGTGACAAAAAAATATTTAACAACCAGTTCAGCATGAACACTGTTCATCGGAATAGATGCGGCACAGACAACCGGTACAGACAGCCATGTCAGTTCCTACTGGCTAACTATCAGCTGTTTTTATAGCCCTTCCTCAAATCTGACCCTGAGTCTTGACTGATGAAATCAATACTTTAATAGAAATGAAGCCACAAAACTACTTGTGGGAAAGATAGGTGAATATTATATAACCGCAGGTGTAAGAATGTACTGTCTAATAAACTTGATATCCATGTAAGAAATCATTATTGAAAGGATAAACTTTATTAAATAAAACTGAAGTATTTTTATATAGGAAAGAATATGATAGGTAAATAAAAGTCAAATGACCCATTGGAAAAAATATCTACAGCATGACAAAAGCTCTAATATATAAAGAGCTCTTGAAAAATCAAAAGTTAATGTTTCAAATCAAAAACAGAATCAAATGTTTAAAACACTCATGAACTAAAGAATACATTTATTCTCTTCTATTTCTATATTCCTCATCCCGCTTTAGCTGAGATATTGAGAAGAGCTAATTCCGATTTTCTTTCCTGTGTCTGACTTCCCATTTTATAATGGGAAACCTAACAGCTGTACCCGTGGACACAGAATCAAACGTCACCAGTCAACATACAACCAGCTCCAATGAATCACGCTCACAAGTACAGATGTCAGACGTACCACATTCACTAGCTGATCCTCCCACCAACTGGAAGAACTGCTGGGCAATTTTCACATGATCCCTCTGAAAAACAAAGCACAGCTGATATAGAAGAATGAGCTGAAAATATTTTATTTGTATTATACTTTATGGTTTTACCATATTTGTCAGGATTTAACATATAGCCTTGTTTAAAGTCCTCCCCAAAACAATATTAATTCTAATTAGCGTAAGAAACTAGGAAATGAAACGGAATTAAAACGTACTCTGGGCCAGATAAAAGAAACACAAAATCCATCCTGAAATTCTAGCCTAAGAGTACCTTCGTTAACCACTCAGCAAATATTTATGGCTCTTTTACCACCTAACGGACCATATGGTAGCAGCTATGGTTCTAACAAGGAGTACTTATTAAGTTCATTTATTCAACAACTAACTCTTGTCTACCTATCTGCTATGTGAAACACTGTGAAGTGAGATGGAGGTAAGATTTATTTATATCCCACTTTGTTCCAAAAAGAACTCAATATTCATATTTAGAATATTAGAATTCTAAATAAAAGTATTCTTATTCTTTTTAGAATATTAGATAAATCATATTTAGATGAATAAGAGTTTCATTTCTTTTCTTTTTCTTTTTTTTCAGTTTAATTTAAGACAGTGTTTTGGTGTTTATGAAGAGCTTTTCCAGAGAAACAATTATCCTCATTTTGCAGGTACCAAAATTATAGCTCGAGATGTGTGATGTTAAAAAAAGAAGTCACTGGGGTGGCCGGTTAGCTCAGGTGGTTAGAGCATGGTGCTTTTGACAACAAGGTTGCTGGTTCGATCCCCACATGGGCCACTGTGAGCTGTGCCCTCCACAACTAGATTGAAACTACTACTTGAGTTGGAGCTGATGGGTCCTGGAAAAACACACCTAAATAAACAAAAGTTTAAAGAAAAAAAAAAAAAGATTGCCCTGGCTATTCGGAGTCTTTAAAAAAAAAGAAGTCACTGAAAATAAGAATGAAGCTGTGCAATGATTTGTTGTTGTTATTAGATGTAAACACTTTAAAACTGGGAGATTTTTAGCATTAAAGCTTTTTATTGTCTTTAATATAAACTTCTTTTTACAATGGAATCTGGACTGGGGGATACAGAGAAATGAGAAACTGCCGAAGAGCCTATTTGTAAGCTTATTGCTGGCTGAACTCTGACATTTGTTTTCAAAGTTTCCATACACTACAACTTTGCAGACTATAGGTTACCAGTGGTTTCATACTCACAGAACCCATTTCCTGGCCAAGGGCTGCATTGACCACTCCTTTGAGGATATACTCCTGGAAACAGAGAATAACACTGATTTAAAAGGAATGTGAAGCTAAGAGATATCTTTCAAGTAAATTATTTGCATCAACTCAATACTTTATATACATTATCAAAAGCTACCTAGTGTGATTTTTCTCTGTTCTATCCCTGGTTTGAAGTAAAGAATTAGGAAACTTTCATTTGGTTTCCAGTAGGTAAGTGTCCATATAACAGAACTTAACTATATTTGTAAATTCTCAACCTTAAGCAGAAATAACGCAGTAAAAACTTCCAGGAGTTAAGTTTTGTTTTATTTCAATTCAATGGGAAAAAAATTAACCATGAAATGTCTGTTGACCATTTTTATCACCTTATCAACCACTGCCATTCTCTGTGACATCATATATATTATTTTCCCATTCCAATGATATGATAATCACCCTTTGTTAGTGATCCTTTCTTCAAAAAAAAAAAAGTGTTCTCTGGTTTCCATTTGTAAGGTATTCTCTTTTGGGGTGCTAGGGACTCACCTATATCCCTTTCTGACTTGGTTCTAGTCTTTAACAGATACCCTCCTTAGCAGCTTTATCAGTTTTTATCTGAGTGCTATTTTTATTTAAGAATGTGCATGAAGAGAATAGTAGAAGATGCTAAAGCTTTTAATACACTTGAGAAATACACCTGTTTAGACTTCATGGGGTCTGGAAACATTTTTCAATTAGTGTTTCATTCAATAAGTAGAATGATTACTGTGTGCTTAGTGTACACAACATTGGAGATACAATGCAGACGCCAACCCTGACTGACTGCAAGGAGCTGAACAATCTAGTGGGAGAGAAAGACCAGTTACAGACAGTTATACTAGTGAGATAAGTGTCTATATCTCATCGTTGCTTTCATCAGAATTCTTTTAGGTTGGTGCAAATGTAACTGCGGTTTAAAAGGTTAAAAACAATTGCAAAAACTGCAATTACTTTTGCACCAACCTAGTAGATTTCAGTATTTCCAAACCTCAACCCTTTTGAGAAAATGATCACATATAAGGGAGTTCAAAAATGTCAAAAAGACCAGAACATTCATATCCTTAAGTTTATTTCAAGGTATTTTGTTGTTGTTGTTGTTGCAATCGCAAAAGGGATTTTTCTTTCTTTTTCTGAAATTTCATTGTTAGTATATAGGAATGCAATGAATTTTTGTACATTGATTTTTGTATCCTGCAACTTTACTGTATGTTTATTATTTCTAATAGCTTTTTGGTGGAGTCTCTAGGGTTTTCTATATAAAGAATCATGTCATCTGCAAAAAGGACAATTTAATTTCATTCCCAATTCAGATGCCTTTTATTTCCTTCTCTTGCCTGATTGCTCTGGTGAGGACTTCCAATACTATGTTAACAGTGCTAAGAGGGGGCATCCTTGTCTTGTTCTTGATCTTATAGGAAAAGCTTTCAGTTTTTCACCACTAAGTATAATATTAGCTGAGGATTTGTTGTACATGGTCTTTATTATGCTGAAGGATTTTCCTTCCATACCCATTTTGTTAAGTGTTTTCATCACAAATGGATATTGTATCTTGTCAAATGCTTTTTCTGCATCTATTGATATGATCACATGATTTTTATCCTTTATTTTGTTTATGTACCACATTGATCAATTTGTGTATGATGAACCATCCTTGTGCTCCTGGAATGAACCCCACTTGATTGTGATATATAATTTGTTTAATGTTATGTTTGATTTCCTAGTATTTTGTTTTGGATATCTGCATCTGTATTCAACAGAGATATTCGTCTGTAGTTTTCTTTATTTGTGTTATCCTTACCAGATTTTGGTATCAGGGCAAGGTAGGTCTCATAAAATGAGTTTGGAAGTATTGCCTCTTCAATTTTTTGGAAGAGCTTGAGAAGGACAATTTACAGTTTGAGAAGGATAATTTAAATTATCTTTGAATGTTTGGTAGAATTCACTAGTGAAGCCATCTGGTCCTGGACTTTTGTTTTTGGGAAGGTTTTAGATGACTGATTCAATTTCCTTACTTTACTGTTGATTGATCTACTTAGATAGATGATTGGATAAAGAAGATCAGGTACATTTATACAATGAAATATTACTCAGCCATAAGAAAAGATGAAATACTGCCATTTGCAACAACATGGATGGGTCTTGAGATTACCATGCCAAGTGAAATAAGTCAGACAGAAAAAGTCGAGAACCATATGACTTCACTCATACGTTGGCTATAAAACTGAAAGCAACAAACAAATAAGACGAACAAAAACTCATAGACCATAGACAACAGTTTAGTGGTTACCAGAGGGTAAGTGGGTAGAAGGGAAGGTAGTAGCAGGTAAAGGGGGTCCAATACATGGTGACAGAGGGAGATTTGACTTTGGGTGGTAAACATGCAATGAAATACATAGATGATGTATTATTATAGAATTGTACACTTGAAACCTATATAATTGTATTAACCAATGTTACGCCAATAAATTTAAAAATAATAATAATTTTAAAAGACCAGAACATTCATTCTTTAATCAAAAATCTCACATAACATTTCTAGATCAACATATATGGACTTTCCTGGGATTCGACAAGCAAGAATCTTCTCTAATATGCCTTCCAGGTACTATTCTAAAGTTCCGTTTTCAATAGGACTTGGTTAGTAACAGATAACACATTCTCAGTTACCTGAGGAGTAGTGGGTTCCACATCCTTAATTAAGTTATAGGCTTCGTGCACATCATCTGAAATATAAGAAATAAGTAGCTATACTAGTCTGTGTTTCAGCAAACTCTTCTGAAACAGTCCCCAAAAACATAAGATCCTTCAGTACTCAAACATTCATGAGAAATATGATCTATTTTATCTGTCTTCTAACATTCTATCAAGTTCAATGTTGAGTAGTAATCCTAAAGATAACCAAATAGCCTTAGGAAACCCATATTAAACCATGAAGCACCTAAAAAAATGTTCCAGCTAAGAATATGGACTGGGTATTATATACCAGTGGTATAATAGTTATCTAAAAAAAACAACCATTTTTTAAAAAGAGATACAAAGTACCTAGGAGTAAAATGACATGAAGTCTGGGATTTGCTTTAAAACATTTCAGCAACGAAAAAGGGAGAGAGAGGACAGACGAAAAAAGATTGTCAGTATCTTGAAAACTGGTGACTCTGGGATGAATATTCGGGTGTTCATTTTGGGTGGTCATACTAGCTACTTTTGTTTATGTTTGAAAATTTTTATAATAAAAATTAATTTACAAAATACGTAAGATGTTCTTTGAATTCTTGCCCCAAAGTATATTTCTTTGTGCTTATATATATGTATTTGTTTGTGCTTACATAGAGAGAACTGTTTGCAAGTTCATGTTCTTACTCTAATAAACACATGTTCCTCGGACTATGTTGTCTGGTTGGTTTCTAACATGCACCTAAAGGCCCACACTGTTAGTGCGAGGCCCATGACAGAGTGCTACCACCAACGCGTGGATGCCACTACCCTTTACTCATCACTGTTAGATGAAAGACTGCTTTAGGCATGTGTCCAGCAGTTTTACCCTTACCTAGGGGCAATAAATATCATAATCCTCTTTGAATCATAACATTTCTCATAAGAAACCAGGGGTACAAAGAAAAAGAAAGGCAGACAATTAGAGCAAAGAAAAAACAGTTCGTGATAAAACAAAAAAAAGACTTACGAAGACCGGGAGGTACTCTATACTTAGGGGAAGACTAGAAAAAGAAAGACCTGCAAGGGAGGAGAAGGAAAAACAAGGGAAACACTGAAACAGAATAGTAGAGAACAAAGGAGAGAAAAATAAGCAGAAAATAGAAAAACAGAATATGGGAGAAGGTTAGAAGCAACAGAAGAAGAAAGAGAGGCTAAAGAGTCAAGGCGCAACAAATAAGCACCAGTGAATTTGTTCTGTCCTATGAACCTGTTGCGAATACATTGTTGGGAAGTACTATGGATTTTAGAAGTTAAGCAAATAGTTCAATGAGAGATTAAATAGTCTAAAGTAAATCACTATGAGCAAGAACAAGACAAAGTTTTCTTACCTTGACGAAGGTAGTAAATCACTAAGTTTAGCCTGGCTTCAGGAATGACATCAACCAGGGGAGGCAGAACCTGCAAAGCCCCTTCACCTCCTCGGAAAACAACCTCGAGACAGAGAAATTGAGTTATCGTGGCGATAAGTACAAATACATTTACTGGTGGAAATGCTTCTGGAGCTGCCACGTATAACTGGGTACATGATATCCAACTAAAATAGCTCTGGGAACCACTGAACCCTGAGAACTCTTATCATTCACTGAATGTATTATCGCATAACTATTGTCTGTGCCTCTTACCATCTCTCTTCCTTTCCCTACCCTCTGACTTTGATGCTTCTATTTATATATTTCATTTTTTTACCCTATCTAATACCTACCTCCACTATCAGTGTTTATACCTTCACCTTCCTTTATTTTCACTCATAACACTTGTCATTTCATGTATCTGTTATCTGTTTGTCTGTTATACCTACACGCATATAAACTCCATATTGACAAGGAACTCTACATTTACCATGCAGTCCCGGCCCCCAAAACTGTAATTAATACAGTCAGCAATCCTTTCTTTGAAAGGATGAATATGTTTTTGAAGCTCTCTATATACACATGACCCTGACATCATTGAAAAAAAGCCATTATCTCAATTACAGTAAGTATAAGAAAATAAACGTAAAAACTGCAGAAAACTCTTAAACTACTCAATAATTAATGAAACTCTTTTCTAGATAGATAGTCTACATCAAACCCCCCATGAAGGAATTTATATAACCCTTCTGAGCTTGTTTCCTCATCCCTAAATGGCATTAGGAATGTCTACCTTTCAGGGTTATTATGAAGATTAAATGAGTTAAAGTGGGCTAAATGTGTAGCACATAGTAGGGAATGTTTCATTTAATTAATTCAGTAAATGTTGACTAGCACCTATCATATGCCTGGTATTGTAATAAGCACTGGGGTTACAGTAGGAACAAGTCACTCCCCTGTCACTCTATACAGCCTACATTCAAGTGGGGAGAGACCTTCAGAAAGCAAACATGTAAGTATGTTGTCATATGATAATAAATGCTATAGAGAAGAGCAAAAACAAAAACACTATCCATGAAAGGACAGTTTTGTGCACGCTTGTGTTCCCAGAGCCTAGCACAGTATCTGGCACATCACAAGATGTTTCTTAAGTCAATACGTAGAAATCAAGACTGTTAGGCATGAACTACCTGATCGCTTCTTTCTACCTCAGAATATCTATTTGGTCATCTTTTTTGGTTCCTTCTTGTCTGAGATGTTCCCTGCTTTGGCCAAGATGAATTCTTTCACCTGTCTTCTTGAACTCATGACTTCTAACTTCATCTGGATCTTGTTCCTCCATTAAGTAATCATTCTATCATCATTAGCCCTGGTTCTACTTCTCAACTTTAAACATACACAAGGGTTTTGCTCTCTTGAAAACTCTTCTGCTGATATGTGATATATAAACCAAAAACAACCAAAGAACAAGACAAACAAATGAGAAACAGAAACTCATAGACACAGACAATAGTTTAGTGGTTACCAGAGGGTAAGGGGGGAGGGGGGTGGGAGATGAGGGTAAGGGGGATCAAATATATGGTGATGGAAGGAGAACTGACTCTGGGTGGTGAACACACAATGGGATTTATAGATGATGTAATACAGAATTGTACACCTGAAATCTATGTAATTTTACTAACAATTGTCACCCCAATAAATTTAAAAAAAAAAAGAAAGAAAACTCTTCCACTTGGTGCCATTGTTCCCTCTGGGTAGTACCCTATCTCTCGCCTTTCTTTCCATGCCACACTTCAAAAGCGTGTGGCTTCCTACTTCAAAAGCGTGTGGCTTCCTGCTTCAACGTTCTCTTCCTTAACCTCCCAGAAAACTGGATTCTGTTCTGAGAACACCAGTAAAACTTATTCTTGCAAGTCACAAATTAACCCCATTAGCCAAATTCAATGGACTTTCGGTCCTCTTGCTCTGTGATGTGCCTGCAGGTTTGACACTGATGGCCACAGCATGTCAACAGTGGCAGTACTTACCACACGCTTACAGTCTGCTAAGTACTGTGGGAGGCACTTTCCACAGATCACCTCTGTAGGAACAGGAGAAACTTTCCCCTTACCCTTTCAGTTCTTCTGGCTTGTCAAATAATTCAAATGACATACAGCCGATTAACAGGAGAAAATCTGATTTTAATAGGTGTGCATGGGAATTCACATAAGCATGACAATTCTAAAGACAGGAGGCATATATGTCATTTTGCACTAAGAAGGGGTAGGCAATTCACAGGTAGTTGAGGAAGAGCAAACATTTGATAAACAGATGCTTGCAGGGCCACCCAGAAACAATGGGACACAAAGGGGAGTCTAGCAAACAGACTTTTGCTTGGGCCCTCCCTGTGGACCACACTTAATTCATATGTGCTAAGGTGAATATTCAGGTACCCTTCTGAAGCAGGTTTTTCTATCTGCATCTCTTTAGGCAGGTAAGGGGAAGGTAAAAAGCTCTTCCTGAGTTGTTGGGCTTTGTTTTTAGCTCCAAATAAACTGCATGCCAGGGTGGCACATTCTGGACTCCCGCACCTCATTTAATCCTCATAGGAATATAAGGCAGGTACTGTAATTTCCCCTATTTTATATATGAGAACACAGACTCAGCAAGGTTAGGTGACTTACTCAAAGTTACACAGCTAGTACATAGCTTGATTTTGACCTCAAGTCTAATTGCAAAAGTTGATGCTCACAACAACTATTTATATTGTTCGATGTTTTTCAGGTTTTGTTTTAAACTTTAAAAGTAATAGGTGTTCATCGGCAAAAACCCCTTACATATAGTATTACAAAAGCAAAAAGGAACATTTCCACATTCTCACTTCTCTCTTTAATCCCACTCTCCAAGGATAATCCCTACGTACTAGCTGATATGCTTCTCCCCGTCATTTATACATACAGTGGTTCTTTACACTGGCTGTATATTACATCCTCCGGGGAAGCTTTTAAGAAACATATTGAGAGCTGGGCCCCAGCCCAACCATTAAATAAAAATCTCTTGGGGGTGTGGGGGTGGACTCCATGCGTCATTATTTTTAAAAACCTCCCAGGTGATTAAAATGTGAAGTTGTAAATAACATTACATTACCTAGGTGCTCTTTCTTGCCTGCCTTTTCTTGTCTTATTTGCTTATACAGCTTCCGCCAGCCCCGTAAATACAGATGCTCTCTTGGAACCATATTTTTTCCCTGTGTTTAATTCTTTCCTCTGCATTTAGTTGTCAGGTCTTTGGCAACCACCTCTCTTATGAAAACTAAACCTATTCTCCAGTCTTGATCTCTCTCCAAGCTTAATATCCAGACTACTATCTCTAACACGTCAGTCTCCACAAAAATTCATCTGGTTTTAATTTATAAACTAGATGAGAAATCAAAAGATTAGCGGCAGAAACTCATGATAGAAACTATCCAAAGAAAACAATATCTGTGAAGGAGGCCTGAATTAGAAAAGGAATAGAATATAAGACATTGCCAAGAAAAGATTAATATGATTAAATGAGTGAGCAGATATCAGAAATAAAGGCAGGGGAGAGGGCCTAAAACAACTATGGCTTTTAACATGCATACTGGGAGAACTGGTGCTAAAGAAACAGAAAGAAAAGCATGTATTATTAGCGCCATTGTTGGCCGAGGAATCTGAAACTCAGCTGTATTACATACATTTGGCCCCTGTCCCCAGGTGTCTGAGTTGAAAGCTGCTCTGCATCCAGCATATTGCATGGTCAACAGAATCACACTTAACCCAAGCCTGGATTTTTTAGCAAAGGCCATCAGAACCCAGCCCTAAACCTCGCGACCCCTTTACTTTTTCACTAAGTACAACTGTACTTTACACTATGCTCAGTACAAACTGTCTAGTAAGCTTAATCTGCTCACAACTGTTCACACGTGCCATCCTAGTTCTAAACTCAGCCATCCTTCAAAGATGAGCTCAACTTTTACTTTCACCAGAGAATGCTTCCCATTTATTCTAACCCAAAATGATATACTCCTTTGTCTTTGCCAACAAACCAAACACTTGGCTTTGCACTGCCTTGCACTTCTTTCTAAATGTTTTTATGTATGAGGGGGAGCAGAGTTTGCTACCCCCAAATATGCTTTTTTGGGGATTTTCATTATTTTAAGCCAGTTACTTTTAAGAAACAAAAGACTCAATTGTCACCCCAATAAATTTAATTAAAAAAAATAAATTAATTAAAAAAGAAAAAAGAAAAAAAAAAGAAACAAAAGACTCAAGAAGAGCCTTTACCTCCGCCTTACCCATCTAATGGAATTTAGATAGAAAAACCTGCTCCAGGAAGGGAGCTATTAATATCATCATAGATTAACTGTATTTTCATGTGACCTAAGTGCAGCAGACAGCGAGGAACATAGCAGGCTATTTGGGAGACTCCCCTCACTGTCCATTGTTTCTGGGTGGCCCTGCAAGAATTTGGTTACCAAACGTTTGCTCCTTCTCACCTACCTGTGAATTGCTCACCTCCCCCTTTGAAGTCCAAACCACATTCCCCTTTCTCCTTAGCTCAAGATGGCTTATAAACCTCAACTGCCTGATTGTCCTCAGGACTTGTATTCTTGAGGTCCTTGTGTGTATACAGGTAATAAATTTGGTTATTTTCTCTTTTAATCTGTCTCATGTCAATTTGATTATTAGACCAGCCAGAAGAATTTAGAAAGGATGAAGGAAAATTCCTTTTCCTCCCCAACATAAGTATCACTGTCTTCCCAATAAGGATTTCCTTGATGAAAGTCCTGATATTTTAAACTCGTTTTCTCTCCTCAACAGCAAGGAGGAGTTCCCCTAGAGTAGAGAAATATTTGCTGAGATATTTCCCTTCATTCATCTTTCTAACTGCTGAGATGTACCAAATAGGGCAGGACTCAAGTCAGTCAAGATGGGAAACTATTACTTACCAGATTGTGTCTAATGAGTTCCTTAGCAAATTCAAAGTTAGAAGAGGCGCTGTCCATCAAACTTTTGAGTTCTGCCTGAAATTGAAACAGGAAAGGCTTATGAAAATGACAAGTGTGTAGTTCTTTCACCACATATTTGCACAATGCTTTATAGTTTACAAAGAATTTAACAGGCTATTTCATTTGTTCCCCAGGACTCTATGAAATAGTCAATGTAATTATCATTATCCTGATTTTACAATTGAGAATATTGAAGCTTATACAAGTTAGGTGACTTGAAACTTACAGTAAGCAGCAAGCTTGAAACTGGTGAACCTGAATCTAAAGACTCCTAGAATTAGTCTTTCTTTAAGGGCCAAAGATAATAAGGGAGCTAAACTTTTGACAACTGAGGTTGATTCTTAAATCAAACCATTCCACCTATATCCTGAATTCTCATAGTACCACCTCCCTGCTCAATTGCCATTTATATACATAACTCAATTAAAATGCCTTCTGCCCTCTATTGTATTACTTATTAATATTGCACCTATCAGATCTGTCTGTATTCGCCTCCCCTTAAAACAAATGGTCCTTTCCAGTGTTTTCACTAACACCCTAGACTCAGTTACCTTCCTCAGCTTTCTGTTCTTCCTACCTTGCCAATCTATAATTTTGAGTAATCCTCCCCTCTTCCTTTTTCTACTTTCATCAGTGGGTAGTTGAGCTTTTCTGGATAAAATAATTAAGTTCTTGATTGTTCTCACTAACTACTACAAGCTTGTTCTACCTGCTCTCAGATGGGAGTGCACGTCTACTCAGCAATCCTTTTATTAATCTCTTCTCTTGATCACAGCAGCCGTTCCAAAATGTTGAGTAATATTTGGATCGATCAGCAGTTTTCAAGCTTTTAAATCTCAGGATTCCTTCTATAATCTTAACAATTATTAAGAATCCCAAAGAGCTTTTGTTTATGTGGGTTAAAGCCATCAATATTTATTGTGTTAGAAACTAAAACAGAAAATTTTAAGTATTCAATCAAAAAAAAAAAAAAAGACCCTACTATACACTAACATAACATGTTTTATTTTTTCAAATAGCTGTATTTGCCAAGACAAAAATTTTGTGGGAAGAGAGTGGTTCTGTTTTCACATTTTTGCAAGTCTCTTTAATGTCTGGTTTAGCAGGGGACAGCAAGATAGGTATATCTGAAACTGCAGTCGATCTATTTCGAAATCATGTTGTCTCTGGAAAACCTCATTGCACACTTGAGAAAATGAAAGTGAAAAGACACAATCTTTTATATTATGAGGATTGTTTCAATCTCAGGCAGGGCCGGTCGGAACTAAGGGTGAGGCAAGCAAGGTGCCTCGGGCACAGAATTGAAAGCAGCACTCACTCACATCTGTGCAGCGGTACAAATGCACACTCTTCAATTGTGCACCCAGGCAGCTTGCTTGCCTCATACAAGTGCCGGTCCTGCCTCACAGACCCCATGAAATGGAGTCCCAGACCACACTTCGAGAGCCCCTGGCTTAGGTGATTCCAGTCAGTGTTCCCACTGAAAACAAATAAAAATAGACAGGTTTTTAAAAGCTAGAAATGATTAAGCTTAGCAAAGAAGGCCTGTCGAAGATCAAGATAGGCCAAAAGCTATATCTCTAGTTAGCCAAAAAACTGCCACCGCCGTTCAACTTTCAGCAACCACCACCCTGATCGGTCAGTAGCCATCAACTTCAAGGCAAGACCCTCCACCAGCAAACACAGATTATGACTCGCTGAAGGTTCAGATGATGTTATTGCACGCTGAATAGACTACAGTGTAGCATAAACATAACTTTCATATGTGCTGGAAAACCAAAAAATTCATGTGACTTGCTTTATTGTGATATAAGCTTTATAGTGATACACGCTTTATTGCAGTAGAAACTGATCTGGAACTGAACCCACAACATCCCCAGGTATGCCTGTATAAACGTTTCCAGAAAATTGTAACATATGGTACTCTCTCCATTCACTTCATGAGGCCAGTATAACCTTTGTACCCAGACCTGATGAGACCTGTACCAATAAAAAAATGAAATTGTAGACTAATCAAATTGATTAGTATTGATGCAAAAATCTTAAATAGTATATTAGCTAGCTGAACCTTGTGAGAATTTATTATAAAGCTGCAGCAATTAAGGCAGTATGAAATTGAGAGCAGGAAAAAACAAATGAATCGACAGAATAGAATAGAGGGTTTTGGAGTCAGCCAGACCAGGGTTTGAGACCTGAACTTGCCACATTAAGAATTAATCAATCATTACATATTATTACAGAATGCTATAGGTGTTTGTGGAAAGAATGAACCATATAGTACAGAACCCATTATATAAGTTACTAGAGGAATTCCTGATTGTATGTGTTTTAATAAAATTATCATAAGTAAACACAAACTATATCCCATTGCTACCAAACAAAAGAGTTTCTTAGGGTACATCTGGCATAATTATCTACTGCTGGAGTACATCATAAAATCAAAAATCAGTACGTAAAATCAGTACGTAAACTACACCGACACAATTTCAAATTAGAAAGCATGCTTTTTGGGGAAGAGAAGCAGTCTGAGGCTCTGACTTGGATAGCACTAGACCTACAGAATACTGATTAGCCATGCTACGCATCCCAGACCATGGAAAGAACACGTGCAGATAAAATATAAACATTTCATAGATTGGACCTTATACCAAAATTGGCAAAGTCCCCAAGAGTAACTCAAAGTAGAAAGGCAAGAATATATATTCTTTATTTGTTCTTACCAAGGATGAGAACTTCAAAGAGATCAAATTGCAAACCCAGTTTACTATTAAACTGCTGATGCAGGAAAGTAGCCAATTAGGCAGACCCAAGAGACTTTTTAGTTGAAATGAATATACACAACAATGTATTGTATATAATATATAAATGGGCTGTTCGATTGTATACTGAGCAATTTAATTGGTGGGCATTTCTTCTCCCACAACTGACCACCTTTTTCAACATAAGCCATTAAACGTGAACCTGCGCTTATGCTAAAGGCACATGCTCTCCACCCTGCCCCATCTCCCACCAACGACTAAACACTGTTTCACTCAGGAGTTGAATCTCCTGTCAGCATGAAGCGTGTTAATAGAGCTCCTTGCTATTTAGTTTTCACAATACATTTTGCTGTGATACAGTTCACTTGCTAGCTTCAGTTTCTTTCTTTCCTCCTCCTCCTCTAGGGTGGCAGGATGCCATCTGGAACTGTTTTTTGGGCAGGAGTAGGATTTTTAAACTTTGACACATAGAGAAATTTTACATTTAAATTTTGGTAGCTTCTGACATCAACTAAAGTAATGGCCAAGGAACTAATTTCCAAACATGGCCCCCATAGGGTTAACCTAAAAACCATCTCTATATACAGTATATACATCTATATATAAAGTATATATCTGTGTGTGTGTGTGCGTGTGTATGTATATATATATGTGTGTGTGTATACGTATACACACATATTTATCTGAATTTGTAGTATAGTATAGAATATGCTTTCTATATATCTATTTATATCTATATCTATATGTATGTATGCGTGTATATATATATAATCTTAATAAAAGGGGGGGTCATATTGTATGGACTCCTGTATGCTCTCAGTTTCCCATAAAAAGAGCAGTAATAGAATTCATCCATAGGATTATCAGGAAAACTAAACAGTGAATATAAAGAGTTCTGCACAGTGCCTGTAATTAGCTAACTTCTATGTACTTATAAAATATCTACCACTATTGCTTCTTGGGGTAACCTGAGCGGAGACACTAATGTGTACCAAGCAGAGAAAGACATTTCAGGGAATGAGAACGGTGTCTGCAAAGCTATGGTGGTAGCAGAAAGGTGTACGGAACAAATTCAGTGGCCGGACTAGAGAGGACAAGACTACAGGCAGGGAAGGAACAGAAATAGGAGATGAGCACTAGAGCAGTGCAAAGGAGAGGGGGTGGAGAGATAGCCAGGACACAGAACTGATAGCAACTGGTGAATGATTAGATGGGCGTGGAGGAGAAGAGAGCGGAGGACATCCTAGGTTCCGACGTGACCTATGCACTGCTCACATCGAATCACACAGCCTCAAACATACTTTAGAGAAAGAAGTGGAAATGTTTGGTTTTAATGTATGTGAGTTAAGGCATCTAGGTGAAGATCATCCATAATATATTAGGCACACACAGAGAATTCAGAAGTCGACATTCTTTTTAGACTGCCTTTTAAGTGTAAATACTGATATCCTTCAGTTCTTATAGACGTACACTGGCCATAACAAAGGGGTATTATAAATCAAAAGTGATAGGTAATAGTTTCATGAAAAATCCAGGAAGTACAGGGTAATTCAAACCAGAACTAAGAAAGTTAAAGGTAAGTTTCCATCACTACCTCAGCTGCTTTGCCGTTGTAAAGGCGAAAATGATTACAGGCCTTAAGATTGAGTGCGATGGTACTATCAGGAATTTGCTGGAGGTAAACAGCCAGAATTTCTTGAGACACATCATAGTAATCCAGCTTGTAGTAACATAGGGCCACATAAGCATTGAGGGCAAGGTACTCCCTGGTAGATGGAAGAATTAAGGTTAACAGTTTAAGTCTACTTCACAGAAATGTTGTCAAACCACAAAGACTTTTTTAATGGCTCAAATGAACAGCAAGGCAAACAGGATATGAATTTGCCTTTTGAAGAAAGAAGGCAAGATATAATCAGTGCAAGCATTTTCTTTTTGTATTGTCATATTTGGGTGTTTTGATATAAGTAGAATAAAAGATGACACTACAGAAGAAAGGGAAAAAGTTCAGCTCTACCTACTCATGTTTACAAATGAACATATGCTGTAATTGAGCACAGACGTGAATAAGCACACACCATAGAGAGAATGGACAGGCAAGTCAAGTAGACTCAATGAGTGAAAATGGGAATGAGTGGGAGACTGTGAAGGTAAAGCAAAAGAAGGGAGAAGGGAGGTGGATGAGATATCTTTGGAATGTGGGAGAGAGGTCACGTGGTCAGCGACAAAGTTGGAATGTTAATTTTTCAGAATTGTTTGTTTCTAATTTTGTCAGCAAGTTACCCACGATGTAGCTATAACACTGAAATTGATACATCTAGACCATGCATTTTTCAATATGGGCAACATCACCCCCAAAGGGCCAAACATTGGTTCTTGTAAGGAGGTGGGAAATGGTACTACTCATTTTATGTATAGAACATAGATACACATATAGTACATAAACAGATATCCAGTATATCTGTTGTGATAAAATTTCATGAGAGGGCAATTAGGGAAAAAAAAGCCTAAAAAGGCTCCTTGGAAGGGTGATAATGAAATAAAGGTGGATAAACCTTGATCTAGACAATAAGAAGTTATTAACCTCACCAGATTATGAGCTAAGCAGATTTGAATACATGGTTTAGATCGAAAGGACACTATGTCCTCATTAGTTACAGAAGAAACTAACACAATGAGATTTCCACTGGGCATAAGAGGACACAGACCTGTTATCCAGCATTATTCGCTTGTAAATATCAATTGCTTCTTGGTAGTGAGAGCGCATGTAGTGAATGGAAGCCAAACTGAGTTGATCTTCTGTGATATCCTGAAGATTCTGATGAAAGTTCATCAACTTCTTCTCATCATTAAACTAAAATTGTGAGAAAGAAAAATACATGTAAAGCTTCACATTAAAATAGAGGCAGAGAAATCAACACCGATGTTATCGAGATTTTAACTCCTTCTTCTCCTTCAGACATTTTATGTCTAGGTTCTCCCTGCTTCCCTTCACCTTCTTGTTTTCTTCGCCTGCGTCTCCTCTTCAGTGAAAGAATGGAAAAAACCTCTGGAGGCACAGGTTTGACAATGGAAAGCCTTTATGTCACAGCTCATATTAATTACTCGACCCCCCATTTCCTCTTACCTTCTTTTTCTGTTCTATTTATTTTTTTGTATTTTCTCCCTTTCCTTTTTTCCTATGTCTCTTTATCATTTTTATATTCTGTTTATAAGAGAAACATTTAAAATATAAAGATAAAGAAGGTAGAAAGTAAAAGGATAGAAAGAGCTATAATAGGCAAACAGTAACCCCAAAACAGCTGGTGTAGCTGTACAAATATGACAACACAGGACTATATGTGAAAAAGAATTTTTACACATCAAGAGAGACATTTCATAATGATAAATGTTTCAGTCCACTAGATGGACATAACAAGAATTTACAGTTAATTATTTTTCACCATTGTTGGTAACAAGAAGGAAAAAAAATATTTTAAAAGCAACAAGTGTGAAATGAGAATGTAGATACCTTGTGAGCCAAGTGAAAGAGGAGGCGGTTTTGAAGCCGGCTTTTTGGAGCTGGAAAAAAAGAAAATCCAAGCTGCTTATTAAAGAACTCACTTTCCTGTGGCACTTAGTCCCACACAGGAATAAGATGAGACTCCTATAAATCTTCCCAAACCCTTACCTACCTGTTCCTGATATGTCTCTGCTATGTAATATACACCATGCCAGGCTGGTCTCCAACAGCAGGAGCAGCAACAGCATCATGAACCGGAAGACAAATGTTCCACGGTTCTGTTCTTCCCCACCATTTGTTCTACCTGATTCAATTATGATGACCCCCAGCACAGCACTCCACACACACAGCCCACCACTGTGTCATTCACTGAACCCAAGACTGGGCATAAACAGGTATGGTCATGTCGATACGTGCGGGAACCCGCTCTCATTCAGCTGTGCTTCCCAGTCTTCATTGTC
Organism: Rhinolophus sinicus; assembly: GCF_057876585.1. Classification (NCBI taxonomy): domain Eukaryota; kingdom Metazoa; phylum Chordata; class Mammalia; order Chiroptera; family Rhinolophidae; genus Rhinolophus; species Rhinolophus sinicus. The sequence goes on from NC_142508.1 coordinate 10,131,919, forward strand.
AAATCCTTCTGGAATCTCCTTTGCCACAATTACTATATTGCCATAGTTTCTGAATAACTTAGCCCAGCCTCTACTCCACAGATCTTCCAACATGATTCTCTGCCACAGTCAAACAGGTAGCCAAGCAAAAAGGTGAACACCTTTCAAGTTCAAATCCCCTTTGCACTCTGGGAGAATTTTCCTAGTTCTGGACACCCAATCCGATGTCTCGTTACAGCAAAAAGTCGTACGTCAATGTATGAAAAAGAGAAAATATCTATGAAAAGAGAGAGAACTACCTTGGTCACCTATGTGACTAACACTGTTCTAGGCACAGATCAAGTCTAGAAACATGAGATAAAGTAACTTAAAGGCCCTTCTAACTAAATTAGGAAAAACTGTATTAGTACATATGAAACAATTTGGGTACAAATCAAGACAGGCTTCGAGTTTCACATTTCCCATGAATCTGAGCAGGAATTCTTTCTAAATATGTATATGTCAGTTAATTCGCTAAAAATTCTACCCTGAAATACACTCTTCCTTAACAAATTTCCTAACAGACATTCCGTTGCCTACGTTCTGTATATTTCTTTGAATTTAATGTGATTCATACTCTAATTATTCCCAATCTTTCCTCCCATATTTCCCTTTGCCCTACTCTTATTGGCAGATTTGAGTCTAGTTCTCCTAAGATGATTGTCATGACAAGGAAAACAAAAGTAAAGAAGTACGGATTCTTCAACCTAAAATTACTTCTCTCTCAGAAGCACGAAAAGCAGCTATGAAATCCACATCCATAAGCACCTGAACGGCACCCAACTCCTGTCAGCTCCTAACATATCATGAATATGCTCCCATGATGTGGCCTAAGAAAGGTATCTAGCCCTTTTTCTTCTCTCATTCTTGTACCTTTCTTCTATAGCTTCTGCGGAGGTGGGGTGGGGGGGAGCAGCACAGAGATAAACTCTTCCTTTAAACATAAAGTTGCTCAAATCCAATATTCTTCGATGAGTAAAGCTATGCTTTAGCTTTGTAATACCACTTGCCTGTTCCTCAACAGAAAAAGGAATTAAATATTAAGTTTTTAAATCTCCAAAATGACTTCCTATTAGTAATGAATACCAGACATTAAAAGGGCCCATTTTACCTTTAAATCCAGCAGCTTCCGCTTGTTTATACATTCCCAGAAAAAAGTAGGTACAGGCTAGGTTCACCCAGACTTCAGGATTGCAATTTTCCTCTTTTGTCGCATTTTCATATTCCTAAAATATATATTAAACAGTGATGTCATTTCAGGAGTAAAGTAATTGATGGGCCATCCTTCTATTATGGAATAGGACTTCTTACTGAGACTGGGCAAGTTCCCATTTGGGGAATCCTATGTGCTCAGCGATTCTATACCCGAATACTTCAATACTGAAGTGAAAGCTCAATCCTACCCATGCAGGGCTAGTTCCATATAATCTTACACATATTTTTTTTTCTCCTTTTAACACTGATTTGGGCTGACAAACTGCAGAAATGAAAAGTGACTAAAATATTTTACTTTTGCTAACTTAAAAAGACACACAAAAGATACCTTATAAAAATGCATAGGTTCAGTGAACTTAAAATCTGATAACCTTACTACACTACAAATTTGCTTTCATTCTAATTGGTCTCTGGCTTTGTTTATTTGGCTTTACATTTTAAAAAGGTATTTATTTTCCTGCCAAGGACTCTTTCTGAAATTTACTTTGTCAACTACACTTTCCATATACTCTTACTATTTACCAGTCTTTACCAGATGCCTTTGTTTCTTTTTCTTACACTTGGGTTACTCTCCTTTCTTCTGTATCTTTCACAAATACTACCAGCCTCTATTCTGTCCTTTTCACATTTTCCTTTTCCTTCACTGATTTTGTTGCTTTTGTTCTCCATCTCATAGCCTCATTTCCTGATCTTGGATACTTTCATTTTAGTTATGCAGGCTTTTTAAATATCCTCAGATTACATTTTGGGAGTAAGAATATATGGGAAATGTTTAAACAATTTCATTTATGAATTAAAAATTGCTTGACATAAGGCATCTATAATTTTATCTACATTCATAATCCTATAGATTGTTCATTAGATAAGAAGGGTTTACAATGACCAAGAAAAACAACTTCCAAAACTATACTTGTAAAAATATAAAGATAAAATAATCTATCCATCTCACAGAGCTGGTGCTACATATTTTGTTTTGGAAAACACTGGCCTGGAGTCTAAAGATAACAAAACAAAATAAAAATTAAGTTGTTTTGAGAAATGACTCATGAAAAATTTTCTATCAAATGGATTATTTTTCCTCTCCTGAAGACTTACTTAAGAAATATTAAATATATGGTGATGGAAGGTGAACTGACTCTGGTTGGTGAACACACAATGGGATTTATAGATGATGTAATACAGAATTGTACACCTGAAATCTATGTAACTTTACTAACAATTGTCACCCCAATAAACTTTAATAAAAAAAAGAAATATTAATGTTATCTCATTAGCTTATATCTAAAAATAAACAAAATACATACCAGTATGTACACATATACAGATGTATATATATATATATAGATATAGATATAGATATAGATATATACTCGAACTTATATAGAAGATTTCTGAAGCAACACATCAAAAAAGAGCTAATGGTTGCCTCCATTGACAAAGAAGTAGAACTGGGAACAGCAGATAGGGTGGGTTTTTTTCATTATACTTTGTTCCCTTCTATATTGTTTGAATTTTACCATGAGCATCTACTATTATAATACAAAGCTTAGTAACATTTTCAGAGCCCTTCTGTTATAATTTTTTTTTTTAAACTAACCTCCAAAGCTCTCTTGTAGTCACCCAGGTGAAAAGCACAGTATCCAATCCACAAATTAGTATCCTCTTCTTGTTCCCCAACATGACGTTTGAACTTCAGGTTAAAATTTCATGAAAAAAAAAAAAAATTTCATGAAAAGAAATCATGCAAAACTTTTAAAAGTAAGCCCTCTGTTTAAAAAATTGCTTCATTAAGTTACTGATGAATATTAAAAAATCACAAGTAATAGAAGCAAGTCACAACCCAGTTTAATTAAACCTATACCTATAGCACTCGGCACAGTTACCTTCTAATTCTCACAGAAACTTATATTTTCAAACATTTCACATTTATTTTTCTGTATTTACTGACACCTCACCCCAGAAAAGTATTTAAGCACTATCTTCATAGCAATTCTGGGTGATATGTAAGGAACATAAGAATTATGTGAAATATTTAGTCCCAAATAACTGAAGGTTGGAGACATTAAGCAATAAACTCAAGGCCACACAGCCAGTAAGTGGGGTGGTAGGGACTTAATGTTTGACTCCAAAGCCCATGTTCTCACCTTCCATGCAGTAAACTGCATTCAACCTCACACTTCAAACCTGTCCCATTAGTACACACGTCTATTTACTCATAGATTATAACTGATTTGGATAAGCTCCCAAATCATTCAACTCCCCACTTTAAAGACAAGAAGGCTGATACAAAAAAGTTAAACAATGTGCTCAGTACCAGAGCACTAAGAAGAGAAGTAGTACTATCCATGGAAGACTGAGAAAAATATAGAAAGCGAATTAAAACAATTGCTGTTGATAGATTATGAGTAAGATGTCTGAGTAGTGCTTTGGAGAAATGATTGTGGTAACATAACCAGGCTGGCTGTCAAACCCCATCTCCTCATTCTTTGGTTTCCCCCCCTTCATTCTCCGATAGCATGTGCTTCTCACAAAGAGTTTCTCAAAGTGTAGTGTCTTTGCATCATCTACGTAAGAAACGCTTAGGCTACTCCTCTAACAGGCAAATTCCTGAGCACCACTGAAGACTGATTCTGTAAAGAATCAGAACCCCTAAGGCAGAAGCCCAGGAATATGCACTTTAATAAGCACCGCAGATGACTCTGATGCATATTAAAAGTTGAGAACTACTGCCATAGAGATTGAAATATTTTCTGAAGATATATTATTTTGACAATAAGCACGAAGAATGATGGTAGATTTAAGTTTGACCAAAATTTTAAACACATCATAGGTATAAGTCATAAATCGGTCACGAGTTGGGATAAATAATGTGTGAACTGACACTGCGTTAAATGACACTCCGTATTTTTAGACTGGATTTGCCATCAGCCATACTAGACATAATTAAAAATGTCCCTCAAGATCGGGCAGCCGGTTGGCTCAGTTAGTTAGAGCGCAGTGCTCATAACACCCAGGTCACCGGAATGTTCCATTCCCACATGGGCCAGTAAGCTGCGTCCCCCACAACTGGATTGAAAACAACTTTACTTGGAGCTGATGGGTCCTGGAAAAACACACTGTTCCCTAATATTCCCCAATAAAATTTTTTTTTAAAAGTCCCTCACGAAGTAAGTCTTTTTAGCTCATCTTTGATCAGACTTATAATTAACTTAGAATCTGGAGTCTGTGCCTGACTAGATTTACAGGAAGCCCCAGAATGCACCCACCTGTTCCAACAGCACAGCAACCAGAATTCACCCAAACATTCATCTATATTCTGGTATTCACCTCCCAAGAAGCAACCTTCTTTGAACATTACCTCCAGTAGGGTAATAGCTCCAGTGAAATCTCTTTGTGAAAGTAGCTCCTCTAGTTTCGGAATCTTCCTACCTTTCTTCTTTATTTTGTCAGTGTGCAGCAAGTCTCCGCCTACAGCAGGTTTGGCCCTTGAAAGCATCTGTGAAAGAAACAACAGATATCTGTCTGATCCAAAGCAGACGGTCAGTTTTAAACTGAGAGTGCCAGCTCCAGGATTTACAAGTCAAATCCTTAACAACGAACCCCAGGATAGCCTATTCAAATCCTTTCAGTAACACGCATTTTACTAAAAGGGCCATCATCCTGTACTTGAGCTGAACCAAACAGCTACTCCCAAGTTCTTTATCTTTTCCAACGAGAGTGAGGTAAGAGGTGATTTCGTGACGCTTGTCATCTCAGCCTTCCCTTGGTCTGCTTTCCATCCCACGCGCAGCTCAGGTGTGAGGAAATGGAGAAGTAGGAGAGAAGAAAGCTTCGAGGTATTTACAGTAGCATCCCGGTCCCCCACGGGAACACGGGGAGGGCAGGGAGATAGATCCTCCGCTGACACGCCTAGACTTTGCCCAGTAGTGTCCTGGGAACTTCTAATCTCCAGTCGCAGGACCTACTGAAAATTCTCCCTCACTGTTTAGAGCCACTAACCATCTTGGCGTGGGTCCTGTGAGCCCCCTGGGCAGTCAGGTAGTAAAGGCCCAGCCTCGGCGCTCCTCCGCATCCACAGCTCGCTCCGTCTCCACGGCAACCCCGCTGGAGGGGGCTGGTCCGTTCCAGAGAAGTGCTCGTGGGAGCCCCTAGCGCTCTGCTCCTTGGTTCCGTCCCGCTGCCGCCGCTGCAGGAATAGAAGTTCCTCTCGGCAGGAGAGCGTAGCTTTCTGTGCTGATAGCAAGAATTTGCTTTAGGAAAAAGCGAATTAGAATGACTGTTTTAAGAATACAAGTTTCCTGGGAAAGTAATTTTCAAGGACCACTTCCGATTTGGAGTGCCTTGGGCTCCATAGCAACCCCGAGCGCTGACTGGCACGTGATCTCGAGCCTCTGCAGGTGCCGGAAGGTTAGAAAAAAATTTTCTGCTGAACCGAGGAAGCTGACGTCGGGAGGCGGGAGTTCCTCAAAATACAGTTTCAGATTTCCATTGCTATACCTACACACAATAAAGTACTGTAATGTGTGTTGATTGGACGACTTTATCTTAATCCCGAGCCCAGTTAACACAGCTGAAAGCGTAGTTTAAAATCACCGACTCGTGCAATGTTACAGCTGGATGGGACTTTTAAAGGACATCCAGGGGTGGCCGGTTAGCTCAGTTGGTTAGAGCGCGGTGCTGGTAGCACCAAGGTTGCCGGTTGGATCCCTGCACGGCCACTGTGAGCTGTGCCCTCCTTAAAAACAAAACAAAATAAAGGACATCTAGTATAACCCTCAGAACTAACAGACTAAGAACTAACATTCACAGAAGTGAAGTTATTTTCCCCGTTTATAGGTAGTTGTGGCATAGTTGAATTACATTGCATACCACTCTGAATAGGAGCTCGTAACTAGCCCTGTGGAGACTCAAATATACAACAAGGTCATAGGAGGCAGGTGTGATTTCTTACATTCTTTTTGCATCCTGATGCTCCAGCCCCTGTCTCTCCCCAACACCCCTGTCCTGCCCCGCAATCACTTAGAGAGGAAATGACTACATTATCTTAATTCACTGATATATACCTACAGTTTTATACATACAAACATTCATATGTAGAGACACATACAGACAGGCACCTACATAGACTTCAGAGATGTACAAAGTCACCAGCACTATTACTTCTCACCCACCTTCCCCCAGCCTCTATTTACTATGTATGCTATTTACTGTCTGTATGGATTTGCCTATCTGGACTTTTAATATAAATGAAATAATGTAAACACAGGTCCACATACCATGTCTAAACATTGAAAAAAATTGTATCAGCTTAGCAAACTGTTAAAGTATGTTATCCTCCTTCCTTGACAAATATATCATTATGAAGGTCAGGCTCCAATTTAGAATTCTGTGCTGCAGGTGGCAGTGTGGAGAGAACTAGACCCCACCCTCAGCCCAGAACATTCTCTACTCAGGCCAGGCTCCATCTTGCACTGTGAGGGGCCTTGTGCATGAGCATGGACACCCAGCAACAAATGCAAGCTCTAGGCACCCACTCACCTGTGAGCTGTCACCCCTGACAGACTAAAGGGAGGACAGACCCAGGGAAGAGACCGACTCAAGGGTGGAAACAGGCTTGGGGTTGTATGAGGGGCACCATAGCATGGTGAGGAAGGTCACAAGAACGCTGACAAGAAAAACAATTTTGAGATGCTCTAAATTAAAATTACAGCAGCCGGAGAGTGAGAGAGAGACAGAACAGTTAGCCTGCTAATAGCTGTGGACCAGCTCTGACAAAAGACTGCTCACATTCCTGGAATTTAGGATACATTTCCAGGTAGCTCTTTCCCCAAAGAGAGAAGAGCCAGGAGCCATAGAACCCCAGGAGCCTCAGCTTCTTGTTTGCACATGGACTTTCCAACCTGCTGCCCACAGCTAATCAACTTCTTCCTTGCAGTCTCTGTTGCAGCTATCCCAGAACTAGCCCTGTTTCACCTTCTCTCCCCACCCCCCACTTGATGTATGAAAACACTTGCAAAATCCCAGGATGATGGACATGCTGTCTTTCCTACCTAACCATGCTATTGGTGGTTTGGACTCCATGCCCCAAGACTGGTCTTTCTTTTTTTTTTTGCTAGCAATGGCCTAATAAACCCTGTCTTTTAAAACGACTTTCTGCCATGGAAATTAAAAGTTTTTAACAACCCTTTAGCTCCATGGCTTCTTGACATCTGGCATAGGGTGTGGTCAGAACCAAGAGCCCAGGACATGGGCCTCTCACTTCAGGATCTAAGGGCAGTATTGCTGGTAATGCTGTAAACAACCCTGTTGAACTTGCTAAATCTGTGAAAATGACCTCTGATTTTCATCAGTTTGAGATATTGCTATAAGTCTCTAAATCCCTGCAGAGTCTGTTTGAACTGTAGCTGTAATTATGAAGGGTAGAACATGGCACTGAGTGTACTTGAGAAGAAACAGTTATTCCCAGCTACAGCTCTAAGCTCATCCAGGTGTTATGAAACACATACTAACATAGACACAAAAGCTGGTTACATGGGGAAGAGGCAAAGTTGGAACTCGCACCTTTATTGCAATTGCAATAGAACAGAAGTTTCTGAGTGATTTTGAAGAATAATCCAGATTGTTATGATGGTTGTATGACTATGTAGATTTTCTAAAAAAACATTGTATATATACTTACTTACAACAGGTGATTTTTAAGATGTGTAAATTGCATCTCACTAAATCTGTGGGTGTCCTTTTCTTTTTTAATCAATAATCCAACTCTGAGCTCAGAGTGCTGTTCCAGAGTCTGTGTTGGCTGCAATTTAGTCCTGATGCGTAGTGCCACTGAGGTCCTTGGAACTATGGCCCTGTGATTCACCAAGGTCGTGAGTTGCTGAGGGAATGTGAAAGACAGTAAGAAGTGTTGGCATTTCTTTCTAGGGTGGATTCTCCATAAGGACAAAGTCTCATCAAAAGAACCCTCAGCATTTCTCCCACGAACCACAGTAATTCTGTTCATCAGCTCTATTGAGTGCTGTTAGTTTTTTGATTCTTTTGTTCACAAATATTCTACCTTACCATCAAAAAGAAGACTTTAACAACCAAATTTTGTTCCATTTCCTCCTAGTGTGTTACATGGACTCAGAGGGAGAGGACCCCTTTTTGACTGTTCTAAGCAAGAGCCAGAATGACTCTGGGAGTAAACATTTCAAAGTACAGTCCTTCAAGAAATATGTTTTTCATTATTTTAAAATAACCTGAAGGTACTGAAAATTAACATGAAGAAAGTGTAAATTGTCTATAAACTTTTGAAGCAAGAAACAATGCCTATTCACATTTTGCTTTTTAAAATGTGATTTAATCAGTACTAAAGGATAATATAGCTATGACTGAACTACTAATAAATTGGAAACCTAGTTAATAAGAAATATATAAGTGATAAATGTTCAAGCTAGGTGATGAGTACGTGAGTGTTTATTTCACCATTTTACTTTTGTATAGAAATTTTCCATAATCCAAAATGAAAAAGAGATATCTACTTAAAAACTCCCAAGTTCTTCTTTAAGGCCAAATTTTTAACTGAAATGAGCTCAAGATATGGGAGTCAATATTTATTTCAATACTGGAGGTGCCAAAAAAATATATACAAGTGGACACTTTGGTCAACATTGCTCAAGCAGTAGTTCGCTGTAATCAGAAGTGTCTGGACGCTGATGGTAACCACGTTGAGCACCTCTTGTAATTGCAGAAGTCAAATGTGACTTGTATTCATCTTTTGTTATTGGTATATATTGAGTATCACAATTTTAATACAATATTCGTTTCTTAAAATGTGTATACATGTTTTTGGCACCCTCTGTATAAAAGATAACTTTTATTTATACCAATTAAAATTAATGGATCTGTCTCTGGGAAGATACTGAGAAAAATAATTTTCAACTTCTGATTGCTAATGTTTATTTGGGGGAAAAGATAATTAGAAAATCAGAAAGTAATATGAACATAATAAAATGTAAATAGGAAAAACACCAGGCATTGCAATCCATGAGCCCTGAGAGGAGGAACTCCCTGTATCAGCCAGCAGCTGAGGGGCGGGATTCTGGGGAGGCCAGGTTCAGTTCATCCCCTACTCTCCTAGCCTCTAGCAAGAGCTGAAGATGACATAGGGTTGTGTGCTTTGGAGTCAGAAAGACCTGGATTTGAACCCTGCCTCCCCGCTCCCCACATGCTTCCTACCTTTGTGACCTTGAGCAGGTTACTTAACCTGTCTGAGGTTTTGTTTTCTGAGGTAAGAAAACTCATCTCACTGATATGCTTAAAACCCACCTGAGATCATTCACAAATGAGGGTTAGTATGATATAGTGGTTAAGCTTTCAGCCTCTGGAAATAGACTGCCTGGGTTTGATTCTTGGCTCTAACACATGCTTTAGCTGTGTGACTTGGGCAAGTCACTTAACCTCTCTGGGTCTCGTTTTTCTCACCTGATAATAATAGTACCTACCTCCTAGGTCCATTGGTTATGAAATTGTAGGGGAGGAAAAATTCTCCTTATACCCTTCTAAGTTCTGGCTGGTCTAATAATCAAATTAACAATAGACAGATTAACGGGAGAAAATAACCAAATTTATTGTGTTTGTACATATGGAGGTTCCATAAGAATCTGGGACACGAGAACAACTCAGGCAGTTAAGGGTTATATGCTGTTTTGAGCTAAGGAGAAGCAGAGGTTGTGGTTTGGGACTCCAAAGGGAAGAAAGCAATTCACATGGAGATAGAAAAGCAAATGTTTGATAGACAAATGTTTGCTGGGCCATCTCTAACAATGGGACAGAGAGGGGACTTTGATCCAACAGGTTCCTCCCTGTCTGTCACTCTTAGTTCATATGAAACTGTACTTATCTATGGTCATAGTTTCCTTCCTGGAGCAGATCCTCTATCTAAATTATTTCAGGAGGTTGGGGGGAGGTCAAAGGTTCTTCCCGAGTTTTGTTTCTTAAAAATAACCAACTTAATATAATAAATATCAACAACAACAACAACAAAAAGGCATCTTTTGGGGAAACTCTGCTCCCCTTCAATAGTTAAATGAATTATATACAGAAAGTATCTGCAATAGTGGTGAGCACAGTCCGTGCTATTCTATGTGCTTCCGTCTTGTTCTTTTTTTAATGAGATATAATTCGCATGCCATAAAATTCACTATTTAATGTATACTATTTAGTGGTTTTTAATATATTCACAAGATTGTCCATCACCATTATCTAATTTCAGAACATTTCATCACCCTCCAAAAGAAACGTGTACTCATTAGCAGTCACTTCCCATTCCTCCACCCCGCAATCCCCTGGCAACCATTAATCTATTTTCTGTCTCTATGGATTTGCCTATTCTGGACATTTCATATAAATGGAATAACGCCTCTTTCACTCAGCATAATGTTTCCCAGGCTCCTCCATATTGTGGTATGTGTCAGTGCCCCTCATGCCGTTTTATGACTGAATAATATTCCATGGTATGGCTAGGCCACATTTTCTTTGTCTTCATATTATAAAAGCACTTAACACATGGTTGAGGAATAGAGGGAAGAAATAAAATGGAGTCACTGTGATCCAGCGGCTAAATTATTAAATTTAAGTAGGCTGAGGCATGGGGAGATGATTCCAGTCTTGTTTTAACTTATTCTAGGAACACAAACTTCCGAACTTTCCAGTCCTTCATCAGTGCTGGATGCACATCAGACTTTTCTGCGTCAATACCTGGACATACATCAAGCCCTCCGATGACCATTAAATGACCTCAGGAAGAAACCATTCCCTTGTCCAGACCACCGGATAGCTGAAGATTACCATCTTGGACCAATCCAGGAGCTAAAAATTCAGGACTGATTCTTCTCAAGAAGGTACTTTGTACCATAAGAGCCTTCAGCTTTTCTTTTTCCTATGGGACACTTGTAGGTTTTGCGTAACTGTGTTCCAATTTGCAATCTCTAAGACCTCTTAGTAAATCTTTGTCATTTGTTTCTAGCCAAAGCCTCCTGCATCTTTGAGTCCATTTGACATAGTAATGATGGTCTTGTCAGCAATGACCCAGTGCTTGGGGTTTAGGGCACAGTCATAATCCTATTCCATCCCAGGTAGAATAGGACTCAGGGAAGAAGCCCGAGCCATGAAAAGCCACCCAGATGCAGCTGCTGCTGGGGCCTCTCTGCCTTCCAAGCCCGGTCCTGCCTTAACCTTCCATACACTGGTCTCAGAGATCTCACATTCCGTTTTCCCTCTCCAGCCACACACAACCGGGTCACCAGTTGTAATTCCCACTCCCTCTGATCCAATCTCTTTCTTTCATCCGTTCTTTCAGTCCTCTGGACCTGATGACTTACCCAGTTTCCTTAAATAGTCCACATTACTTAGTGTTTTGGACTTTTGTTACTTTACGTGTTTGGGTATATTGTATTAATTATCCATTGCTGCGTAACAATTTACCCCAAAACTTAATCGCTTAAAGCAATCAATATTCTCATCTCCCATAGTTACTGTTGAGTAGCTTAGCTGGGTGGTTTTGTCTGAAAGTCTCCCCTGAGGTGAAGTCAAGCTATCAGATGGGGCTGTAGTCACATGACGTTTTGGCTAGAGCTGTTGGATCCCACTCCAAAAGGACAATTAGTGCCGGTTGTTGGTAGGTAGTCTTTGGTCCCTGCCACATGGACCTCTCCATTGGGCTGCTTGCGTATCCACACAACATAATGAAGGAGGAATATGTCTCTGTGAGTCCCCAAATAATGTAGGGGACTTTGGAGTGAGCGAGTGCCGGGATCGTGTCTCATGAGACCGAAGAATGGAAACACAGACCCAGGAGAGGCAAAGTTTTAAAAAGAGGATAGTTTATTGAAAGCAAAGGGTCAGAGCTCTTGAGTGGGAGAGGGTCCCGAATGGGGCTGCCCAGTGACTGAGGCAAAAGCTCTTACTTTGAGCTTCCCTTGCCTGCTTGGGGAAGGGGAGCTGTTTGAAGAAGGGAATTGGCACCTTCTAATGAAATTCGTCTACTAGGTTTGTTCTACTTGCCCATCCTAAAGGAATTAGCAAAATAACCCACTCTTATCTATCAGATCTGCTCCGTTTGTCAGGCCAAAAGGAATTTTATGCTTAATCTCAAGGCCTTGTTACATTTTGTCCTGGAGTGAAGGACTTTTAGGATATGGCTGTCTTTGTTTATTCCACCAGGGACCTCCATGTCTACCTAGGGATATGCTAGCTAACCTGTCTCAATAACTACTGGCTTCCCCAGAGAGAGAGAACAATATGGAAGTCAGAATGTTTTTTATGACCTCATCTTGGAACTCACACTGTTGCTTCTGTAATACCCGGTTGATTCCACAGATCAGTTCTATCGAACGCGGCAGAGGACTACACAGTGGTGCAAATATCAGGAGGCAGGGGGCTCTCTCGGGGGCTAGCCAACTACCGCATCAAGCCATCTCATCCTCACATTAGCCCCGCCTCTAGATTACAACATGTTCATTGCCTGTGCTTTCATCCAAGCGTTCCCAGCAGAAGGCTTGCAACCTGAAGTTCCTCATTTGAACAGCACCAAAGCAAAGTCTGTAAATTTACCTTCAAAGAGGGAAATGGCCCGTCTCACTCTAAAGTCAATCCCTCCACCTCACCTACAGCTTCTTCCCTCCCAGGTCACGTGTTCCCAGGGAGTCTTGCAAGACTGTTAGGCAGGTTCAGTCTAGGGAAAACCCCTCTGGCGGCCCTTTACCTCTACCCTCCTCTGCCTGGCTGACTAATGCCTGCCTGGACTTCCATATCTCCTGGAGAACATCTGTTTACCGTGGACTTTGGACATTACATCTGACTCAACCCTCTGGTGTTTATGTGCTTTTCGTTTCTGTGACTTAGCGTAGCTGACTCACTGCTGCCTTGTGTATGTTTTGCTTCCCTTTTCCACTGGTGGTGGTTCAAGTAATCACATCGCCTGATATGCTAATGTGCCCTAGAAACTGCAGCTTTGCACTCTCCCGAGATTTATGTCTTTGAAATGTTCACATATGCCCAGATCTTCCAGTAAAACACTAATACACACGCAAGCAAACAAACAAAAAAAACTCTCTCTCTAACTACCCGAGTGATTCCTCTTCCTTTCTCTTCTCTCTTCTCCTTTCCTTGTCAATCTTCTAAAATGAGTGACTCGTTTTGATTTTATACCTTACAATTCTGAACAAAACTGCTGTATCAAGGGAGATGGAATATAAGACTGTCTACAGGAGACTTTATTGACATAGGCGCGCTCTCACAGGTTATAAGCTTTAGCATCCTGTCAAGAACCAGAGGATGGCGCAAATCTGCTGCTGGGTGGCTCCTAGAAAATTGATGGCCTACAAAGAGTGAGGTCGGAATGCCTAACTTTCTGGGGCAGACAGTAAAGAAAGGATAAAAGACTCAGCAAAGTGGATGTGCTGGAAAGATATATGATGTTAAAGCCAGAAGGCTCACGAGAGCATTAGGCTCCACAGCTATTAGTGCCATTCTTAAATATAAAAATGATGAAGACACGTTGTCCCTATTATATCTCTGTATAACTAGCCAGTGTTGACCTTGCAGCAACCGGATGGGTCCTAGAGAACGACTGCAGACTACTGCAAGAAGTGGAACCCCTCTACACCTGCTGTGCCTGCTGTAGTGGCTTGGCTAGCTTGGAGTTATGCAGCCTCAGCTACGTGGTTGGTGGCCGTCGATTTGGCGAATGCTTTCTTTTCTATCCCGATCAGGAAAGAGGATCAGAAATAGTTCATATTCACACAGAATGGGTACCAACAAGCATTTAGAGTTTTGCCACAGTTTTGTGTTCACGCTTCAGTCCTTTGTCCTGAAACAGTCCCAAGAGAACTGGAGACTTTGGACATCCCACATAACGTCACCTCGACCCATGACATTGATGATACCGTGCTGCTCAGGCAGGATGAGAAAAAGGCGGCGCACATGTAGTGACTTCATATGACACGTGTCCCAGAGAGTGGGAGGTAAGTCCTACAAAGATTCCGTGACCTGCCACTTCACTAAAGATGTGAGGGGCCTGATGGTCAGCAGCATGCTGGGACATTTCCTCCTCGGTAAAAGAGACATTGCTACATCTCGATCCCTTACTAGGAAAGAGGAAGCACAAAGCCTGTTAGGAATCTTTGGGTTCTTGAGGAAACACATTCTACACCTACAAATACTATTGCCACCCACGTGCTGGGTGACGTGGAAGGTGGCCAGCTTTGAGTGGGGCTCGGAGCAGGACAGAAAGAGCTCTGCAGCAGGTCCAGACTGTGATACAAACAGCTCTTCTGCTTGGACTCTACCATCTGGCAGAGGCTAGAGTGTTGACGGTGTCAATGATGGGAAAAGATGCAGTGCGGCATTAATGGCATGTCCCAGCAGAAGAATCAGAATGCAGACCCCTGGGATTATAGAACAAGGCTATGCCAACTGCGGCGAAGAATTACACTCCTTTTGAAGCTCCTAGCTTGCTGCTGGGCACTGGTAGAGATAACAAATGACCGTGGGTTTGGATTTGGCCCGCAGGAGCTAGGTCCTATTGGACATGTCAGATCATAAAGCCAGGCAGGCCCAGCATCATCGGCATCATGAGGTGAAACAGGTACATGTGGGACTGAGTACCATCCGGAATGAGCATATGACTTACTGATGAATAAGTTGCCCGGATCTTCATGTCACTCATTACAGTTGCACTGTCTTCCCCCAGCTTAACACCGATGGCCATATGAGGCCATCCCACATAAATAGCTAAAAGAGGGAAGACAAGACCAAGCTCGAGTTATGGATGGGTCATCTCACTATGTGCATGCAAGCTAAAAATGGACGGCGGCTATATTATAGTCTCACTCACTTAGAACACAGTGGTGAGGGAAAATCACCCCAATGGGAGGGGTTTTGGGATGTGCATCTGGGCGTCCACTCTGCGTGGAAGGAGAATGGCCCACGGTTAGAACACATGTGAATCCATGGCAGTGATGTGTGGCTTGGCTTGTGGGTAGGGGGCCTGAAAGGAACAGATATAACATCAGAGCTAAGAAGGTGTGGGACAGAGGAATATGGATGGACCTGTAGGAGGGGACTCTGAGTGGGAAGTTGTTTATATCACATGTTGAAGCCCCCTAGTAAGTATCTATCACAGAAGATGTGCCAACTAGACAAAATAACTTACCCAGTTAATGGAGCCAGGCTTTGTCAGAACCCCCTCGCTCCCAACTGCTACATGGTGGGTATCTGAACAAGGAGGCTATGGTGGCAGATATGGGGTTGATGTAAAAACCTAACAGCATGGGCTGTCATTTACCAAAACGAATATAGCTACTGCCACCTCTGCATGTCCAGCCTGCCAGCCATAAAGACCAATGCTCAGCTTTCATATTTGGTGAGGAGGCCAAGAGGCTACTTGGTGACCAGCTGACTATATTGGGGCCCCCTTTTCCCTAGAAGGGCGAGCATTTTGCTCTCACAAGAATGGACGCTGATTCCGAATATGGGGCTGCTTTCCTTGCCTGCAGTGCCTCAGTAGCACCACTGTTGGGGGCCTTAAAGACCACCTGATCCACGGACTTAGAATTCCATGTAACATAGCATCTGAGCAGAGGACTCTGTCTATGGCACCGAGAGTGGGGGAGTGGGCCCATGAATATAGGATCTGCTGGTCATATCACACACCCCATCCCCAGAAGCTGCTGGATAGATAAAGGTCAGTTACAGTTGCAGCTGAAGCTCCAGCATGGAGATAATACACTGCAATGATGACATTTCCTCCAGGACTTCGTAGTATGTGACTTTTGTCAGACAACTTAGTATGGTGCTGTTTCCCTAATAGAAAGAGTGCACGGGACTGGAAATAAGGGGTGGAAGCATGAGTGGCCCCAATTAGCATCATTCCAGTGACCCATTTGCGCCTCTCTGTCTCCACAACTCTGGGCTCGGCAGGGTTAGAGGTTTTGGTCCCCAAAAGGGGCACATTCTTGCCTGGAGTAAAACAGTAAAAATTCCACCGGATGACAAGTTCTGGCTGTCACCAGGCTCTTTGGCCTCCTCGTGGTCAGAGACTAACAGGTAAAACAAAGAACTGCTCTCTTATCAGGCAATTGAGCTGCTCAGCAGAAGGAAGTAGGGCCACACTATTAAGACAGCAGGAGGAATATGTGTGGACTCGGGTGACTTATTTGGGGGTCAGTTGGCACTCAGTTGGTACTGTGACTGTGACTGAATGGACAAGACAAGAATGACAACCCTACTCTGAGAAGTAGTCAGAGCACTTAGGAATGGGGATTTCGGGTACCCACCCAAGTAAGCTGAGGTGGTAACTGAGGGAGAGGGGAATTAGACTGCATAGTGGTAGAGGTATAGCATGAGGCCTGTGGTGGCTTTGCAGCCGGTTGCTGTGACAGGAGGTCGAGTTCATTCCATTGACTTCCCTCTGCTAAGTTTCCTTTCAGGAAGAGCAGCCCATCAGAGGCCTAAAGGAGCTGAGCTGTTCCCTGAACACAGATGGAGAAATAGGTACACGTGCCGCAAAGGGTGGCCTATGGCAGACAGTGTGTCACTTAGATCCCCTTTACGTTAGGGCTTATTGCGCAACTCAGGGAGTGTGTTTAGGCCATAGCCTCCAGCTTTAGTTCCTTCAGGATCTGCCCCAGTGTTTGAGCTAAAACATAGTACTTCTCTAGTGCCCCTCTCCCCCATGACCAAACAAGGCGGTGGCCCAGGCTGGCAGACTTGTGAGGTCTGCATGGCAGTCTAAAAGCTCCCAGGGACCAATGTTGCTTCTTCCTTTGACTTTCTCTGATGTTACACCCTGGGAAACCTTTTGTATCTCGAGCTTTGCGCTTCATATCAGTGTCTGCTTCCTGGAGAAGTCAACCTGTGACAACACACATTTCAAAATTGCCCAGAATGCCTGCTTTTTCCCTTCTCACAATCCCTTAAATCATTTTTTCATGGCTTCAAATTGAGGGGAATTTTATATCTTTATTCCCAACCATTCTAGCCAAACTGTGCTCTTTCTTCTCAAATGTCTCATACACCAATTGCAGCATTTAACCTTTTGGAAAGCAAAATTCAACTGAGTAAATTTGAAGACCTAATTGGCTTTATTAAGGGATTCAGAAATCGGACAGAACACCATTCTAGCAAGTGGAAGGGTGTTCTGAAGGGTTGTACAAAATGGAAGGTTTTTATAGGCAGAAGGGTGTGGTAGGCATTATTAGCAAAAGAGAGAAAGGATTATTTTTAGACCAGGACATCATCTTTTTTGGGGGAAAGAAAAGGTAAGGGTTTTATCATTCAGATCGCCTCTTCTTCCTTTTGGGGGCAGGGACGGTGGAGAGGGCCCACTGACAGATTATGTTACTGGTGCTTGACTAGACTGATTGAGACTGTATTTCTGGGAGAGGGTAAAACTGTAGTTAAATCAGGTATTAAAAATCTATATTTGCTATCATGGGCTTTTAGCATAAGTGATGCATTTTGGGCCTGTGGTTTTCTTTTTAACTGATTTCTGTATGTTAGAATGCTTTTTCATGTCTTCCCAAACACAAACTCCTTGAGGGTAGGGACTATTTCTTAAACTTCTGCATGTTCAGAGTGACTAATGTAAGACCACACAGAAGATACCATATTGAACTTAATTGATTCGATAATGCAAGCCCAGTCCTGGGAACCTTTTAGAACACAGATAAGGCCACGTGGATCAAGGCAACTACAGAAGTAACAGCTAGAGGGAACAGGAAGTCAGATGATCCTGAGTGGGTCCCATGTTTGGCTGGTTTTCATACCAAAGTATTCTATTCTTGAAAGACACAGTTCATCTACCGTGCGAATTACTAAGCTGAGAATTTGCATTGATCATTTTGAAGACAGAATTTCTAATTGGACAACTGTATTCTACCAATTTTAAAAAAGGTTTATTTCCGATTTGATCAGTGACACATTTATTTTACTTGGGAGTGCTGAGAGGAAAAACTGTTTCCTCTTCCAACATGGGTCCAGGCTTGGGGGCCTGCAAATTAACTGACAATAGACAGATGAACAGGAGGAAAGACTAGATTTATTTACACCTTAGGAGGGCTGGGGAGCTCCCAGTAATGGAAAAACTCCTGGAACAGCCAAAAGTTTATATCTCAACTTAAGGGATTTTTTTTCTTCTTCTTCTTTTTAAGGGCTTCAATGGGGGAGGATATGGAAGGTTCTATTGGGTTTTTTGATGCTAATGACAATGGGCAGTCTGTCTCCACCGGGCAATAGAATTAGCAGGAAACTCCCTTGGAAAGTTAATGGTAGTTGTATTTTCTGGAGGCTTTGATTTAGTCAAGAGTAAGAGAATTTCAGATAAAATTTCTTTAACATCTTCTGTAGCTCAAATGTTTTCACTTTAAGATAATCTGTATATAAACTCTGGGAGCCCAACTGGGTCCATACGGAGAAAAGGTCTTGTTTAAATATCTAAAGAGAGAAACGTAACTGAAATCTTGGGATAAGTCCAAACACGCACCTCTGACTGCTTGCTGTGGAGAATGAAGCGATGCCTGGGGCACCGAGGTTAGCGATTACAGGCAGGCAAGAAAGGTCAAGAAATGGTTCTTCAAAAAAACTCGAGAGAAGGCAAATGAGAGAAGGCAAATGAGAGAGTTTTTTTAGGAGGGCATGATGCCATGGGAGAAAGTGCACATCGGCCCTAGCCAGGCGGTCCACGATCTGGGGTCTGGGAGCCAGATTTGGGGAACTTCAGGTAGTGTCCGGGTTCCAGCATGATTGCTGTGCGTATCGCTCACGTTTGTTCCTCAAACACAAAGTGAGGACAACAATACCTAACTCGGGGAGTTGTTAAGAAGATTGATTAATATCGGAGGCAGGGCGTCCAGCCCCGAGCAAGTGCTCACTAGATGTGTTCTTTCCCGGATGGGGGGGTGGGGTGGAGAGAAGACTCCTCAAGAGGGCTCCAAACACGCGTCATTCGCCACTTCGGCTGGCTTATAAAAACTCCACCAGCGCCTCAGTATCATTTTTACTTTCTCTTCTTTCGGAAGAAGCCTCACCCTGCCCAGCCGGGGAACCTCACCCTCTCGGGGGCTAGAACCCAGCGGGAGCCGTACGGGTGGCCACCACGGTCGCCAGTAGATCCGCCCGTGCGCTGTTCGCTTTCTTTCCATTCGGTTGCCGTCGCGGTTGACTTTACATCTGACGCAGGGCTCGGGTAGGTGACCTCGGTCCTGGGGACCCAGAGAAATCGAAACCTCCGGACTCCGCTAACGGCGGGGAGCGCGCATTCGCGGGCCCGTGGCGCGCCCAACTCGAGCACCGCCCGTGACCGCCCCCGCCCCCGGGGCTGTTGTTAAGTTTCGATTCTCCCCGGAGCAGAGTCCCGCGCCGCGCGGCCTGGCCAGAGCAGAGCCATGGCGGACCCTGAAGTGTGCTGCTTCATCACCAAAATCCTGTGCGCCCACGGGGGCCGCATGGCCCTGGACGCGCTGCTCGACGAGATCGCGCTCTCCGAGGCGCAGCTCTGCGAGGTGCTGCAGGCGGCCGGGCCCAACCGCTTCGTGATATTGGAGACCGGCGGCGGGGCCGGGGTCACCCGGTCCGTGGTGGCCACTACCGGAGCCCGGGTCTGCCGTCGCAAGTTCTGCCAGAAAAGCTGCGGAAACCTGCACCTCTGCAAGCTCAACCTGCTGGGCCGATGCCACTATTCGCAGTCGGAGCGGTGAGTGCGCTGCGAAGGAGGGGCGGTTCCGCGGGGCCCGGGCTGGGAGGACCGTCGGGGCTGCTGTCCGCGAGGGGCGCGCCCTCGGGGTTTCTCGTACCCCACACCCTGTTCCTCCAGCCCCTCACTTCTCTGCTCCCTTCCTCTAGCGCCTCCAGACCTTTCCTCGAATATGGCTAACGCGATATGGCCCCGGCAAAGACTATGCTTAACTCCCCGCCCCCAGGAGAAGAAAGTACTTTGGGGTCCGCCAGGGCTTAGAGCATTTGGAGGCAGGTTTGGGAAGGAAGGAGAATGTCCCCAGTCCCTGGACTCTTGGATCTTTCCCTGCTACCCCCATCCCTGGGCGCGTTGCTGTTTTCCCAGCACCCCCACCGCGCTCCGCACACGGATGCGTCTCCGCCGTCCCCGGCCCCGGGTCTCTGCTTGGCCCTCCATTCCTAGCTGCCTCCGTTCCCCTCATTGTCGGTTTTCTGATATCTGATGTTCGTCCACACCACCTGACTAGAACGGTCCTATTCCAGGGTCCCAGTGATGTGTTCTCTCCCCGCGGTGGCTGGAACCGCTGACCTCCCGCTCTTGGGGACACTTCGAAATAGAGCACCTTA
Source organism: Rhinolophus sinicus (assembly GCF_057876585.1). Lineage (NCBI taxonomy): Eukaryota > Metazoa > Chordata > Mammalia > Chiroptera > Rhinolophidae > Rhinolophus > Rhinolophus sinicus. Next base: position 10,152,496 of record NC_142508.1, read on the forward strand.
CCTGTCAGGCAGCTCTTGCTGTGTTTCCACTTGTTCTTTTTTTTTTTTGCCTCTAAGTATAGGTGTGCCCCAAGGTTTGGGTTAAGCCTTCTGACCTATTAAGTCTCCCTAAGAGAGCTCACTCTTGGGTTCGGCTGTCACATCTACAAAGATGGCTCCCCTACGTCCCGCCCCGCTGCCCAGACTTTCCAACCGAATCTAGGTTCTCCTAGTGTTTGAGGAGCATCTCTACCTGGATATCCTGCTAATAAAAGTCAAACTCATCTTCCTTCCCCCAGGCACTTTCCCCCAGGGTCTCTGACACTCGTCGTCTTTCCCCCAGGGCAGGGTCTGTGACACTCTCCCCAAACCCTTCTTCACCCTTCTCAATACCTTGATCAGCAAGTCCTTTTATTGAAGTCTCCTATCCCCTTCCTGCGGGTCCTCCTTCCTATCTCACTTCTGAATGAATGCCTGGTTGAGTTAGTGAATGATTCTCTCCTACCATAGCCTTCTCTCCACCCGTTCCATCCCTGTGTACTTCTGCTCAGTTATTTTTCTTGATGTAGTACTTTTCACACTTGGCCCTCCTTAAAAATTTTAAGCGATGTCCTAGTGTCCAAAATGGTGGTTCTAAGTTTCGATCATGCTCTTGTTATCGAAACACTTCAGATTACTCATCCCCAATATATGTAATAAAACATACAAAAGACATGTTTTCAATGCGCGAGGTGGATGAGATAGTATTTTTAAAAAATGTATTTGTTTAGGGCAAAACTGAACATTTTTTAAAAAGTGCTTAAATTTGCAGCATTAATTAATAATATGCATTGACTATGTTGTGAGGCACCAGTTTCAAAAATCTGTTTCTGGGTTTGGGGAAGTTATGTGTATAGAGGAAAATATCTAAGTCACAGCAACGGGTGATATCAGGAAGGAAGGAGGGAAGAGAGGGGGGAGGATAGAAAGAAGAGGAAGGAACATTCTAGCACTATCCTGAATAACAGAGTTGGAGGGCTTTGTTTTTTTATTGTTCTGTTGTGCACATTTTTTCACCAACTCGTGTTGGCTTTTAACCTAAGTTTTAAATACATATGCTTCTTATCTTTTAATTTTTTACTGTGGATATTTTCATATCTATATATGAAAATGTATACAAAATTTCCCTTCACCAGTTTTCAAAATATGGACAGTCTTATTTCATTCATTCCCCCATCCCTACCCCCAACTCTAACTTGGAAGTGTGGGAGTTATTTTAAACCAAAAGGCAATCATTTCCTTCATAAATAACTTTATCGCCGAAGGATAAGGAATCTTAATAACATAACCACAGTGATCACGTTGTTTCACAATTACAATTCTAATATCATCTAATATCAAGTTGGTGTTCAAATTTCCCTGATTGTCTTATAATCTGACTTTCGTTTTCAGGAAAAAATGCCTACACAGACATAATCCATAATTGTTTCAATATGTCACATATCCAGTATATTTAGAAATTTTGTTTCAGTTTCTTGCAGTATGTTTCGAAACTAGTTTTTTGTTTTAAGAATTTTATTATTATTTTTTTTGGCCTGGTTTGACACATCAAAGCCATTTTAAGCTCATAAATTGGGTGGTTAACTTGAACTTTTCTATATTTTAAAAGTATATATAGGGACGGCCCGGTGGCTCAGGCAGTTAGAGCTCTGTGCTCCTAAGTCCGAAGGCTGCCGGTTCAATTCCCATATGGGCCAGTGGGCTCTCAACCACAAGGTTGCCAGTTCAATTCCTCGACTCCCGCAAGGGATGGTGGGCTCTGCCCCCTGCAACTAAGATTGAACATAGCACCTTGTGCCGCTGGCTCACTTGGTTGGAGCGCGTCCTCTCAACCACAAGGTTGCTGGTTGACTCCTGCAAGGGATGGTGGGCTGTGCCCCCTGCAACTAGCAATGGCAACTGGACCTGGAGCTGAGCTGCGCCCTCCACAACTAAGACTGAAAGGACAACAACTTGAAGCTGAACGGTACCCTCCACAACTAAGATTGAAAGGACAACAACTTGACTTGGAAAAACGTCCTGGAAGTACACACTGTCCCCCAATAAAGTCCTGTTCCCCTTCCCCAATAAAAAAAAAGTATATATAAAACATAGGCATCATTTGGTCAGTGCATATTTGGATGGATCCTTCAGGTAATTCATTAGCCTTTTTTTTTTAGTGAAGTGATAAATTTGTATTTCTTACATTTATTGGTCTTGTCCTGTTTTTCATTAACTTTTCTTTCCTTTATATCACTTTTGAATTTGAGAACTACAAATTTTTAATCCATTAATGTACACTTTGTCCTCATAATAAGGACCCTTAGAAGAATTTTTTTTCTTGCCTTAAAACCTAGAAAAGTATGTGTTTTTTCCCCCCTAACTATGTTTTAAAAATATTCCCCTTTCTTAGCAACTTACAAAACTTTATCTTCTAAAACTTGAAGTGTGGGAGTCTCAGGACTTGCTTTGTGACTTACAGCTTAATGGGATCTATTGATCAATTGGTAACCATGTTGAAATTACCATTCCGTTTGGTAAACTGTTCTCTGTTTGCTGGACTTATAAAATTTCCTCTATGGTGTTGTTATTCATAAATGGGATTTCTCCTATCCTGTAGTTTGCATTTTTCTCTTACATTGCTTTAAGCTATACTTTTTAGTCAACAACAGGGCTGACTTTCTTCAGTGTTAGATAATTGTTTGTTTTGGTGCATCTGTTTGGATATTTGTATTTGCTTTGCTAAAATACATGCCTACGCGTGACATTCTAACCCCAGTTCAGATACAAACAATAAACACCATTTATTGAACAAATTACTCTGTACCAAGCACGCTGAGAAGCACTTCAGAGATGGTATCCAAGTCAGTCTTTACCATGATTCTTGAGGTAGGTATTATAAATTCCATCTCAACGTAAGGAAATAGGCCTAAAGCTGTTTAGAAGAAATTGACCGAAGGTCACATAGCAGATAGCTGGCAGAGTTAGGGTTGAACTCAGATTTACATGATTTGTTAACTAGCTACTCATGTTGTCAAATAGCTGTGTGTAGTGTGATCTTTCATTAATTCAAGTTATTTTTTTGCAAGCATGATTTCTGTTTAAAGCAGGTTTTCTGTCTTCAACTAAGCTTTGTGGTTTTTCTGCTAATGTGCCTGTTTTCTCTGGGCTCTTTCCTGTTTGTGTGCCTTTCTCTCCCTTGCGGTTGATTGAAACTTTATGTGGGGGGTGGGTAGGTGAAAAGAGAGTTAGTTGACCATTTCATAAATTGAAGAAAAAAACAACCCAAAAGTGCAAAGAATATACAGGCATCAAAGTATATATATCCTGAGTATATAATATAACAAAAGTTATGTATAGAATCGTAAGTTATAACTCACCTCCAAGAATAAATATTTACATTTTTCATTTTTATTTCTTTTAAAATAAAATGAAAGCCATAACAGACCTAATGTTATTTTTTTTTTTTCCCTCTTCCCTATCGTTTTTTTCCCCCTCTTCCCAGAGCAACCTCAATCATGATGTTGGTGTATATCCTGCCCTTCCGTAATTTCCTCAGATATATTTATATCCAGATCCAAAATGTAGTATTTCATGTGTTGTAGAATTTTTACTCCATGTTATGTTTTGGAGATCTTACGTTATCATAAGATTCTAGCTCATTAATTTTACCAGTAGTATTTCATCATATGATTTATAACATAGTTCAGTATCTGTTCCTCCAATAATGGGCATTTGGGATATTTCCAATTTTTTGCTACCATCCTTTGCCAAGAATATACATGTTTCTTGGTGCTTGTGGCAGGAGCTTGTTGGGGTGGATCATTAGGAAATGAAATTGCTGGGTTGAATGGCTGCACAACTTCAACTTTTCCAGATTCTGACAAATTAGTATTAAAGGTGGTTGTACCAATTTATGCTTTCATGGTTTGTTTTTGTGTTTTGTTTTGTTTTTGTTTGTTTTGGTTTTTAATTGGGGAAGGAGAACAGGACTTTATTGGGGAACAGTGTGTACTTCCAGGACTTTTTTTTTTTTCCAAGTCAAGTTGTTGTCCTTTCAATCTTAGTTGTGGAGGGCGCAGCTCAGCTCCAGGTCCAGATGCCGTTGCTAGTTGCAGGGGGCGCAGCCCACCATCCCTTGTGGGACTCGAGGAATTGAACCGGCAACCTTGTGGTTGAGAGCCCGCTGGCCCATGTAGGAATCCAACTGGCAGCCTTCGGAGTTAGGAGCACGGAGCTCTAACCGCCTGAGCCACCTGGATGGCCCTATGCTTTCATGTTTGAGAGTCCCCGTTTCTCCCATTTTATGGCCAACTAGCACTTGGTATTATTTTTTTGATTTATGCCAATACGAAGGGTGTAAAATGGTATCTTTTGTTTCAATTTTAAAATAATATTCTCATTAAAGTTTTTATTATGTGATATTTAAGTCTTATGAAAATAAGTAAATCATACAATAAATATCTATGTACCCACAAATTAGCTACAGAAGTAGAGTATCACACGGTTAACCCCTCCCGAATTCTCTTCCTTGATCACCTCCCCCATTGTAGAAGTGATCACTAGAGATAAATAATGTTCTTATTTTTCTTCCAGTTTTATTGAGAGTATGATTGACTAATAAACATTATATAGATTTAAGGTATACAATGTATACAATGACATTTTGATATACATACGTTGTAAAACGGTTCCCTTAATCAAATTAATTAAACTATCCATCACCTCATCTATTTACCCCCACCCCTTTTTTTGATGGTGCGAATACTTAAGATAAACTTTCTCGGCAAATTTCAGCTATACGTTAACTATTATCACCATGCTTTTCCTTAAATCTTCAGAACTTATTCATTTTATAACTGAAAGTTTGTACCCTTCGACCAGCATCCCCCCATTCCTTCCACTCCCTCATCCCTGGCAATTCTACTCTCTTCTTCTATGAATTTGGCTTTTTTTTTCCACGATTCCATGTATCAGTGAGGTGATGCAATATTTATCTTCCTGTGACTGGCTTATTTCACTTATCATAATGTCATTTAGGTTCATACAAGTCACAAATGGCAGGGTTTCCTTCTTTTTATGGCTGCATAATATTTCATTGTATACATATGTACCACATTTTCTTTATCAGTTCATCTGTTGATAGACACTTTGTTCCCATGTTTTGCCTACTGTGAATAATGCTGCAATGAACACGGGAGTGCAAATATCTCTTTAAGATAGCGATTTCATTTCCTTGTGATAAATTCCCAGATGTAGGATTGCTGGATCATTTGGTGTGTGTTTTTTCTCAGTTGTTATTTTTCTACATATATGTATGTAGCAATATTTAGGATTGGTTTGCTTGTTTTTAAGCCTATAAATGACATCAATACTAGATTTGTAAATGCTTTATTCCCTCTTGTTTGTGCAGCATGGTGTTTCTGAGACTCACCCCTGATATACGGAGCCCTATTTCTGTACCACCTTTAGACGAGCAAGATGGACCTGTGCCCTCTGCTCTGCAGGTTCTAATTCTGGCCCTCCTCCTGTTGCGTCCTGACTTTTTGAGGAGTCCATGGGACCAAGGAATCATGCTCATCTAGAACCCGTAGCCCCACCATGTTCTAAACCATGTTCTGGGTTCCTGGCACTCTGGAATTCCCAAGCCCACTTCCAGAGCCTGTGTGGGCTTTCCCCCAGGGTCTCCCTACATGTGGAAGGAGCTTGGTTGACATGTCCATTGCCTCTAGAATGGCACAAGCAGTGTGGCACAGAGCCTGGGCTGGGAAGAGCAGTGGTGGATTGGCGTTGGTAGTCAGGGCTGACTTTTTTCGTTCTGCTATATACTATCATTGAGGAGTCTGAGAATTCTAAATTCCAACTTGGCCTTCCAGGTCATTATGAAAGTATGTTTGTCAAGATAGGGTATATTTTGTTGAATCATTTTGTAGCTGGATTAATTAGGTTTAAGTATTTAGACACTTGGTGCGTGGGCCTCCATTTTGTCTTGCTCCAGCCCCACAAATTTTAGAAGAGGGACTGCACTGGTTCATTCAAATGTGTCCTTTCTTTTGTATGAATGGACACAATTTACATGTCAGTTTTCTCATTAAAATATAGATTGCTTTCAATTTTTTGCTATTACAAACCATGATGCATTGAACATTTTGGTGTATCTTTCCTTGTGTACATGTGCAAGAGTTCCCTACGTATCCAGCAGAGGAATTCCCATACTTAAGTATGCAATGATCCCAAATTATTTTCCAAGTGTGCATACCAAGTTTTATCCCACCAGAAGAATATGAATAATGCTTGTTTCACATCCTTGCCAGTTGATGTCATCAGCCTTTTACGATTTGTGCCAATACGAGGAATGTGAAATGTACCTCATTATGGTTTTAATTCTTTATGTATTCTGTGTCTCCAGGCCTTGTAAGTCATAATGCTTGTTTTTCAAGTCTGTCTTACATGGTGTCTAGTTGTTAGTAGTTGCTTATTTGCAAGTAGCTTTTTTGTGTGTGTGGTCATCTTAGCGCTCTGTTTACTTTTGTCTGTAGTAGCCGTTCTTTTCTATCTTTTTCTTTTTCTTTTTTTTTTTTTCTAGAACAGCCTTCTGCCCCTTCCTTTTTCACTCAAGGAATCCTCAAACGCTGTTAACCAGTTAATCTTTCTCTCTAGTTTATTTGAATCTTCTTAACCTCCAAGGGGATTTATTTTGGGAAGTGTGGTAGCAGGTGAAGGAACAGGTGTGAGGAGAGGAGCCTTGATGACCTATTTTTTCTAATCATCAAGATTTTAGCAATACTGCCGCCACCTCCTACCCTTGGCCTTTGTCACTTCCTACACTTTTTCTCAGTCCTGATACCGACGGTTCCCAAACTTTTGCTGCACATGGGAATCACTTGGGGAATCTTCAAAAAAATACTGATGTCTGGCTCCCACCCCTAGACATTCTGGTGTAACTGGTGTGGGGTATGACTTGGGTATTGGGGTTTTTAAAAAGTCCCTCAGTGTTTCTCATGGGCAGCAAGGTTTGGGAACCACTAATTTGGGGGACTGGAGAAATAAGTCACGACTGGGGAGTTTGTCTACATTAATAGGCAGGTGATTTTTTCGGTGGCAAAGACACAGTTCGCCTCACTGTCAGGACGACTCTAGAATATGCACAGTTCCTGGCGGAGGCCCCCTGCCTCTCCTGTCCTCAGCAGGCCTGGTCCCCTCCTGTTGGCCTTCTGCTTCCCAGGGTCCCGCAGCCTACCAGATCCATGGAGGCGAGGCCTGCAGCCGGCCCCTTGGTTGCACCCTGTCGACGCAGACATCTGGCGGTCTCTTGTTTTCACACCTGGTATGTTCCTGGTAATAGTTGTGTTCACCGAAGGCCCATTTCCTCAGCTCCACCCTTTTTCTTTTCCCCATTGTTCTTGACCCTGCTCCTTTGTTGCCTACTGGTCTGTGTGGTTCTCGCCCTTCCAGCTGGGGGTTGCAGATTTGGTGACCCACCCCTGCGTATTTCTTGAACATCAGAAGTACAAACATAGAGAATAGGAGCCTCATGGCTTTAAAATAATACTTCATTAGGGTTGTTTCATTGGTGACATTTTATTTTTTAGACCTGTGTTCTCTAGATTTTATCTTTCACACATCCTGGTTCCTTTTTCACCTGATTTGTATCATGGTGAGCTATTTCCTGTTGTCTGTACAAATGAACCGTCTCTTTATTTTTTATCTACCCCTCATGAGGTGTTGGGGAGCAGAGAGGGTGAGGGCGAGAAGGAAGGGGGTATTTTGATACAAATTACTGTAAAAGAAGTAAGACTCCCTTCCGTTATTATCTTTTTCCTGTTGGTCTGCTTGTTGAGCCCAGAGCCAAGCCAGTGTTTACTGACTTGTGGAGTGCAACAGCTCAGAGGTGACCCACCAGTTCAGGACCTGACTTAGAAGCTGATCTGACAGGTGCAGCCAGCTCTGCTCAGCCCTTTGCTCACAGTAGTCACCTGGGGCCCCACCTCCCGTCAGACCAAATCCATCTCGGAGGGTGTGGCCCAGGTTTAGGTTATTTCTAAACACTCCCCAGTTGATGATTAAGTGTAAGGAGGGATGAGACCCACTCTGCAGGCGAGGCCTCATCCGTGTGGAGGAGGGTGCATTGCCAGGGTTAAAATAACATTTTGTTAGGTGGCTGGAAGAGGGAAGTGAAAAGGTCATTTGTTTTGAAGCTTTCGGCCTGAGATTCCTGAGAGAGCGTTCTGCCCCTTTCAAGGCCATCTTTGCTGTATTGTTGAAGTTATCATCTTCTATCCTACTCCCGCTGTTTGCATGTTATCTGCTCCAAGTGCAGGCAGCGTTCTGCAAACACTCGCTGTTCCCTGGACAGTTCAGCATGGTTTGTAGGTGAGCTCTTTTCTGTGCCAGGAGGTGGGGAGTCCCTGTGGCTGTGAGCCAACCTTCTGCAGGACACAGTGTCCTGGGCTGGAGACGGTAACCTTGAGCCTCGATACTCCAAGCGTACTCACTGGATTGGACCAGCGCCCTTAGCATCACCCAGGAGCCTGGCAGAAATGCAGATTTCTGTGCGCCACCCCCCCACCCCCCATGGATCAGGATGGGGCCCAACACTCTGTGTTCTAACAAACGCGCTAGATAATTCTGATGCGTGATAGAGGTTTGAGACTCACTGGGATGGGGCCTGAGAATTTGCATTTCTGACAACCTCATGGGATGATTGAGGCAATTAAATAACAGATACAAACTTCATGTCAGATGGGCAGCATCAAGGATCCAGCCAGTGCAGCATGTGCTGGGTGGGCTTCTCTTCCAGGCATGAGTGTCTTGGGTGGGCTTGGAAAAGCTTGGACACTCAGGGTTCCAGGCAGAAGCGTCCCCATTAGGCTGCCTGGCTACCGTTAGTTATTTAGAGGAAATATTGACTGCAGGGACCTTGGCAGTATTCCACTCCCCCTTGGTTAGAACAGGACAGACACAGGACAGGTATGACCAATGCTGCATCTCTCTGGGGCCTGGAGAGGGCTGGGTCCTCTTCTGTGACCCTGATTTGGCCACAGGACAAACACGGTGCCATAGTCTTGGTTCCGTGTTCATGATGTCTGGACGGGAGCTAAAGGGAAAGCAAAGATTCTTAATTCCATCTAATTAACAGTTGTCAAGTGTCTCCAAGCCAGAGGGCTGAACCTGTCTAGCTAGCGGTGGGATGCTTGAACAGGGTCATTTTCAGCTTCATAGCAAGAGGTAATGGCAATGGCCAATGGAGTGAAACGCCTAATGAGGCGGACACATCTGGTAACGCTATAACCGAGGGGCTTTCAGCTTTGGGCTGAGGGTGGGCCCTTCTTGCTGTAGTTCTTTTCAGATCCCTCCTCCCATGGAGGTTGGGGGAGGGATGAGGTGGAGTCCTTAGCCCAGCTGCTGAGAGCTCTGGGGGGTGGGGCCTGTGGGGAAACCGTTATCTGAAACCACAGAACCCAAAAGCAAGCAGAGAGCTGAGGTGGGCATTATCAAGGAGCGCCAGAAACACTAAAAGCCAGGGACACCGGGTTGGAGAAAGCTCGAAGAGGGCCTGCCTGAAAAAATGGCGAGGATAGAGGCTGTTGCCAGAGGCCTGCCTGATCAGCTGCCCTTGACTTCTCCATGAAGCAAGGTGTTTGGGGGGGGGGGGGGGGGGCTGGTTGGGTTTTCAGATGGTTGACATAGCTGTTGATTCTGTGATTTTTCATATAAGACTCCACAGCTAGATCTGAAGGCACTATCTACCAGAGGGTTTCAGAAATGCTTTACATACAGGCAGCAAGCCCTTGAATAAGTCACTTTCAAAGATTAATTCTTAGAGAATAACTTTTACCTTAGATGTTTACGTTTAAAATCAAATTATCAATTTCAATAAGATAATTTTGCGAAGTAATTCGCATTTTTGTTTACTATAATTTTGCAAAGTCAATTTTGTTTACTAGAAGGTAATTTTGTAAAGTCATTTGCATTTCTACTAGTGACAGAGAACTAAAAAATAACAGTGGCAACATACATATTTAATATTTGGGAAATGAAAGAGAACTACTAAAAGAAAGATTTTAATTCTCAATAAGGAAAATAGAACAAGACTTGAATAAATGGAGAGATTTGTTTACTAAATGAAAATGAAAAATATAAGTTTATTTTATACCTATTAATGTAACAAAATGATAAAACTCAATGTTAGTGTACTTGTGGGGAAATAGACACACTCACAGATTATTGGTGTGTTTTCTGGAGAGCAGTAGATCAAAATGAAACACAAGCTGCCAAGAAAATTGTGATGTCCTTTGGAGAGTACTCCTAAAGGAATAAATCCCAGGAAAATAATGTAAAGGAAGAAAAGTTATATTTGTACAAAGGTAATTGTAGCCACACAATTTATATAGTGAAAATCTGGCCATTCCCTAACCACCTGACCATTTGATAATGGTTGTGCAAACTAGAAAATATTAATATCCTATCATATTAATAACGATTAAAATCATAAATGAGGACTTTGGTGATATTTTAGGTGGTATATGTAAGTTAAAGAGTGGAATGAGTTTGTTATGTGAACATGATAACTGTCAAATTATGTTTGTCTAATGAAAACATCAGTGCTATCAGGATTTCCTTTTTATCTAAATCAGTGCCTCTTGGGCTTTAATGTGATTGAATTATTGGGGATGTTGTTGAAAGACAGATATTGATTCAGTATGAGTGGGGTGGGGCCTGAGATTCTAAATTTCTGGCAAGTTACCAGGTAACGGCAGTGCCACTGGTTCTCCACACTTTGAATAGCAAAGATCTAAATCTCTGCTATTTAGGATAGTAGCCCCCAGGTGTGTGTGGGTAATCAAATTTAAATGAATTAAAATAAAACAAAATAGGAAAATTTCCTACATCTCACTAGCTAGGTTTCAGGTGCTCAGTAGCCGTGCAAGGCTTTCATCTTGGAAAGTTCAGATGCCAGAACAATTCCATCCTCATAGAACGTTCTATTGGATAGTGTTGACCTAAATCATCAAGGCCTTAAATTGAAAGGGATTTTTATCATTTTTGCTCTAGGGTTGTTTGAAGTATACAATTAAGAGCTTGTTTCATTCCTTTGTAGTCACAAATCATACGGGTATACATTGGTATATAAGACATTGAAAAGATAAAGCAATACACAATTCCGCATAATAAAAAATGTTTGATAAATGGAATTTTGTTTTCCCACTGACTTTATTGTCAGTCCATAGATGTGTTATCTGGGGGCAGTCATTTTAAATAATTTGGTTTCAGTTTCTTTGCTAAGTTTTTTCCTCTTCTCACATTGTTAATAAATACTAGATGAGATAATTTTTTTTTTAGATGAGATAATTTTTAAAGAAGTATTACAGTAATTTAAAGTATAGATGTGTATACTTTGGGGAAAAAAATACTCACACAGACTCCCATCTAGATGTTTCATCAATTTATATTTTTAAAGTGTGTTCTTTATGCTGGACCGACCTGTATTAGTTATCGAAGGATATGGGTATTGAGCCTTACTGACTGAAAGTTCCCTGGATGATTTCTTTTTCTTTACTTTGGTGAATTGGAAACGCTGAACAATTGTCATTTTCTTCCAGGAATTTATGCAAATATTCTCACGAAGTTCTCTCGGAAGACAACTTCAGAATCCTGAAAAATCATCAGCTCTCTGGACTGAACAAAGAAGAATTAGCAGTGCTTCTTGTACAAAGCGACCCTTTCTTTATGCCTGAGGTAAGTTACGATTCCTGGGTGTAAAAAACTGGAAGAATATCATTGGCAGTGTTGTGTCCTGGATGTGTTGGGGTAGGAGCAGGAAAAAACTCAGCACCAGAGCTCTGCAGGTGGCACTACCAACAGGTGGGTGTTGTTGAGTGATCTGGGAGATTCCAGCAATTTCCTTCCTTGTTGAAGTTTTACAAGAATTTGAGTCTAAATGCCTTCTCTGCTAGGTTGCTAGGGAACCCTGTGTGAACAGCTATGATCTGAAGACATAGTAGTGGGACTCGTGGATGCTTTCCATCAGGGTGGCCTTCTGGAAGAGGTGGGCTTTGCATTGAAGTTTTAGAAAATGACAGGGTATATTGGTTAAGGATATGGGTTAAGCTGTTGTAACAAAGAGACCCCAACATGTGATTCAAATGAAATATAATTTTATTTTGCTATCACTTGATAGTTTAGATCGGGGGTCATTAAATTATAGCCCATGGGTCAAATCTGGCCTGACATCTATTTTTATAAAGAAACTTTTATTGGAACACAGCCACACCCATTTACTTACGTATTGTCTATTGCTGCTTTCTCCATACAAAGATGAGTTGAGTAGTTGCAACAGACTGACTGGCCTGCAAAGCCTAAAATATTTACTACCTGGTCCTTCACAGAAAAAGTTTGACGACTCTTGGTCTTGCCTGGATGTAGGTAGGCATGTAGCCCAGTGGTCAGTAAGTGGATGTAAGTCGAAGGCAAGCAATTTCCTGTTTAAAAGATGCCACCTGGACATTTTACTCAGCGCCTCTGCTCCCATCTCATTGGCCAGACCTTATCACATGGTCACGCTTAGCTGGAAGGGAGGTGGGGAAGTGTAGTTTCTGGCTGGTAACCTTGTGTCCAGTTGAAACTCTGGAGCTTCTATTACTAGAAGAAAGATAGGGACAATGGCTGATAATTAAAATTCCCTCCACACTGGAATATTGACTTGAAAATTAGAGGATGCTGTTTAAAGAATGGGATCTGACCTGAAAAGAAATGTTTGAGTAGAGAAGTTAGCCTCACACTGATAGAGAGGCACAGAAACATAATGGAAGGCCCAAGAGGGGTCAGTGGAAGGGACAGAGAAAAGACAAGCAACGTTGAAATCCAGATGAGCTTTTATATATGACAACATAGCTATTAGGGACCTGTAGAGGGTTACATACTTTTTGACTCTAAGCAAAGCACTCTATACACATTTGTTCAGGGAGGGGAAGTAGGGGAGGGAAATATCTCATTTCCTCTCCCCACCCCGTGTATTTTCTTCATCTGGGTACTTGGATTTTGTCTCTTTCTGTTTCCAGGAGCCTAGGGTTTAGAGATCTTGTTTTGGGATATCTATGGCCCTTGGCCTATGTGCCAGCCCAGTTCCCCCGTGGCTACCAGCATGGGGAAAATGCCTTACACACCAACCTCGATAAATGTCCTGTTGACAAACAGAGGCATCTCTCCTTTCCTTTTTATGTGAAGGAATGACAATATGAAGATTTATGACACGTGAGAAGAGTGTTGACCCGTGGTCCACCTGTAGTCTAGTTTTAAACTTGGAGGTTTGAAAAGGTCACTCATCAGGTCTGATCTCGGATTCAGTTCTCTAAAATCACCAAGGGCTTTTTATATCAAGTCCCTAGAGAATAAAAGGAGTGGCTGCTCTTCCTTTGAGAAGCTGTCGAGGGGGCTGAATTGTTGTTGCGAGAGTCTGAATCCATGTGCTTGCCGTCTAAATAAGTCCCAGTGAACCGTGTGGAGCGGGCTTGCTGTCTACTGAAACAACTTACAAATGTTGTGCTCTTTAAGATTCTTCAGGTCATGCTTTAAACATTTGCATCACATTGTAGATTTTGTACAACACACTCACGTATTTTATTATTTAATCTGCTGAACAGCGTGGTTTAGGCAGACAGAGCAAATATTTTCTTCTTTGACAACAAGGGAAACAGGCTGGGAGTAAGTCAGTAGTTCAGGTGAGGTGGTTGTAGGGCTGCAGACTTCAAGTAGCATATTCCAGTCCTGCGTCACGTGGTCTGGCCTCAGAGTTAATATTTCTTCTGCCCTCCTTCCAGTAAGAACTACATCTCTGTAGAGCTAGGTAGGTAGATATATATATTTACATAGAAATATAAAAATTATCTTCTTTGGTTGGTCTTTTGAGAAACTTTGCCATGTTCTGCCTAGCAGAGACTAGATTCTGGATTTTCAATCATTGCTGATAAGACCCTGTCCTTTTGATAGCAGAATGAGTTGATGTCCAAAGATAGCCCTTCCTATTTGGGGTGCCCTTATAATATAGGGCTCACTTTGGGTCCTGTTTGGGCCTATCTGTAGCTGTCTGTCTTAATTTGATTCCTCCAAAGGGTTAATCAAATTTACGTTTCTTTTAGTTAGTTTACAGGCTTCTTCTGCCCCAAAGACATGATCGATTGAATGCAAATTCATCAAAGTCTGTGGAATACACACACATTGTTTTCCTTTGGTATATCTCTGTTTGCTTCTGAAATTTGTGGATACATAAACTTTCCTTAATGACTGTGTGGCAGACGGTGAAGGTGTTTTGTCTCTGGCTATTGTTTCCCTCTTCTGTAGATCTGCAAAAGTTACAAGGGGGAAGGTCGAAAGCAGATCTGTAGCCAGCAGCCACCATGTGAAAGACTCCACATTTGTGAACACTTCACTCGAGGGAACTGCGGTTATGCCAACTGCCTCAGGTCTCATAACCTGATGGACAGGAAGGTGCTGGCGATCATGAGGGAACACGGGCTGACCCCGGACGTGGTCCAAAATATCCAGGACATCTGCAACAGCAAGCACAACCGGAAGAAACCCTCCGGGTTCCGAGGTAAATGCTTTCTACTTTTCAATTGTAACAGAAATCACAAGGAAAGAAAAACTTGACCCAGAATCACTCTCCTCCACCACAGAAAACTTTCCTTCTCAGACCCTGTCCACACTTCATACACAAATTTTATGTAATTATAATCATAGTATATGTGTGATGATGCGATTTGATTTTCATGCTAAGCCCTTTTCCACCCGCCCCCCACCGGGTTTTTAAAATGTTTATCGTTTCTCTAAAAGTTAGTGGATAGAGCTTTTTTTTTTAATGGAAAAATACCCATAAAATGTTTTTAGATTCACCAGTTGTTAACATTTTGTCACAATTGTTTTATTGCTTTCTCTCGCTATGTGTCCAGGTAGATACTCACACACACATAACATTTTTGTGATTAAAGTGTTTGACATATGCAGTCATCAGGATACTCCACAGCTAAATAAATCAGCATGTTCTCCCTTAAATTAAAATAAGGCCATTCTCTTACATAACCACAATGCAATTAATACAGGGAATCTAGCATTAATATAAAACTATATACAATTTAATGAATTGTCGTCAGTACTGCTTTTTAAAAAGTTTGTATGTTTTTACTGTTTAAATTGTAGTGAAATATAACGTAACATGAGCTATTTTAACCATTTTTAAGACAGATCAATGGCATTAAGTACATTTTTGTGTAACTATCACCACTATCCATCTCCAGAACTTTTTCGTCTTCCCAAACTGAAATTCTGTCCCCATTAAACAATAACCCATGCCCTCCTTCCCCCAGCCCCTGGCAAACACCACTTCACTTTCTGTCTCTATGAATTTGACAGTTCTAGGAACTTCCTAGAAGGGGAATCATACAGGGTTTGTCTTTGTGCGACTGGCTGTTTTCACTCAGCGTAATGTCTTCAAGGTTCATTTAATCAATGTAATGGCATGTCGGAATTTCCTTTCTTTTAAAAAATATGGAGAATTTAAAAAAATTGTGGTAAAAATATGTTACGGATACCAGGACCGGAAAGAACCCAAGCGGCACTCAGAGAGTTAGGAGAGTCAGCTTTATTACGCCTGTGGGCTCAGCGGGATCCTTCCCAAAGACTGAGCCCCTAGCAAGGTTTTGAGCAGGTTTTTATGGGTTGGGGACTTCCTTGAGTTGGGGAAGGGGTAGGTGTCATCTGGTGATAGACTCGGAGTGTGGCTGGAGGGGGTTATGCGGAAGTGGGCTGGGGTGTAGGCTGGGGACTTCTCTTTCCGCTCAGCCACCATCTTAGTTCAGTTCCACGTGGCAGGGAAACCATTTTAGGTCAGTTTCTCCATTAAATACACAACATGAAATTTACCGTCTTACCAGTTTTTAAGTCTTCAGTGGCATTAAGTACATCCACACCGGCGTGCACAGTCTCCAGGACTCTTCATTTTGCAAAACTGAAACTCTACCTATGAAACAATACCTCCCCATTTTCTCCTCCCCCTAGCTCCGTTTCACCACCATTTTAGTTTCTGTTTCTTTGAATTTGCCTACTCTAGGTAACTCATCGAAGTGGAATCATACAGTGTTTGTCTTTTTGTGACTGGCTTATTTCACTTTGCATTAATGTCCTCGGAGTTCATGCGTGTTGTAGCCTATATAAGAATTTCCGTCCTTCGGAAGGCTGAATAACACTCATTGTGTGAAATGCCACATTTTGTTTGTCCATTCATCTGTCTTTGGACTCTGGGTTGCTCCTACCTTTTGGCTAGTGTAAATAATGCTCTTAGGAACGTGGGTGTACAAATATCTCTGAATCCTCACTTTCAGTTCTTTTGTGTATAGGCCCAGAAGTGGAATTGCTGGATCACATGGTCATTCTAGGTTTAATTTTTTTAGGAACTTTCATACCATTTTCCACAGTGGCCGCACCATTTTACATTCCTACCATTCTAATATCTCTACCTCCTTGTACCACTGTGTAATTTTCTGCCTTTTTGGGTAATAGCCGTCTTAATGGGTGTGAAAGGAACAGTACTATTTTTTAAGCATTTTTATATTGTTTAATAGTATGAACACTTGCAATTTTTAATGTCTTTATGAGGTGGATATAGAAGAGATGAATTTTAGGAAGCAAATAGAATACATAATTCTAAGATTCTGTAAGTGGTAATAAACAATCACACCTCCTTATGTTTGAGAAATGCTTTAGAGTGTATAAGGGACTTCCACCTGAAATATCTCATCATTGTTCCTTGCAGCAAAACCATAAAGAAAGAAAGGCAGGTGTATTATTAGCCTCACTTCATGGATGAGAAAACAGTCTTGGAAATTCTAAGTGACTTGTATTGCAAGCAGCCTTGAATCATTTTTAGAAGAATGAAGGGTAACACTGAATAAATAAGAGTCATGTTTCGAGACCTCCCACCACTAGACAGTAGCAGAGATGCTGGGTTCTGTTTCTACATCTGATATCTCCTCTCCCACACCACAGTGCTCTCAACAAGGGGACATCTGGAGGGATGATTTTTGGTGTCATTTCTTAATATGAATTTATTGTATGTGAGAGAGGTCTTTATGATCACTTCTGGTTAATCTACTTCATTAACTTTCTGTTGACAGGAAGGGGTTGTCTGCTTTTACTATCTTCCTGCTGCCCCCTGGGTTTGGGAGAAAAAGGACCTCTCTTCCTCCCCTTCCCCACACACAATAGCACAACTCACACACCATGCACATACACACCCATGCACACTGCACACTCCACACTTGCACATCTTACTTATGGACACATCTCACACCAACTGTATGTCACACGTGCATGCACCCCTCAAACATGTAGCCTACATGTGCACACCTTACCCACACATGCACCCCTCATGCACACACACACACATACACACACACACACACACACACACCACACATAAACATCACACACATGCATGCCACATAAGCACATTTCACACACACGCTCGCTCACTGCTTCCTGGGGAGTGTGACACATCACGCTTCTAGAGAGAGGCCACTTCTTTTTGATATTGCTCATTTAAGTGTGGGCATTTGGAGGGGTTAGATGAAGAACTTTGGAAAACTTCTGAGTTTAAGTGAAATTAGACCTTTAGACAATAGTTTCATTGGTTTGTTTTACATTTTGTGAATCCTTAACTTGTGAGGATTCATACCTACATCACAATATGGATAAAATCGAGATGATTTTTGGAAAATCCGTCCTGATTTGCCCCAGTCTGTCTCTCCATTCACCATAGCAGTAAATGTGGACTCGAACCCGGGGGTAGTGGACAGCCCCACCTAAGAGTCTGAAGGCCTGGGGGCTACATCTGAGGTCCAGGAGAGAAGCGGAGAAGAGCCACGTGCAGCTCTTCTCCTAGTTGGTGGGATGGTGTTTTCTGCTGTGCTAGCAGAATGTCAGGATTCCTTCATCACCCTAACTGCCCTTCTCAGGATTTTTACACCATATTCTGAAAAGTAATTTGATCGAACATGGATAGCAAACCTGGAAGAGCAGTGGTAAGAACTCGATCATGTTAACTCTAATTTTCATTGTTTTTTTCCTTCTCCTAGCGCCCTCACACCACAGAGACATGGCGCACAGAGGTAGAAGCAAGAGCAGAGATCGAGTTCAGGAGAAACTCGAATTTCTTCCATCTGCATCAGTTTCTACTGCGAGGTCTGGCACACCCAGTCCAGATCATATCGGCCGTAGGTCTCCCCGGGATGATGTGCGTATAGAGGGTCTCGCCCACAAGTTTATGCATTTGGGAAGTCAGGATGGCCCTCAGCCTTCCTCAGTCTCATCTAAGGCTGTCAATCTTGGAGGAACAGGTCAAGTGGCAGGAAGCCAGAGGTTTTCAGAGAATGGCAGCCCAGAGCGCTTTTTTTATGGGAATCAAGTCTGTACTCCCCTCACTTCTGATGTAACATCAGCTTCCAACTGGAAGGACCCCACATGCTGGCTGAATGACAAAGGTACCAGTAGAGAGAATTTGTATTCTCCGAGTCAAGCTGCCTCATATTCTCCACAAACATCTGACAACGGAGCCACCAGAAAGAGTGCGGGTCTGCTTTCCTCGGGCTACACGACTATCGAGGGCAAAAGTGGGACTCAAGATGGCCAGCATTTCCCAACTTTTAATAATCATTTTGATGGACTGGCCACAGATATAACTTCCACAAAATCTTTCAATTACCAACTGGCAACCAGTAGACAGAGAGAAAACTCGTTACCTAGGAATCAGGAAACCGGAACTACTCACGCTAATCTTCAAACCATCAGCAAAATTACAGATGACGCTGAACCGGGAATAGCATTTGTTATCAGTAAAGACAGACAGACGACATTATGGACTTCTCCATCCATCCGCAACACGTCAAATGGCTCTAGTAAAGTTACATATGAAACTACTGATAACGCTGGTGCCACTGGCTTTGGTTTACCATCAGCAGTCAGAGGGGCCAATGGTGCACTACGCTCTGGAAGTCAGAGTCTGAGAAGCCAGGTCCTACTCACACCTGGGGAGACCACTGCCCCCACACAAGTCAGCACTCTGCCCAAGGCGCCACTTTCTACACCTTCTTCAAGCAGTAGAGCTACAATCTGTGAGCCCCGTGGTCAGAACTCTGCTCAAATCCCTACCAGTGAGCTTACAAGAAGGACCCCAGGCAGTGCTCTGAGTAAGTCACTAATGGGGCCCCATGTCTTGAGTCTGCAGCAGAATAGTTGTGGCTGGTGGTTTCTCTTTGGATGTTCCCCAGCAGTGATTAAAGGACATAGAGTTAGAGGGTTTTCGTTAAGGGGTGGTACTGGTGAGGAGACTGACGTAGAAGATGGAAGGACCAACCAGTAGAGCAATATGGATTAAATGGCTACATTTATTAAGAATAGGAAGAGTTTGACCTTAATGTTCACGTTTGCTTTTACGGAGGGCTGTCTGCGTTCTCATGAGCAACACATGAATCATAGGAATTTTCTTGAACACGGCCTCAGCTTCAGTTATTCTTTCCCGTTGTGAGACCAGGTATCCTGATTTTTGCTTTAAACATTAACATCGGCACACATGCACCTTCTTTTGTTTTATAGATTCCATATTGGATGTTGCGAGTACCACTTCTTCCGGGACAGGTGATTGTGGCTCAAAGGAAATTTGTCTTAAGAGCCTGATACATAAGAGTTGTCAACTGAGTGAGTAACTTAAGGTCTTTCTAGAAGCAGAAACTTTATTAATAGTAATATGGCTAACATTTACTGAGATTTTGTGCTATATGTCAGGCACAGTGCTAAGAACCTTATATGCATTTTCTTTAAATTTCCCATCAGTAACCCTAGACTAGGTTCTGCCCTTAACCTGTTTTACAGAATCTGGAGGAATAGAGATGTTAAGACCTTACGTGCACAAATAGGCAAATTGGCTTTTGACCCTGCCGAGCCCACCTGTCTCCTTCTCCACGGCGTGTATTATACTTTCTCCTTTTGCAATTCAGTTTCAGGTGAAATAAGATACTTAATCAGGGACCCATCCCTTCATGCACTAAAAGCAAGCAAATAAATAGCAAATCCAAAACACAAAGGTATTCTAGCAGACACTTTTTATTTATTCTTTTTTTTTTTAAGGAGGGCGCAGCTCACAGTGGCCCATGTGGGGATCGAACCGGTAACCTTGGTGCCATTAGCACCACGCTCTAACCAACTGAGCTAATTGGCCGCCCCCTAGCAGCCAGATTTTCAAAGTTCATTTCCTATCATTTAGGCATTGTCTCTCTTCTGGGCCATGGGCTGTTTGCAGTCATTCCTCATGTGTGAGCTGAAGATGACCAGTGATTTGTGTGTAATTCTAGTTGAGGAGCCACACCTGGTCACTGTCCCCTTCCACCAGGCTTCCTATAGAAATGATTCCCACGGGACTGTGCCTGGCACAACTTGCTATCCTCTCACTCTTAAACCACTTTCTCACCTTTCTGCCTCTGCTCTGGGCCTGGGCATCGTGTCTGATTTCATTGATCACTTAGTGGTCTTAGATTCATTTGCCTTGTGTCTGAAAAGGAGGATTATGCCCTACGTTCTCTAAATCGCAAGCCTTTAACTTAAAACTTTGTTTTCCTTTTTAATTGTGGTAAAATACCTATAACGTAGATTTTTTTTTTTGCTCATCTTAGTAATTTTAAATGTACAGTTCAGTAGTCTTAATTACATTCGTATCCATCTCCAGAACTCTTTACATTTTGCAAAACTGAAACTCTATACCCATTAAACAACAGCTCCCCATTTCCCCCTTTTCCAGCCCATGGCAACCATCATTCTAGCTTCTATTTCTATGAATATTGACTATTCTAAGTCCCTCGTATGAGTGGAATCACACAGTACTTGTCTTTTTGTGATACTGGCTTATTTCATGTAGTGTAATGTCCTCAAGGTTTCTCCATGTTGTAGCATGTGTCAAAATTTCTTTCCTTTTTAAGGCTGAATAATATTTTACTATATGTATATACCACATTTTGTTTATCCATCCGTTGATGGATAATTGAGTTATTTCTACCTTTTGGCTATTGTTAAGAATGCTGCTATGAAGATTGGTATACAAATATCTGCTTGAGACCTTGCTTTCAGTTCTTTTGGGTAGATACCCACAAGCTGGATTATATGGTAATTGTATGTTTAATTTTTTTCTGCGGAATTGCCACACCGTTTTCCACAGCAGATGTACCATTTTACATTTTTACTCGCAACGCACAAGTGTTCCAATTTCTCCACATCGTCAGCAACACTTGTTTTTTTTTTTTTTTTTTTTTAAATAGCAGTCATTCTAATGGGGATGAGGTATGGACTCTAACAAATGGTTATATACTTTTGAATCAGCCAAGTCTCAGGCAGTACCAGTTGTGGGTTTTTCTGTGACGTCTAAACCTGCCTTTTTTTGGTTTTCAATAGTCGCATACCTTTTGGACGTTTCCAAAATGATTTAAACATGACATAATAAAAATTGTGAAGAATAACTGTTTTCTGTGTTCCTGCATTATGTGCTTATTAATTCATTATTCAATAAGCATTGATTTAATGCCCATCTTTTGCATGCCCAGCCTTCCGCTAGTCATGCAGAGGAGATACAAGCGGTTCTTTAGAGTTTGTGATTATAGAGGGCATCAGACCACCTACAAATGAGAAAAACTGCATAAAATAAGTAAATACATAAATAAAAAAGCACAAACCGAGTTCTGAGTCCTGGCTAAAGGAATACAAAATATAATACAAGACAGATCATAATAGAGTGAGATGAACGAGGGGATCTTTCTGGAAGAGACGGATTGCAGGCTCGGGCTTCAAGGAAGGACAAGCAGTGGCCTGTGCTGGGGAGCAGTTTGTCTCCACTTATCCACTTGGGGG
The DNA here is from genome assembly GCF_057876585.1 of Rhinolophus sinicus. NCBI lineage: Eukaryota > Metazoa > Chordata > Mammalia > Chiroptera > Rhinolophidae > Rhinolophus > Rhinolophus sinicus. Next base: position 10,174,435 of record NC_142508.1, read on the forward strand.
TTACAGAAAGGGTAACTTTAAATGTATGATGACCTCAAATTTCCATGTGAGTAAAGTGACTTTTTGGGGAGTGGGGAATTTTTGTTTTCTGTGGAGTATCCACTGGTAATAAAGGAACCTGGAGGTTCGGGGATGGACGGGGCAGTGCAGGCAGCAGCCAGCATAAGCGAAGCTGTAGACGGTGAGTGTGCTTGCCCAAGGGCTGGCAGGGAGGGAAAAGCAGGCCTTGAGGGGGAGAATCAGCAGTGAACTTGGCTGAACTGGTTAGGATCCCTTTTCAACAGACCCTCAGACCTCCTCTCTGTCTTTGCAGAAGGTTGCAGCAAAGTTCATTTCCGCCTGCCCTACCAGTGGCAGGTGTGCATTGGAAATATCTGGATCGACTTCCAGCTAATGGAGTCTATTGAGAAGGCCTATTGTAACCCCCAAATCTCCAGGTAAGTTGGTGGCTGGACTCTGGCTTGTGAGATCCACATCATCAAAGGAAAACAGTGTGAGGCTTACGGGAAGAAGACAAAATTTTCCTTTAGAATCCTATTCAAGTTTGAGATAAAAACGAGCAAATGCCCTCTGAGTTAATAGACAACAAACAAACCCATAAGCTGGGTACATTGGAAGTCATACAGCCTGGCTAATACTAGGGATTCTGGGACTGTTTGCTGACTCACGTGGAATAAACAGTGACACGATTATTATTTGTTTAGTTACTGTTTGTCCATGTATTTAGTAATAAACACAATGCAGAGGTCTAGGAAGCACTAAATGATTAGCTCAAAAGAGCCTGTGGCTTAATTTCATAGTTTTAGAACATGATTTGATGAATTGCATATAGTTCTAGTGCAGAATTTTGTTGTATACTTTAGCGTCTTACATGTGCCTTCATGTTTGCTGTTTTCTCTATCCTGGAGATATCTAAGGGGATGCCTTACATTTCTATTTCTGTCAGGGCCTAAATGGGTGATACCACACATGACCATATTTATAAAATGAATCCTAGTTTTATAAGGAACTTCTTTGGGGCAAAAAAATGACATGCATTTCAACATCTGCAGATTTAATGAATTTTTGGTGCAGATTCTGTTGCTGCATTTTGCCACTAGAGGGTGGCATCAGCTATTTTCTTGTTTCTAGATGAATTTTGTTTCCCCCCACTAGGTAAACCTGAAGCAGGTTTTCTTGACCTTAGCGCTACTGACTTTTTTTGGAGCCAGATAATTATTTGTGGGGGGAGGTGGGGCGGTTTAGCAGCATTCCTGGCCTTTTCCCACTGGATGTCAGTTGTGATAACCAAAACTGTCGTTAGACAGTACCAAATGTCCCCAGGGGGACAAATCATTCCTTGTTGGAACCACTGATCAAGGAGGTAGAGCAATAATTCTCAAACTTTTTGGTATGAGGACCCCTCTAAAGTCTTAACAATGTAATGAAGAGCCCAAAGAGCTCTGTTGATGTGGATTATAGCTACCAATATTTATCATAATAAGAATAAAAAACTGAGAAAAATTAAATACTGATTCATTTAAAAATAATAAACTCATTACATGTTAACCTAAATAGCATTTTATATAACTATATTGATATAATTACACATAGTTTTATGCATCTAACTGTAAGTGTAATACATAACAAAAATAAACTATTTTCCAAAACAAAACAAATTCATTGAGAAGAATGACAATGTTTTATACTTTGGGAAATCTCTTTATTGTGAAGTCACACATCATGTAGCCTCTGGGAAACTCCACTGTCCACCTGTGAGAATATGCGAGTGAAAAGGGCACATAATGTCTTCGTATTATGGAAATAACTTTGACCTTGCTGGCTCCCTGAAAAGGTCTGTGATTATACTTTAATAACTAAATAATAATTGAAAAAACTGGCCTACCATGAGTTTCTGACTCACTTTCTAACATTGAGGCAATCAACTGTTTTGTGGACACAGTTTTATTTGGGGATATTTTTTGAGGAAAGAATACATTTTGGGACACCATTAAAAATGTGGGGTAGGCAAGTTACATTACCTTTCTGTATCTCAGTTTTTCCTTTTATGAGTAAGACCTGGAGCTGTCTCAAAAAAATTTGAAGATCCCTTTTAGCTCTAAAAATTTAATTCTGTGCTCTTCTTAGGGAAGACCAGATTGTAGGAAAAAGAGGTCAATGAAGCATTTTGTTAACTTTAAACTTCCCCCCCCCCCCCGCAGCATTTTTGTGGGAAATGATAAAATCAATTTCCAGAAAATGACTTGTGATTCAAATCCCATCCGACGTAACTCCACGCCTTCATCTGTCACGATGCCGCAAAATCCTGTCTTCACCACAAAATGGATTTGGTATTGGAGGAATGAATTTGACGAATGGGTTGAATATGGGACGAAGGTGAGTCCCGTTCTTTCCGGTGGAGGTGCGTGTTTAAACTTGCCAACTCCAGGAGAAAACTATTACTAAAATGACACCTACGTGGTTACCCCTGGAGAGTGGATGTGGTAGAGAAGTGCTGCTTTTTTGTATTATGCACAACAAACTGTATTTGCATTTTTTTTTTAGCACGCATGTACTCTGATTCCAATCATAAACATAAACATATTAATTATTTTTCAGGAAATGCTTGAGACATGAGTCAGCCACCTGTCCCTCTTTCTTCACTCTCTGTGACTGGGGTGGAACCTTGAGCTAGCTTTCTGTGTATTGGTAAACAAAGGTACAGAGATTACTGCTTCTAGCCAGAAAAGGCGAGAGTGGAGTCAGAAGATTGATCTGGATGGTCACCAGGATTCAGTCAGAGTCTGGATTCAGGTGCACTTTAAAGACTGGACCTGGAAGATTCTAGGCTTAGTCAGTCACACAGGGACATACTAATTGGGGAATAGAAGTTTAGATAAGTATGAGGCTGGTGCAAAAGTAATTGCGGTTTTTGCAGTTGTTTTTTAACCTTTTAAACTGCAATTACTTTTGCACCAACTGAATAGAACTACTGCCTAGGGAGTGTCCCTTTCTCCCTTTGATTCATAGGATGAGAGAGAGAGAGAGAGAGAGAGAGAACTTAAGTAGGCACTGAAAGCAGATTGATGAGGCAGAGAAAATAAAAGAAAGAGATTAAAATGAAGTCAAAGACAAAGCAGGGACACGGAAATGCCAGCATGAGGTTTGACAAAGTTAGAAGTCGATGAGCCATCAATTTGGCTCTGAGCTGCGAAAGCGAACAAAGAAACACAAGCTGTTACAAGTTCCCCTTCTACGGGAAGAACACCCCAGTGGCTCCCGAGAAACACTACTTTTTTCTGTGAGTGGAGCCTGAGGAAACGTCTCCTGTGGGGCCACATAGAGGGGACTGTGTGTGCTCTGGTGAGTCCCAGTGTTACTACTGCAACACTGTGGTTTCCCAGCTGCCTTAGCAGCAGGTACATGTTACCACGTAGCAGCAGGGAGCACACTGGTCACACACAGCTGCCCTGTGGAAATAGGCTAGGGGCTCAGAGCCTGGTCTCTGGGTCTCCTTCCTCTTTGCTCTCCGCTGTCCTGCAGTGCCCTCTGGGGCACCTCGTTGTGGAAACTCCTCTGATGTTGGGCTTCATACAGGTTGTTTTTATGTTCAAGAATACTGACAGTGCAGTTTCTTAGAAGTGATTCTGTGAGGTGCTTGTGGAATAGAAATTATAAAGTCAAGTTAATTCGCTGTGGTTAAAATAAAAATAAACTATAGGTCTCAACGGTTCTTATGTCAAATACTTGAAATTTTCAGTAAGATAAGAGAAAAGAGTTGGGAAACATTTGCATTCTTGTGATATCAGGGTCTTAGAGACGAAAGAGAACTCTCAGTGGGAAATAGATGATATTTAAATTTACACAAGTTCCATTGCTCACGTTCCCTAGTAAAACATAAAGAAACTTAACACAGAGTTCTCCCTGGGACATTCAGTCTGTATTCAATGCAGAGTTTTAGAATGTGACTTGCAACCTGCAAACATATAAAATGTTGTATTCATTCAATCTGTGGCACATGTTCTCAAAGATGTGAATAAATGCATGCTGTCTCATATTAATTTTAACTATCATTATATAAATTGAGTTGGCTCTCCTGTTACTAAAAAAAAAAAAGAAAAAAAGGAAAAACAGGTCCTAGATTTGGTGTTTTCTTGCTGGCTATCTAATTGAAATAAAAATGGTGGTTCCAGGAGATTTGAATGCAAACATAATGAGCAGCCTGGTTTTCACGGTTCCGTGTGTTTTAGTCCCAGTTTGCAGCTCTCTGAAGGCCTGGTTTCACCCCCTGTACAGAGCAGAGTATTTAGAGAAAAGAGTGGACTGTATAGCCTTCAGACAGAGCCCTACAGGTTTTATTTCCTATAACTGAATTCTTAGTAAGAGTTGGGCAATTCGGATTTCCAGGTTAGAACCTCCCTAGTAGGAAATGGGAGAACAGAAAATTTTGTTAAAAAAGTGTAGGTACGTATGCTTTGACAGTAGACTCTCTGGAAGATAGAGTTGATATCCTTTTATGTAAATTATGGTGCTTAACCAGGACTTGTACCGACATAGATGGTTGAGACGGAGAGGACATGGTTTTGGGAGAAATGATGACCAATTGGACAGCATTAGTATAGGACGGACCTATAGCAGGAGTGACAGGAGGGCAGAGTCTGGTAGTCATGGGGTTTGCATCAGGCAGGGATACAGGTTCCTGAAACACAATTCAAGTTTATTACCACTTTGCCCTATGTGTGTATATTTACCCAGCTTTTCTGCCCCCACTCTATATATTCTTCTCCAGGCTAAAGAGACTGAGTTCAGGCACTCCTCCATTCCGGACATTTTCCTTGGATGCTGTCATTCTGGTGCCCTTCCCGTATATCCAGCAGGCATCGTATTAGGGAAGGGGCAGTAGGATGGTTGTAGCTGAAAGCTACAGAGTCTGCAGTATCATTAAAGGACCTGGGAGCCCCTCCCCACTGGGGGCTGCCAGCAGGATTTTGCTGTCATTAGCCTCTCCATTCTAGATCACGAGGAACAAGTATCACCATTAAATATTGGGAGCCCCTGCTATTAAGGGTTTAAACATCCAGTCTGCCCCTAGGCTGCCACCCCTGCCATACCATGGGGATAGTGGAATGGTGGCCTAACCTGTCCCCTTGCTAGAATCAACACACTTCCCTTTACGCACCCATTCTGATGTTCAGCCCCTTCATAAATATCTGTGATCAGAAATAGGTTATGTTTATATTTTGGGGGTATTTTTTTTTTTTTTTCCCCAAGTCAAGTTGTTGTCCTTTCAATCTTAGTTGTGGAGGGTCCTGTTCAGCTTCAAGTCGTTGTTCTTTCAGTCTTAGTTGTGGAGGGCGCAGCTCAGCTCCAGGTCCAGTTGCCGTTGCTAGTTGCAGGGGGCACAGCCCACCATCCCTTGCGGGAGTCGAACCGGCAACCTTGTGGTTGAGAGGATGCGCTCCAACCAACTGAGCCATCCAGGAGCTCAGTGGCAGCTCAGCTCAAGGTGCTGTGTTCAATCTTAGTTGCAGGGACAGAGCCCACCATCCCTTGCGGGACTCGAGGAATTGAACTGGCAACCTTGTGGTTGAGAGCCCACTGGCCCATGTGGGAATCGGACTGGCAGCCTTCGGAGTTAGGAGCACGGAGCTCTAACCACCTGAGCCACCGGGCCGGCCCTTGGGGGTATTCTTTGCCCCATTTTTTATAGCCCCAAGTCAGTGGCAAATCGAAGTGCTTTTTCAGTGTCACGGACTGACTGTAGACTCAGTCAGTTTTGTTTGCTTACTCTGGTTCAGTGCAGAGGAGAGGGGCTCGGTCATTTACATTTGGACAGCAGTACACCTACTGGAGCTCTACCTGCCTCACTGCAACTCTCCCTGTGCTTTCTCGTCATATGATGGAGTAAAATGGCTACACTGTTCTCCTTCAGGCCAGAGTGTTGATTGGCGTCCACGATGTTCACACTGTGGGTCTCAGTTGCTCAGTACACTTGAGTCATATTTTATGACAAGTGTAAAAAGATTATTGCAAAGAGCTGTTTTTTCAGGCTTACAGTTTCTACAGGGTAGACTTTTCTCTCCTAGCCCCAGGGTGGAGGAGACTTTTACAAAAGAGTGGGACGTGGCCCTAACCTGGAACACTTTACAATCTGCTTGGAGAGTCAAGGTGCATTCTTCTTTCAATTCCATGGCTAAAATAAAATTATGTAACATACAATGGTAGAGAGGCGGCTGATTCGCTCAGTTGGTTAGAGCGCGATGCTCATAACACCAGGGTTGCCAGTTCGATCCCCACATGGGCCACTGTGAGCTGCGCCCTCCACAACGAGATGGAAACAACTACTTGACTTGGAGCTGATGGGTCCTGGAAAAACACACTTAAAATTAGTAAAAAGTTAAAAAAAAAAAAAAAAAAAAAGGAAGAAAAGATAACAGTGGCAGAGATTTCTTAAAAGCCCACCCTGAAGTCTTTACTTTTTCTTTTTTTTTTTTTAATTAGAAAGGCAATCAGCAAATTTCGACCGTCGACTCTTCCTACCTGGAGTCTTTGTTCCAGTTCTGTCCCAGGGGAATTGTGACGTTTCAGGTGGGCTCACAGAACTACGAGCTGAGTTTCCAAGGTAAGCTTTGTGTTTGCTGGTGGCGTGTGTCACTGGATTCCCGCCTGAGGTGGACACATAGGACGGGGAGCAGAGCGGGCGTCCATGCTGCACCCAGGACCCAGATTCTTTTTAGCAAGACCAGTAGCAGTCTGGGGTCTGGCTGCCTTTGGCCGTCAGAAGAGCTGTGCTCTAAAGCCTTGGCTCTGACCCACAGTGGCTGTGTAACCCTGGGAGGAGCACCTGGCCTCTTGTGCTCTCAGGTCCCTCATCTGTGAAATGAGGGGATTGGACTCAAGGGGGTACTTCCAGCTCTGCCATTCTAAGTTGCATATTCCAGGTGTGCTGCTTCTCAGGCTGAGGCAGAATTTTCAGGTGCTGAGGACTCCAGCAGAGACCCTGGGCCTGTGGGTGCCTTTAGATTAGAACCATGCTTTTCCTTCTAGGCATCATCATCTAGGTCAGTGGTTTCATCCATCACCTTTTCCAAAGACTTTCCCTTCCTCCATGTCTCAGTTACACGGAAAGGTCTTCCGTTTAGCTTGTCCCAGTCTGTTGTGTTTAGTGAGAAATCAGAGCAGGACAGCCCTCCCTCTGAATGTGCTGTCCTGTAGGCTGCACCCCTGGGACACTCACTCCCTGCCTGTGGGCTGACACTTGCTTTTTCAGGACGAGCCCTAACCCTGCAGGAGCTTTAAAGGTCCTTGACCTTCCCAGGTGGTACCTGAGATTTAGGCCCACTACCAATTACTGTGTGTTAACTAGTGTAGCTTTGAAGGACCATTGTACCAACTCTTTTGGAAAGCAACCTGGCGATACCTGTCAAGAGATAGTAAAATATGCTAAACTAGAGGAATAACCTGTGTATCAGTAGGCCAGTGGCTAAACAAATTGGGTATTAAATTTCAGTGGAGTATTGGGTCATTGTTAAAAATTATGATTATGAAAACTAGTACGTAGTGAAAGCAACATTTGATATTGCTCAATGAAAAAGGCAGAACCCCCAATTTGTGTTTCTGCACTTTTCTATTTGTATGTTATATTTACAATGGAAAAGATTTTAAAAACTAATAATGTGCACGTTTAGTGCAGCAATGAATGCGTGTGGACTGAGACTAGAAGGCAACAGAGGAAAATAAAACTCTCCTCTGTTGGCTCGTGAAATTAAAAATGACGTAAGTTAAAACTTTTTGGTGACAGTCTGTCACTTTGACAATGTAAAAGGGTGGTGGAGAGATGAAAACCAATGTTCCTGCGTCTGCAGCAATTTGACCAGTAATTTTGTTCACTGGCTTCATAGAAAGCAGTTCAGAGCAGTTTGCAGGGTTCCAGACTCTTTTTGTCTATTTCTTATATTCGCCCATTCATTAAACTAGTACCGGAGCATCAGCTGTATGCCAGGCATTGTTCTAGATGCTGGCAAACCAGGCAATTTCAGAAAGAGCTTATAGCTATCGGGGAAAGGAGCCATGTGAAGAAGCAGCGAGAGAAGGGAAGAGTCACGGGAAAGTGCCTACTTTTATTGGAGGAGGAAACTTTGGAAGGGAAGGAGGGCTCTCCAGGAGAGAGGAGCCTAGCACTAAGGCTGTAAGCTGCAGTCAAGCCTGAGGGTTCAAAGAACAGTAAGAAGGTCTGTAAAAGAAGAGAGCAGACGTAGAAACTTGGATGTTTTTTGAGCTGGACACCAGGAGAAGGTTGCGCCATGATCTGATTGGCTCTTTGTGTTGTTATGTTCATTTTGCGTCACCTATACTGAGGCATAATTGCTGCAGTAAAATGCATGCATTTTAACTGTGCAGTTGGATGAGTGCTGACAAATGCGTCCCACTACTATTTTAATCAAGATATAGAACGTTCCCATTGATTCAAAAAGTTTCCTCATGCCCTTTTGCCATCAGTCTTCTACTCCTCCCGCCCCCAATGATTTGCTTTCTGTCGCTATAGATTTGTTCTATCTATTCTAGAACTTAATATAAATAGAGTCTTGTAGTATGTACTCTGCATGTGGCTGACTTCTTTCACTCAGAGTGTTTTTTTAGGTTCATCTATGTATGTTGTTACGTGAAAAGTCATTCTTCCCTTTTCATTGATGAGTAATATTCCATTGTAAGGATATGTGCATGTGTGTGCGTGCGCACACACACACACACACACACACACACACCATTGTTGGTTTATCCATTCACCTGTTCGTGAATATTTGGGTTGTTTTTACTTTTTGGTTATTATAATAACGCTACTAGGAATAATCAAATGGAAAGTCTTTGCATATACAGGTTTTAATTTCAGGAGTGAGATTGCTGGATCACATAGACAGTATATGCTTAACTTTATAAGGTAATGCCAAATGGTTTTCCAAAGTGGTTGTGCCATTTTACATTCTCACTAACAATATATGATGATTTGCTTTTTAAAGAGATCACTTCGGCTACAGCTTGGACCTAGGTGTACAACATGCATGAACTGTAAATAACATTTCACATTTGATGGAGAAAAAAACCCTTAAAAATATATCAACTGCATTCCAACCCATAATCACCGGTGCCTGGTTTAGGGCACATACATGGCTGATGTCTTATCTGGTGACCCTAGCTTTATTCTTTATCATCTGACTTTGATTTAAAGATTAGATTAACTGCTAAATGCTCATTCATCTCTTTGTTTTCTGGGTCTTATAAAAAGGGCAGTGAAGATGAAAGTTTAAAAAAAAACAATGGAAAAGTTTTAAAAAAATAATGTGTATGTTAAGTACAACAATGAATGCATGTGGACTGAGACTAGAAGGCAACTTTTCTTTTAAGTGTGTTTTTGAAACTTTTATTTATTTAAGTGTGTTTTTCCAGGACCCATCAGCTCCAAGACAAGTCGTTGTTTCAATCTAGTTGTGAAGGGCACAGCTCCCAGTGGCCCATGCGGGGATTGAACCGGCAACCTTGTTGTTAAGAGCCCTGCGCTCTAACCAACTGAGCTAACCGGCCGCCCCGAAGATAACGAGTTTTTATCATGAGCAATTTCCATCCAACAGGATTGTCTCTATTCGTACATGTACAGTTCAGACACAAATACTTGCTATGTCACTAGCCTCTGAAAAATAACAACAACTCATTTTCTAGGACTAATTCTTCATTCCTACTGGTTTTCTTTTTTCTGTCTAAAGGGATGATTCAGACAAACACCAAATCCAAGACCCAAAGAGGTGTCGTTCGAAGACCAGTATTTGTGTCTGCCCAGGACGTGGAGCAAATTAGAAGTGGACTAGAGTAAGTGTTCTGAGGCACTGCTTGCTGGCAGGTGTTTGAGATGGTCACACACTGATCTCGCCGAGTCACTCATGAATCCGGAGCCTGTTTTCTTGAAATGTTCCTGTTGCGTTGCATTGCAGTGTCCTTTTGCATTATCTATGAGTAAGGTGCTTTTAAGCAGCAATCTGTGACGGAAAGAATAGTGGAAAAAGAAATCTGTCTTCCCCTGTAACTCACAGGGGACTTCCGGCCAGTCTGAGCTGCTGTGGGCCTCAGCTTCTTTTGCTGTGAATGGCTGGATTAATGGGGTGTGCCTGGGAAATAATCAAATGCACTGGGTTTGGTTTTGCTGTGAGTTCTGTGTAGCCTACATTTTATTGAGGGTGGGAAACTGAGAAAGAAATGGGAATAAAAAACAGGTTGAGGTAGCTGCCTGAGCAAGGGGATTTGGAGAAAGCTAAAGTTGACAAAAGGGGTTTTTGAAAGGAAATTTTGCGGTGGGGGATTCAATGTAACTCTCTCCTCTGTCTGCTCATGAAACTCAGTAAAATTGACATTGTTTATGAACATTTTTGGACTTGGATTTTTTTCCCCCCCTGAAAGATGTAAAACAGATTTCAAGGCAGGTGCAAAATCAACGCGTTCTAATTAGGTTCTTTTGGTTATAAGAATTAAGGTATTGCATGAAAAAGGGAAGTTACTGAAAGGGTAAACAGGGTGTAGTAAGGAAAACATTTCGCAGGAATGTGAGGGCGGGAACGGAGCTGTATCAGGGCCTCGGGAATGGGAGTCTGTTCCAGTTCTGCTTTAGAACCTGAGTGGCCTGGTCCACAGGTCCCTGCCTGTGGCCAGGTTACCAGCCCTGGCTCTTGATCTGCATTCCTTGGTTCAGATTCTGCCTGCTACGCATTCGTTGTGTGAATTTGGACAAATGAATCACTCTGCATCCCCTCATCTATAAAATGGGCTCAAAAATAATACCTTTGTCAAGGTTGCTGGGTGAATACACTCGGGACGCTCAGAACGGTGGCCAGCGTGGCAAGCTGGTCAGTCAGTGTCAGCTGCTTTCCTTATTTTTATTCCCCTGCAGTTAACAGTCTCAGTCACCAGAGATATTTATGTCTATTTCTATGCTTATATCTCCTAATACTTTTCTATGGCGAATGCTTGGCAGTTTTAACCTCAGAATTGCAATCTTCATATCCCCTCCGCCTTACCTTCTGCCACTGCTTCCTAATTTTCTCTGAATTTCTTAAGTCAAACTCCCAAGAATAGAGTCAGATTGGCCTAGCCATTTAGGGTCCCTTCTAGTTCTTTTAAAATTCAAATGAATAAAGTGAAAATATGGCGGGAGGAGTACAGTTCACGCCCTTGTTGGAGCTTACACCAGACATCTGGTGGAATGGACAATAGAAGTAACTACTTGAGTTAGTGCTATGTGTTTAGCAGAGCAGGACCAGAAGGGAGTGTCATTTTCATTCAGGCAACTCAATGAGATCATTGTAGCAGCTACTTAGTCCTTCAAATGGTTCTGGCAGGATGTCTTAACAAAATTTTGTGTATACTGTATTTCCTTAAAGCAACTTGTAATTTTGACTTTTAGACAATTCTTACACTCCCATTTGGTTGCAACCAGTGAGACCATACTTTGTTGCCTTTCTGCACAGCAGAAGCTCTCCAGATTTGTGTGCCTTTTTAACTTCAGGCTGGATGATTCTTTCTGTGCATATGTATTTTTCCAAGGGAAGATATTGGTTTGCAGCATTTCCAAATATTTCATGGCGTCTGTTGATTGTCTATCAATAATTTCCACGGCATAGTTGCCTCGTGCTTTTCCGTTTGCTCTTCCCCACCTCTGGGAACATCTTCCCCATCCCTCATATGAATTCAGCATCTCTCTTGGCCCACCCCGAATGCCACTTTCCCGTGCAAACTTTACTTGGGACTGTCCCCCAATCCTCTCCCTTTCCCTCCAGTAACATTTTGTAAGTCCCTTATAGTAGTTCTCCCCTTTACCTTGAAATACAGTTATTGGTGTAACTGTCTTTCCCGGCACAGCTCTCCCTCTTTCCTCTCCTGCAACAATGATCAGCTCCTCGAAGCTCTTGAGGTATTTTGCATAGTGAAGGTATATAGTGATACTAAGTGAAGAGCTAGTGAGTGAATGAATCACTCACTGTCACCGGCCTAGAGGAGACACATTTGCCTTAGGATAGAATGAGGGCTGTGATTTCTATCCTGCACAGTCCGACCGAAGACACATGAACTGTAGCACACTTTGTTGTGAATGGGGACCTTAAAGCGATGTAATCTGCTCTGTGCGAGACCAATTCAGGGGGGATGGGGGCCAATCTCTCATTCCAAAAGAATCTTCATTTTTACACAAGGGAACCTTTAAAAAGTTTTTCCTTAAAGCGTTTTAAAAAATGTAATGTTTCATTATGGAAAATGTCAAACTTAAACAAAGTAGAGAAAATTGTCTAATAAATCTCTGTGTACGTAGGGGTGGGAGTGGTCATGTGAGAATACCAACTTCAATGATTCAGTATTTTATCATTCTTGATTCATTTATCTCCACCATTTTCTCTAAGTTTTTTCTTTTGCTGGATGGAACGTTTTCATGTAAATCCCACACATATCATATCACTGTAAATACTTTGGGTATATCTAACAGATAAGGAGTTTTAAAAAACATATAATACTATTAACCCATCTAACAAAATGGACAATTCCTTAATATCATCTAATACCCAGTTCATGTTCTATTTTTTCCCATTGCCTGAAAAAATTTTTTACCATTGATTTACTCCCATTTCTATCAAAACAGGGTATATACATTTATTTGCTAGATTTATCTCTTAAGCCTCTTTTAATCTATCAGTTTCCCCTCCTCAACCTTTTTTTTAAAGATATGAGGTGATTTGTCCTTGAGAATTTCTGAGGGGTGGCTGGTGAGCTCTGTTGGTTAGGACGTGGGACTGATAACACCAAGTTTGTTGGTTCGATCCCCGCATGGGCCACTGTGAGCTGTGCCCTCCTTAAACAAGACAAAAAAAAAGAATTTCCCAAATTCAAAATGTAGCAAATTGTATCCTCATGGGGTCATTTGAATGTAACTTCTGTGAATTGATGGTTAGATTTAGAGGATTGATTAGATTCCAGGTTCCATTTTGGGTCAAGAGTACTTTGTGAGTGGTGCTTTGCACTTCCTGTCACATATTATTAAGAGGTACATAATGTCTGGTTTTCCTGTGTTTAGTGATGAAGATGGGAAAGTGGGTTCAGGTCATTTCAACCTAATTCCTCCAGTATCTTTCTCATCTGATCTTTCACTTAATGGTTTTCGTAGCTATTCATGATCACTGTTTAGACTCGTTATTTCATTAGGGATTGCAAAATACTGGTTTTCTAATTCTGTCAATTCTTCTGTAATTAATAGCTGTGATTGTCTGTAAAAAAGAATTTTTCCTTATGTCTGGTTACCCTGAAAGGCAGTTCATAGGTAGCAGGATTCTTTCTTCTATTACCCCTAATACTTAAATGTTTGTCATTTGACAAAGAAGCGGCAAGGCACACTCAATTCTAATCCATTAGGACCTTTGAAGGTTGAGGAAAAATATAATAAAAAAGAACCCATGCTTTTACCTTTTAAATGAAGGGGGAAATCGTACTTAATTAATTTACCAAAGAATGAATAATTCTGCGTTTTTTAAAAGCATGGTGACTGGTACATCTGTATCACAAACATGCAGGGATGTGTTCAAAGAAAAACTCTGAGAAACCTTTGCTTACTGGCTGAAAGTTAAGGACCGAAAATCCCTTGGGCATGTGGCATAGGGAACCAAGTGAATTCTTACTCTTTCTTATTTGTAGCCCTCAGCCGGCGCCGATCCAGTCAGAGCCTTTAACTGCGACACCTCCTGATCTGCGGAACTTTCCCACCCCATCCTTGAAAAAATACGAGGTACTTGGCTTTTACTGTTTGCTAGGGGAATTATTTAAAGGTAGGGAAAGGTACTTTGCTACAGATGTGTGTATTTGTTCGAATGAAAGAATGAAAACTCTTGGATCAAGATGCAAAGGCAGACATCTAAATGGTGATCGAGTGTGTCACTTCCCCAGAAGGTGACCACCCTCTGCAGGGGGCCCCGTTGTTTCCAGAGTCCAGCCACACAGGATGTCATTTGGGCAGGCCTCACAACAACCCTGTGAGATAGATATTAGTATCTGACTTTATGGATGAACACCCTGAAATGCGGAGAGTAAAAGTGACTTGTTCATTAGTTGGAGGTATACAGATGGTTTCAAGGGGAGATACGCAAACTATGCCTCACCTTGTCACAGACTAGCCTGGTTGGGGCAAGTCTTCTTATATTGTTTACTCTCCACATCGTACTCCATTTTGGGGTGCACGCCGCTTTATTTGGGCTCCATGGGCATCTCCAATGCCTCTGCCCCTGCACTGGCTTGAGACAAAGAACTCTCTAGGTCACTGGACTAAATCAGACAACTCGGGGGGGCCTCCCTTTGACATTAGGCATAATGCTTTGTTAGCCATAACTCAGCCTGAACAGGTAGGCCCAGTACCAGCTAATTCATTACTAGAATGAGCTGCTATATGGGGAAACCTATGCCAGCTTACCCCACCTGCTTTCATAGGTTTGGCAAGGATACCCCATGGTATAGGGGGGGCCACACATGTGGACATCGTATGCTTTAAATGTTTCCTGTTTCACATGTTTATATGTTTTTAGTTATCAGAGATCAATATCCAGTATCCCGAATATACCAACATAAGCGAGCATTTTAAAGCAACCATGAAAAATGCCACTATTGCAAAGATAAGGAAGATCAAGAACGCAGAGCTCTTGGATGCTTTTGAAAGGTTGGTGCCACGTGATGAAGTTTCTTTACGTAAAGTTTGAAAAGATTAGTTAAGAGCTACCCTTTAAGGTTTACATTCACTGGTTTCTTTTATTAGTCAGCAGTTTCTTCCATCTCTAGTTTTCATCGTGTAAACTTGAGCTTCTCTCTTTCAGCTTTAGTTTCACAATTCAATGTTTTCATATGTTTATCATTTAAAAGTTGATCATAATTTTTCTTTATAGCTATTGCCTTCATGTTAGTAGCTCCATTCTGAACGCTGGTGAAATGAAATTTTAAGATGATTAGACTATAGTTGGGAGTAATGTTATTAACCAGAGTAGGAGAGGAATGTTCTTGGTGTTAAGTTTCATATTTCCTGTATTAGGAGAAAAATGAAGATGACGAAGACAAACGAAAAAAGGTTGTTTTGTGCAGTAGGCCGCACCAATGTGGAGTATATCTGTGCGAATAATTTTGACTGGATCCTGCATGGAACTTCTGAAACCAAATATGGAAAAGGTTTGTGCTGACATGGAGAAGCCTAGCTTGTAGAGTCATAACTCAGCTCTATACATGCTTCTGTTACGAGGTATTTGTGATTATTTTGTACGAACCAGAATGTTCAGGCTTTCACAGTCATGGAGAGAAAATAAGCTAACCTTAACCTTAAGTGCCCAAATTCGAGTGGTAAGTTGACTTGGGATTTGACTGCTGTACCTTAGCCTGGCTCCTGTCTTCCAGGCTTTTGTTTTTTGGTTCTTTTTGGCAGTCCAGGGGGGTGGTCCAAAGAGTCTTAGACATGCTTGCTGGGTACTTCACTTGTTGACTATGTTTTCTACCATTGCTACTCAGTTCTGGCCATGGCTTTTCTTGACCTATGTCCATCCCTGCAAAGCTACTTGAAGTGGCCACTTCAAGCCACCTGTATTGCCACTGATGGATTTTAATCAAAGGTGGGAGAAGAGGCCTCTTCTTATCTCAGGCCGCGCTGGGGTCACCTGGGGACTAAAGTAGCACCAGTCTGCTCTCACACAGAATCTTTTTAGCTCTTTTCTTTTTGCTCCTAAACTCCTTCACGCAACTCTTAGAGACAAACAAAAAACCAAGAATCTCTCATCTTAAGGGAACAAGTAATAGTTTACCAAGTTTCAAAGTGGGCTCAACTAATACAACTAAGATTAAATTCAACCCCCCCCCCAAAAAAAAAAAAAAGCAAGAAGCCAATCAGTCCATCAAAAAATGCTTTGAGTGCCTGCTATATGCTAGGTGCTGGGAACACAGTGGTGAACACACTAGGCATGACCTTCCCTAATTATTTCACATAATTAATTAAATGATTGCAAGTATACAGCTGTTGTAGAGGAAAAGAACAGGACCTGTGAACACTAACCTGGCTGGAGAGGTGTTCCCAAGGAAAGGCGTACAGTGGGGTTCATCTGCCTGGGAGACTTAGCGTGCGAGGAAGAGACAAGTGGTGCCAAATATGGCCACACAGGCAAGAATTCAGACTTGACCCTCAGGGCATCAGAAGCTAATGAAGGGTTTGAAGCTGGGAGATGACTTGATGAGAATTTCATAAGTTTATTAAGTTTAGAGGCATCACGAAAACTTACCAAAAGTTTGCGGAAAGTGGGGTCGCCATCTTGAGTGAAATACAACATGTGTGAAATTTAAATCCATCAGTTTCTCAAAGTCTCTCTAGTGTCAGAACTCATTTATCTATGTTAGAAAATGGAAATACAATGCATATATATGTGTCCGCAGTTTGGGCCAGAACTGGCTCTGATGGTGACATACATGAGAGCTTAGTGTGTTTCTCCTTTTTTATAAACAGAAGAGTACTGAAGCCCTCTGAAATATATTTTGATGGTTTGATAGTGTTACTCACATGCTATCATTTTCCTTTAACTTGGTGAAAGGGGAGAGTTGTTGACAGCCAAGAAAATACCCTTGTCCAGCTGGGATGTAGTGTACAGTTCTCACAGACAGGCAAGGTGCTTCTTGAGGAATTTCACCTTTTTCCCGTGCCTCCCTCCCTCGTGAAGGTCCTTGGCCCGTCTCTTGTTACAGAGAATTAGGAGGGGTTTTTGATTTGTGTGTACTTATTTTTAATGTCAGCTTTCCATTCCCATCACTCATGATGCTACTAGTCCTGGCTAGAGAGACTGGTGTGAATCACTGGGCCCATATTCTTACAAAGGTCAAGCAGTTATCCTAGAAGAGGCCAAGTGGTAGGACTCAAAGATACTGCTGCTCTCTGAGGGAAAGCAAAGCCCCCAGTGCACGTGTGAACCCACTCTGGGGAGGCTGTTATCTGCACGCTTTCGTATGTGACTGTGTTTGAGGGGTGCTGAGCAAGTAGCATATGCCTGGAAAGATAGAAGGGCTCTGGGCAGCAGCTTGATAAACCAAATTTGGAAAGCGGGTATCGGGGAGATGGAGGAGAATAGTGGAAAACAGGTTAGTTAAGAGGCTTCATAAGAGCTATATCCTTGTGCTAGCACTGACCAGTCTGGAATGAAGATAAAAACCACAGCAGTTAAGTAAAAACCATACAACTCTACAGAGGACATTATAAAAACTTAGATTTCAATAAAAAGCAGAAGAAGGTGAAATTAGAAAAAGAAGCCCCTGCTTGAGCAGTAGCTAAGCAAAGGACTGTTGTGGCACCAATGGGACTCAAGAGGACAAAAGGGCAGCATGGAAGGCCAGGGAGCATATTTAAGATATGGGGTCCTGCACAGCATTACATCTATAAAACCTCCCAGGATTCTGCAGCCCAGGTCCATGAAGATGCTACGTGGTTAGAAAGAAAGAAACAAAAATAATTACTTTTGAAGATAAACATGGGTTCCATGGAGAATATCCCAAAGAATCCGCAGAGAATTGGAACGTTGGTGTTCTACACAGGAAGTGAGACACACGCTTCCCTCTGTCGCTGGACTCCTGTCAACTTTAGCCAGGCTCAGTGTGCTGGGGCCCGAAGCCCCTGGATGACTGAGTCAGAGCCAACTTGACTCTTTTTGCCTCTCAACATAGAGAGGGCTCCTTTCTCCGGTCTTATTCAGTTTTTTTTTTTTTCCTAGTTAACAAAGCCTGTTGTTTATTGCAGTGCGTTTCTAGATCCTATTTTGGTCAACAAAAGCTGATCATGATTCTTTTTCCTTATATATTCCTTCCAGTGAGTCTAAATCTGAGACAGATAGTGCGTCTGGCAATGAAAGATGGTTATGTATACAAAAATCACAAAAAAAAACTCCACCCAGCACAATGTTTTCAACAGTATTTTCCCATTACATCAATTATATTGAGTGAATGAAAAAAATGAATCATGTAGATTACAGAAAATCAGCATATTGTGAAATCTAAGTGTGACCTGTTGGACAAACAAAAGCTAACTAGCCAAAAATAAAATAAAATAAAATAAAAGATGAGAGAAGATTACATTTATGAAGACGAGAGATTAGCAAAGGCCAGGGATAGCAGAGCACGTTTCAGGTGTGGTGGGAGTGACAGCAGATGAGGCGGGAGCGGTAGGTTGGGGTCGGGTCCTGAAAGACGTTACAAGCCATGCTAAGGGGATGGATCTTTCTTCTGAGAGCAACCAAAAACCATCAATGGCTTTAGGAAGGAGTGACGTGAGGACTGTATGTTATGAAGAAAGGCTGGGTAGAGAGAACATTAAGAGGTTGTTTCAAGACTCCAGGCGAGAATTGAGGGTGGCCTAGACCCAGGTAGTGGCAGAGGGATGGAGGGGGTGTTGGGGTTCAGGGGATCTAGTCCCTGGAAGTATTTGCAACAAAACAAGAGTCCAGGTCTTAGGAGAGTGCTCTGTAAGGTTGGGGTGTAGGCTTGGATCATTTAAGCAAATGTAGGTTCCAGATTATATAAGCACGCTTTAAAAACAACTGGCGCCTCATTTTAAAAGTCAGTTGTTTAGAGTAATGGTTACTCTTCTGAATGGAGAGAAGTAAAGATATCCTCCAAAGATCTATAATTCCTATATAAAGAATCGTTTTTCACTGACTTCATAAGTCTTTCATTCAATTATCATTGATAAACAAAAATAATCGAAGAATCAAATCACTCAGTCTTTCTTACAAGATAGAAAAAGAAAAAACGAATTGAATAAGTATAAAAGTAACTCATTAAAAACGTATGTACAACTGTCTCTGAATGTTGGAAATAGGTTTTATGGCTTTACTAAGCAATTAAAATGCACACTGAAGAAAAATATGGGTGGAATTCCCGTCTATCGATTTAATTCCATTTGCTTTGAGTCAAATCTATTTTTAACTTAACTCCATACTATTTACTTTATACCTTTTACATGCATAACTGGAATTCACTTATCTGGAAAGGTTAGCTTTCTGGAATATAGCTCAGAATCTGAAAGAATGAACAACTGTGTTAGGGCAGCTTGGGTTGCTGTCATAAAATTCCTATACTGAAGATCATGTATGTTTATCCTTAGGAGCTTCTCAGAATCCACTTAGTCTTATTTCAGAAACAGTGGTATGTTTTTTTTTCTCTCTCAGCCCAGCAAGTGTGGGAATAAAGAGACGCTAGAAGCAGGCAGCACGAAGAAAGTGAACAGCCTTTAAGTGGGGAATGAGGAAAAATGATCTGCCAGACACAAACACAGCCTAACATGTTTTTCTCATGCTGTGTATAGGAGCAGTGGTTGTGTCCTGTTAGTAATTGCAGGGGGCGGCTCTGTGTGGTAACATCATGTATCAGAACGAACACCTATATCTGCCGCATCAGTAAAGGGGTAAAATGAGTTTGTTCTATTTTTTTTAAATCAGAGAAATGTATATGCTATACAAAGATTACTTTCCAAAACAGCTTAAATTGATAAGACATTCTGGAAATTGATGTTAAAAGGAATAGCTCTTTGCAGACACTTAAGAATTGAGGTATAACTGTACCATGATGTAGAGAGATGGGTAGTGGGGTCCAGAATATGTAGCGGATACCCATCACAGTGAGAAATAATACAAAGAACGCACAGCTTCTACCCTCGTTTGCTCATGGAGGCTATAGCAGAGCAGCTGTAATTGTTGGTCCGTTAAAACTGAGGAGCTGGGGCCATTGGCAATGACAGAGGTGGAGTGAGTGGGTGGCCAAGTAGAAATGTGGTGGGTTGATGGATTTTATTTGTCATGGTCATTTTCCAGTTACCTACTGGCCCACTATAAAACAAAACCCTGTAAAAAGATCCCAGTGGACTTAGTGTCTTCCGAATGTAGGCTTGTTTTGGTCACACATCGGTGAGGAAAAGATACTATATTGGATAATATAATAGGGAAAAAAAAATGAAAAAGCTTATGAAATATGCCAAAGAGCATATGAAAAGATGCTCAATGTCACCAGTCTTCAGAGAAATATATATTCAAATCAGTTTTTTTTTTTTTTTTTTTGCCCAGGATTGTAAGGATGGACAATATCCATAGTGGCAAGGAAGTGGAGAAACAGGACTTTCTTCATTGTTGGTGTTAAAATTTTTAGAGGGAAATTTGCAGTATCTGTCAAAATTTAATATGCTCCTGTCCCTTGACTCAGCCCCTATAGTTTTGCAGTCTGTTCTACAGAACTACTTATATGGGTTCTCAAAAGCATATTTACCAGGATGTTTTAGAAGCACTTATTTAGAAGTTTTTGGTAATAGCAAAAAAGTGGAATCAACCATGTTTTCATCCATACAGGAGTGGTTAAATTAAATACGATAATCCATACAATGGAATCCTATACAGCCATTAAAAAGAACAAGGTGGGGTTAGCTGTACTGAGATAGCAAGATTTCTAGGACTAATGTGGAAAAAAAAGCTGTAGAACAATTCATATAGACCTATTTATGAACAAATAAATGAAAAATAAAACCGAGTATATTTGCGTATAGGTATGTAAATGCATAGAAACAGATGTGAGAATCCCTACGAAGCCGCTAACTGCTTGTTAAGACAAATAGGACTTATTTTTTATTCTAAATGTAGTTGAACAAACAAAATAAATGAAAAAGTATCAACACATTTGTTACTGTAAATACAGGTTCATTTTATGTATTAATTTCTGCATAGAAAATCAGAATTTGCAATATGTACTTATTTCCTTTAAAAGGGCAGGGAGGCAGCTGGCAATGACAAAACTAGGAAATTTTAATTTGTCGGGCAATTGTCGGTCTGCCGAGTATGGAAACATCAGCGATTAGCAGAGGTTGTTTTAGAGTTCAGGATGATGGCTCGATCATCTGTTTTTGACAAGCTCTGCCAGGGTCAACTGCTGGCTCATGCTACAACTCTCCCTTTCACATTTTCTAGGACTCTCCCATCAGTAGTAAATGACCTTTGTCCCTTATATTAAATGGGCTCTGCTGGAATGTCTTTAGTTCAACAGTTACAGTTCAACTCACCCTGCATGAACTGCATGGACTGGGGCCACTGTGATATCGCCACTTAGTCCTGGTACCCGCTGGCTTTCCCCATCACTGTGAGGCCTGCACAGTAGCAACTGTTGCTGTTATTTCAGTAGGGTTATACACCGTATTCACATTCACTTGTATAATAAACCTGTTTTTGTAAGTACAAAGGAAAGTTTGTAAGTATCAGTAAGGTATTGTTGACGTATACTTAGTCAACGCCCATCATCTGATGTGTAAATAATCTTTCAAACTGCATACGTTCTTTTATAATTCTTAACCTTTTTTTTTATTATTATTATGATTTCTAGGAAATTACTTCACAAAAGATGCCATCTCTGCCCATAACAATTGCCAGTGTGATCCCAAATACATCGTTATGTTTGTAGCCCGAGTCCTGGTTGGAGAGTATATTGAAGGACAAAAGAGTTACACGCATCCTCCTCCACCGTATGACAGCTGTGTGGATACAAGGTTGAATCCCTCCGTTTTTGTCATCTTTCAGAAAGATCAGATTTACCCAGAATATGTGATCGAATATACCGCAGGAGACAAAGCCTGTGTGATTAGTTAGAAATGACGACTACATCGTCATCACGGGTGCCGTCACCCTTCGGTTCAGTTACAAAACCAGATTACCCCAGATAATAGTTACATACGCTATTTTACATTTCCTCGTGTAGTCAGCAAATGTGCCTTAGCTGAATGGTTCCCAAACTTTGCTGTACATTTGATCAGCTGGAAACTTTAAAAAATTCCAATATCCAAGATGTACCCCATTCCAATTAAATCACTGTTTCGGGGGGGGGGGGGGTGAGAGCCAGGAAGCGGTTATTTTTGAAATCCCCTGAGGATTCAAATGTGTCATAGAGTTTGGGAACCACTGTCTTAATGTAACTGGCAAAGACCGATTGCTAAAACTTCTGTAATTGCAACTTTCTGTCCCAACTACTTTTTTAGTTTACTGTATGGCATAGTTTCGTTTTAGTTAAATTGAAAAAAAATGAATTTGGGAAATTGGAGAGACATCTAAAAATGCCTTTTGAAATAAGGACATCAGATTGGATGGACGATTGTGAAAAGTTCTGTGTCGGGGGGGAATACTTAGGAATATGTGGGGGGAAATAATGAAGGTAATTTAAATGCTATTACATCGCTGCAGGAGTGTGCCTTTGTGGTGAAACTGAGTCAGGGCATACCTTTCGTTATCTCTACACTTATTTAGGGGACTCCATCTAGGTTGACTCTGGAATTCAATTTAAAGAGCTGCCCACTGTGGCTCAGAGAGAAGCAACCAACCGGGAGTTAATGGCCCATTTGGGTTCTTTACATAATTATGGCAAAGTAGACATTTATAACTTACTCAGTAGAAGTCCAGAGCAGACTTTTTTCAGGTCCGTCTTTCACGAAATGTCTGTATTTTGGGAGTACTGAGTTGTACTAACCAAAGTCACACAAGCGTGACTGATAAACCTGAGTCCTACTGTAGTCGATGGCTGTGGCAGATGAGGCTCACAGGCGTTAGGCGTTAGGAACAGGCCCAGACTATTGAAGGATGGGCCCTCTAAGGAGGCGAGATTCGTTTCCTGGTGAGCATAGAATCAGAACAAAGAGAATAATGCCTCAGTCAGGCCTTGCACCTGAAGGGGCTTCTTTTTCTAAATTTAACGGATTGTATAAAATTATAGTACAGTCTTTAGAGCAGTTGAAGTGCCTGAACCAAGAGTTCCTTCCTTATTCTGAATCGGGCTTTTCCTTTCAATTTCCTTCTTCAACATTCCATGCCCGTCGCCAAAATCTGCTATTGTGCCTTCCAGCAGACATGTTACAAATATTAATTAGCATTAGAGATATTATATTAGTCAGATTTTTTTGATCAGCGTGCCACAACTCCTTAGTTTAAAGGATTCCATAGTAACGAATGTGTAGAGATTTTTTTTTAGCGTAGGGTTAGTTTCTGAGAGGCTTGCCACAAATAGTTACTGTCATTCACTTATTTTTTTTTTCATGGTAGTTTCTATTTTGGAGTTTTCATTTCCTGGTCTTGACCCTCATGTTGCAGAGATTCAGTGGTAATACACTTCACCTACACACAATTTTAGAAATAAATTGAAAATGAAATAAAATTAATATTAACATAAAAGGGACATAAATTGGACATGGCTATAATAAAGGACAATTAAGTAGTCAGCTGTTTACATTTACTTACAATGAATAAATTGAACTTAAAGTAGATCAGAAGCTATTTTGTACAAAGAAGTATGAGAAAATGAAACAGCAGGGATATGAGTGGACATTAGAATAAAAACTTGTGATACAATAACTTGTTTGCATATGTTAATACTTATTTCTATAAGAACGAAATAGTTTTAATTGAAATAAAGATACTATGCAACAAAATTGACAGGTTGTCGAAATGGAGAAAACGAGGAAATATATGTTTGCAGACGAGCTGTAGGTCATACACGAATGTCTAGTGTGAGACGTTCAAAATTCGTATAGGGTGCAGAATAATTCCTTAACTGAGGAACTGTCCGATGTATTGCCAGATGTTCAGCACACTTGGCTCTCACATACTAAATGCTAGGAGCACCCTCCCCTACTCCCAGTTACTGACAACACAAACCCAATCAGATCTAGTCACCTTTTTCAGAGCAGATTTTTTGTAACATCCCCTTTGCTGTTCTGAGATGATTCATAGATAATACAATCTACTTACACACATACATTTCTTTACAAATCAATTTACTGCCTTAACTCTTACTATAATGGAGAAACAAAAGGAAAGAAATTTGTAATACAAATAAACTGAATTTCCACAAATAAGTGCTCAGGCATGACTACGCTATATGACATCATGAAATAGATATTTACTCCTACTTATAGTGAATAGGTTTGAATTTAGGAGTCGACAGAGGCTGCTTCCTGTAAAGAAGTACAGAAAAATGAAAGATAAGAAGTATGGGTGATACTAGAATGAAGACCAGTATTAGGGTAAGTCATAACAGACCATATACCTTATCTGTATATGGTAAGGGAAAGAGCGAAAGTACCTTATTTTAAATAAGGATAATAGGACAAAACAAATTATAGATTGACTATATTTCTTAGTCGAGCTGTAGGTCCTAAATAAATGTCCGGCAGGACATTAAAAAGTCGTATAGGTACAGAATAATTCTTCGTTGTATGGCGCTAACCCATACACTGCAGGACTTCTACTACCGTGTTTCCCGGAAAATAAGACCCGGTCGTATATAACATAATATAATGTAAGACTGGATCTTATATTAATTTTTGCTCCAAAAGATGCATTAGAGGTGATGGTCCTGCCAGGTCTTATTTTCAGGGAAACATGGCATCTCTGGCTGCATCCACTCAATGCCAGTGACAATCCTCAATTATCGTGAAACCAACTACTTATCAATTCCAAAAATACATGAAAATCACTGACTCAGTTGATAGCTAGCATCTTGAGATTAGCTTGTTACCTCCATAAGGAGTCCTGTAGATTAGACTGGATGATTGCTTCCCAAATCCCCATTTAAAAAAATACTTTGTGCCTTGCTGTATTCATTTTCAGTATCTACCCAACTTGAAGTTGTCTGCTTTCCGCATTAGAATGTAAGCTCCTTGAGGGCCAGGTTAACTTGTCTTGTTCATTGTGCCACAATGCTGAATGCTTGCTATGCTGATAACTTTGCATACATTTTGTTGAATAAAGTCAGTGCAACAATTATATTTCAGTAGTTGAGTTTTATTTCTGTTCTTCTTCAAGCTCAATTTGAGACTAACAAAAAGAAATAAATACTAATTTTGCTCTGCTGCCTTTATTTGCTTTATTTCTAGGTATCTCCAAAACGATAGGCACCAGCTTATTCAGTGGGGGATAGAAGATGTGTTTTGTCTCTTCCAGCTTTATCATTCCAGGACTCAGTGACCAAGGAGCCTTCAGCACACTGCCACGGAAAGGCAGGGCACTGGTGATGGAGGAGCCCACAGCAGGCTGGCACATCGTTTGTCTAGGAGCTTAGAGAGGGAGAGGCTGGCAGCTGCTAACACTTCTTCCTCTGGTCCCAGGGGTGGGACCAGGGCCAGGCTGAGGCCCAAAAGTTAACAAAATAAATGGTCATTAGCACTGTCCTGTCCGTCACTCCTTTAAAAGCCCTTTTCAGGTCATTCTTTTTTAATCACAAAACTTGGGATGGAGAGAGAGAGAGGAGGCGAATCTCTATGTGGTAGCATAGATTTGATTCAAGTGAAGGCAAATTACCATTTGATTTGGACCTCAATGTAAATAAAACAATATAGCCAAGCCGTTGCTGTCAAAACACCCACATGCAAATACATGAAAATACCCGCAAACCAAGCATGAGCAGATGTTTGAGTTTTTCCAAAGTTACTTGTTCTATTTGTTGATTCACCTTGTCATAGCAAGCTCTCAAGTTTTCAGAAGTGTTTAATGTTGCTATTCCCCAAGGTTCTATCCTCCCGCCTCTGCTTTTCATGCTCTTCATTTTTGCTGAATGATCTTATCAACTCACAGCGTCAATTACCTAATCACTTTGATGTCACTCAAACCCATATTCCTCTCCATCTTTCTTAAGTTCTTCTATATATAATACAACTGCCTACTGAGCATCTTATCTTGGGTTGTCCATTGCAAACTCAACACAATAAAAATTGACATTTAGTCCCTCACATCCTGTTTCTCTTCTGTTATTCCTTGTCTTGCTTTTCTAGAAATCCATTCTTACTTCTTCCAGGGATCTTTCGAAAACACCTATCCTACAGTATAGCTAGGCCCGGTTTTAAGTTTGGGGATATGGCAATGAATAAGACAAATGAGATTCCTGCTTTCATGTCCTTGAATTCTACAAATGTTAAGTAAACCAGAAGAAAAAATACCAGGGATTTAAGTTCCATGCAGATACTGGGGAGGTACTTTATATAGGGAGGTCGGGAAAGGCCTTGCTGAAGAAGACATTTAAGCTCAGGGTTGAAAGACAAAATGGAGACCTCTATATCGGGAAAGCATTCTAGGCAGAGGGTTCACGTCACTCCCCAAATGAAATTCCTTAAGTGGCTTCCCTAAGTCTTTAGTATGGACGTCCAAACTTCTTAGCATGGTAGAAAAGATCTTCCAGCAGTTGCCTTCTAGCTTCTTGACCTGACATTGACTCACTACATCCTCACAACCCCCCCCCCCCCAATCCCCCGGTAAGAGAGCAAGCAGGCTGGTTGAGTCCTCGATTATGTCTTATTCATCTTTGTCCTCTGTC
Source organism: Rhinolophus sinicus (assembly GCF_057876585.1). NCBI lineage: Eukaryota > Metazoa > Chordata > Mammalia > Chiroptera > Rhinolophidae > Rhinolophus > Rhinolophus sinicus. Next base: position 10,200,820 of record NC_142508.1, read on the forward strand.
ACTACCATTAGCAGTTGGCTCAGTGAACGTTCATTAAACGAGCCTGGTGTTGGGCGATAACGGCCAGCTGCTTAAGGTGCAGGTCAGGACCTGTGCTGTCCAACAAATGTAAGGTGAGCCACAATTGTGATTTGCAATTTCCTCACAGCAACTTCAGAGAAGTAAAAGAAGCAGATGAAATTGTAATATTTACCATGTTAACATGGTTAACATAAAGGTACTAATGAGGTATTTGTCATTCTTTTCATTCTAAATCTTCTAACTCCAGTGTGTGTATTTCACATATCTCCCTTTAGACTGGTCACATGTGAAGTGTTTTTTCGGCTACTGGCTATCTCCTCAGACCTTTCCCTACCAACTACCTAAGGCCACCCCAGCCCTGAATCTTCTAACCACATGACCAAAAAAATAAAACAATATTCTGATATGTTCTAAATTAAAATTACAGTAGCAGAGCGAGAAAGGAAATGGTTAGTCTGTCTGTTAATAGCTGTGGACCAGCTCTGACAAAAGACTGCTCACATTCCTATATGTCTGTTGGAATGTAGGATAAATTTCCAGGTGGCTATTTCCCCAATTATCCCAAAGAGAGAACAGCCAGGCGCCACATAACCCCAGGAACCTCAGCTTATTTGCACGTGAACTTTCTCATCTGCTGCCCACAGCTAATCCACAGGAGCGGGACACTTCTTTGCAACGAGCCGGAGCCCGGCTTCACCTTCTCCGTCGCCTTTGTCTATAGCTAATGTAAATCCTTTCAGACTGGCTTACATCTTTCTCCCCAATACTTGATGTATGAAAACGCTTGCAGAACTCCAGGACCACGGACATGTTGTCTTTCCTACCTAACCATGCTATTGGTGGTGTAGACTCCATGCCCCAAGACCAGTCTTTTTGCAAGCAATGGCCTAATACATTTTTTCTTTTAAAAAGACTTTCCACCGTGCAAGTTAAAACTTTTTGTTTAACTTACATTACCTATTTCATTTTCTTTGCAGCCCATATCAGTTCCTCAAATTCTCTCATTTGCTTGCGTGTTGTGACTCCCCCACTATACAAGCGTCTCAGGCTAGGACTCACTTTGACCCGTGCCTGGCACAGAACCGGCGCTCAGTAAATACTGACCCTACCCGACCCGCGCCGAGGGCAAACCGCAGACCCCTGGGCCCTCCTCTGACAGCCGGTGCCCACGGCCGCCGCCCCCCGCCCGCCCTTCTCCAGGCCATCCCGGGATCTTGGTTTGAAATCGTGGACGTGACTGGGAGGAGTCTGCCCGCCTCGGATTTCGTGCTCGCGGCGCAGGGAGCTGGGCCGCGACCATGGCGGAGCTCACGGTGTGCTCCTTCCTCACCAAGGTGCTGTGTGCCAACGGCGGGCGCATGTTCCTCCAGGACCTGCGCGCCCACGTGGAGCTCTCGGAGGCCAGGCTCCTGGACGTGCTGCGCCAGGCCGGGCCCGACCGCTTCCTGCTGCAGGAGGTGGAGATGAAGGAGGGCCTCTGGGACGCGGAGGCCGAGGCTGCGGCCGGCGCGGGCGCGGGCGCGGGAGCGGGCGCTGGCGCGGGCGGGGCGGGAGGCGGCGGCCCCTTGGCCTGGAGAGTGGTGGCCGTGTCCTCCGCGCGCCTCTGCGCCCGCTACCAGCGCGGCGAGTGCCAGGCCTGCGACCAGCTGCACCTCTGTCGCCGCCACATGCTGGGCAAGTGCCCGAACCGAGACTGCTGGTGAGGCGACGGGGGGACCTGGTGGCGGGCGGGGCCGGGCGGCCTCCTGGGACTCAGACGGCGGCGCGATCACGGCGCGCGGGCCGCGGGCCTGACCCGTTCAGCTGCAAGTGGGACCCGAGAGAAATGAGAAAAAGGATGGTTCGCCCAGGGGCCGGCGACTCCCTCGGAAAAGGCGGAAGGGAAGCCTCGGGAAGGGCCGATGGCGGGGTCCTCCCGGGGAGGCCTCCCCTGCGCTCTTAGCTCTGGTGCGGAATAAGGGGAAAGGTTGGCTCAGTTTGGGTTACTTAGCGGCCTCTCGCCCTCAAAAATTGCAGCCCCTGCCCAGGGATCCTCCACATTTGCTGGGATAAATCAGGATTGGGACTTTGGGAGTCCTTTGGGGGGCATTTGCAGAGCGCATCAGATCCATGGACCCTTTATGCAGATAGCCTCTTCCTACATAAACATAGTTTTACAGAAGCAGTATGTGCTGTCTAGGTTTAAAAAGCCGATCTAGTTTGACCCCAAGCAAACAGCGGTGGATGATTTGGGAGCGGTCGCCTGAGGCTGCCTACTGAGTCCAGCCTTCCTGGGTGTACAGAAGTTCCCCAAAGTGGAGTTGGTGGGGACACTTCTTTTGACGTTGGTGGACTGTGGGGGTGGGCAGCTGTTTGGCATGGAGAAGGCAAGTGCAATCACCTATAGAACAGGTGGGCACCATCTGTCAAGGCAGGTGACTGGGGGAGGGGGTACCCTTGGCTTTAAAGCATCCTCATTTAAAATGAAAATGACCCAGCTTTCTTATTGTCAGAGCTTCGTAGGCTGTAGTGTCTACGAATTCATGGCAAATTGTTTCACGTCAGATGCAAGTTGAAAGCAGCCCTAGGCAAGGTGTTTGACAGACTGGCCTCTTCTTCATCTGGGCCTCTGATCCAGTGCTTTATGTTCTAGGTCTACCTGTACCCTTTCCCATGATATCCACACACCTGTCAACATCCAAGTGCTGAAAAACCATGGGCTTTTTGGCCTCAATGAGGCCCAGCTTCGGATTCTGCTTTTACAGAACGACCCCTGCCTTTTACCAGAGGTGAGTCAGCACGAAGTCACCCTCAGATTGTCTGCCTGGTGAAAGAAATCGGGGGAGAGTATCAGAATTCTGCTTACAGAGGACAGCCTGAGGAGTATTGGGGTGAGGTGGGGTTATGGTGCAGTGTTGACCTTTCTGGAGTCTCTATGATTTTGCGGGGCTTTGATACGCAGGGAATGATGGACCTGTGTGGTATGGAAATAATAATATTGGCGACTGGTTGTCTGAGTGCTTACTGCATACTTAGCAATTTATATACTTTAGCTTATTAATAACTTGCCCCCATTTTACAGGTGAGGAAACTGAGTCTGATTAAATAACTTGCTCAAGGTCACATAGTAAATGGCATATTTGCATTTAGTACGTCTGCCTGTGAAGCCTGTGTTTTGTGAATTGCCTGTTTATGCTTTCGCCTATTTTTCTGTTGATGCATTTGTCTTTTTCTATTAATTATTAGATGTCCTCAATGATACAGATTCCTTTATGGGTCACATTTGTTATAAGTATCCCCCCCCACCCCCATTTACTTTTTTGGGAGCTTTAGATACTAAATTTGATTGCTTCAAAACAACATGATTTAGTTCCAAATGCTTGAAAAGTACCCATTAAACTGCTCTAATGGTGAAATTAGTATGTTTGTATCTGTTTAGCTAGACACAAAGAATATTTAAGTATGAAACAATTGGAATCCCAAAAGAAAATTTTACGAGAGACTACCAATGAAAAGTAGTTTTCTAATCTGGCACAGTGATTCCATCATGGACACTCTCCCAAGTTGCCAGAAGAAGGGGGAGCGTTGGGAAAATAGAGGGTGGTTCATGATTGTGGTCCTGTTTTAACTCTAAGGTATTGCAGGGTCTAGAAGAGAAGAACGTCACAGGGCTGGAGCCTTTGGTTCAGATGGCAGAGGCTGCCCTTCAAGGCAGCAGAGTTTGCACCCATAGGCAGCACTGGAGGCAGCCTTAGGAGCCAAGATATTCCTGCTTGGCCTCCAACTACTTTCTCATTTCTTCAAATTTTGAACCCAGGTTTGGTATCTCATGAGCCAGATACATTCCAACCACGTGGCCAGGAAGTACACAATGTCTGGTCATCTTTTCTGTTTGTGAGGTTGAGATTGATTCGTGGTGTTAGGGTTGACAGCCTGTCCCATTATTATCAAGTTCCCCATCAGGAGGGTCTTGGTTTGCCTGGGACAGACCCGGTTGACATTAATTGTCCCAATGTAATTATGAATAATGCTCCCTAAAAAAAATGCCCTTGTCTGGGTGATAAATCATCTGTTCACGTTACCTGTCTGGGTTGGATTCCCTGGAGGCAGAGCCTGACTTAGGGATTTAGGTGTGTGTGATTTCTTGAAGGAGGGCCCCTGGTAAACACTCCGTAAAGGAGGAAAGCAGGTGAAAGGGAAGGAAAAGCTACAAGCAAGGTAAAGTCTGGCCTTCACTTGATTCATGGTGGGCCTCTGGAGCAGAAATACCCTGAAGAATTATTCCAGCCTTAAGGCAAAGGGCCCAGACTTTTGTACCTGCATAGAATTCTTGGTTGGCTACAGGATTTGGGAGAGGAGGGCAGGTCAAATGAGGGTCAAAGTAAGAGAGAGGCAGCTGTGCTTTAGTAACAGCTGGGGGAGATCTAGGTGGGGGTACTGTAACACTACCCATCTGCCTTTCACCCAGTGATTTTAACAGCCACAGAGGACCAGAAGTTGCCATTTAGAGAAGTTGTTGTTTGTTGGCGTGAAAGATACAGTGCAAACCAGTGTTTCAGTGTTGCCTCATTTCTTTCCCAGGTCTGTTTGCTCTACAACAAAGGTGAAGCACTCTATGGTTATTGCAACCTCAAGGACAAATGCAACAAGTTTCACGTGTGCAAGTCCTTCGTCAGGGGAGAGTGCAGGCTTCAGAGATGCAAACGGTCCCATCAGCTCATCCATGCCACAGCTCTGAAGCTGCTGCAGGACCAAGGACCGAATATCCCCAGCGTCGTTAATTTTCAGATCATCTCTACCTACAGGCACATGAAGTTGCATAAGATGCTTGAAAATAAAGGTGAGAGTATCAGAGGACTCGCTGAGCATTATCAACGATGTGGTTTTGACCTGAACGTGAGTCTGGGGAGAAAGCACTTCATGTGTTAAGTGCTTTGTCCTGGTGGAAGCTTTGGATAGTCAACACTGTATGTTCCAGAACTGTGATTCTAACCAAAAGAGGGAGGGATGGAGTTTATTTTCAGCACTGCCCCAGTATTTGAACAGTGTAGTTGGTAAGTTGGGGATCAGAAGTACGGAGACCAGTCTTAAGCGCTTCATTGGGAAAAAAGAGGAGGGAGATGGGCCAGTGACTAGAAAGGTAAGGATAAGGTAAGGATGGCGTTCTTTTATTAAATTGAATTCAAGTTTTTTCTTTTTTAATTGTTAGGAAATTTGAACCACATTACAGAAAATTTTGGATAATAGAGTAGAAATAAAAATTGCGTGTAACTCCATTCGCTCTAATGCACAGTCACTGTTACCATTTAATTGCAGGCCCTTCGGTTTTGTTACTATAGGAATACTAGTCCAGTTGTATTAATTATCTTAAATTTTCACTTTATACAACATCATAAATATCTTCTCATATCACTGCATAGTCTCGTTTTTTTAAGGTCTACAAAGTGTGGTTTGGTGGTCTTTTCATTGTAATGCATTCAGGTTACTTTTTCTTTTATTAATAGATTTGCCTGTAGCGGGAAATCAGTTTCAGTGGGTAGTCAGGTCAGGGGAATTGTTGATGGGAAAACCAAATCATCAAAATCAGAGCCTCTAAGCTTTTCCTGTGGAGTCGTCTTATGTTGGGCTGGTAGTGGTGGGCTTCATGGGCGAGTGGTGTGAAAGTGAGGAGGGCTGTGCAAATCACAGTGTGAGAAGCTAACTAGGGAGCCCCGAATGTGGCAGAGACCTTCTGCTCTGTATATGTATCGGGCCTGTCCTCTTCTGGGCCTGTTTTGTGGGTCTCTCCTAACGAGGAGAGTTTCTTTCTGCTTGCTGAGTGTGTGTGTGTGTGTGTGTGTGTGTGTGTGTGTGTGTGTGTTTAATTCATTTCAAATCCACAAGACACGAACTCTCCAAAACCCGAGTGTTGGGAGTTTTGTCTTGAGAGTTGATTACCTGCCCCCAACAGAAAACGAAATTTAGAGTGATAAAAAGGGTGTCTTAGGAAGCCGCATCTCTTTCTCCTTTTTCAGATAATTCAGCTGCTTCTGCCGAGCAGTCACAGGGCCTTGAGAAACAAGGAGGACGAGTAGCTGGGGCTGCAGAAGCCTCTCCCCTGGTTTCTGTCCCTGCCCAGTCTGCCAAGAAGCCATGCGCAGGTAAACCGTAAGGGACATCGGTGAAGTAAGAAGCAGCGTGTCCCGTTGGAAGGTCTGAAAACAAAGCTATGTTGAGCTTTACTTTGTAACCATTCATTCATGTAATCATTTTTTAATAATGGCCATAATAATACCTACCTCACAGGGTGTTGTGAGAATTAAAGAAGATGGAAAGGAGACAGTGTCAATTTGGGAGGATAAAATTGGAGGGGCAGGGGGGTTGGGGAGGAGGTTGGGCATTGAACAGGCAAAGAAAGGGTAAGACCTGAGTGCAGATGGGGTCAGGGCAGGGCAAATCCTAGAGATGGCAACCTCTGCCTGCAGCCCCTGAGAGCTTTCCCCAGAATGGCTGGCGGGTGCTCTGAAAGAGGCAGGTTTCTGCTGACTTGCTCTGTGTCCCAGGCCCATGTTTTTCTATACCTCCATATATACAGTTTACATTGTGGTATTCATAGAGTATGGAAACTTTATATTCTTTTTTGTTCCACTTAATGTTCCAGAAGCATCTTTCCATATTGGTTCACATTTATCATGCATAATCATTTTTGTGCACTAATATATCATAGTTTATGTAACTGTTCCCCTATTCTGGGATATTTTGATTCTTTCTAACAAATTTTGAATATAGCTCTTCTTAAAATCCACACAATAGTGAGTTTTTAAAGCTAGTCTTTTGCTTAGCTTATAGTTGCCAAATGAGACTGTCTTATGATTTGCATTTCTTTAAATTTATGTACAAGTGAATATTTTTCTGTGTGTGCTTTCTGTATGTCTGCATTTTGTGCATTTTGTACTTGCCCTTTAATCCTGGGCATCTAATTACCTCCTCTGTGCTGATGTGGGATGGCCTTTAATTAGGCTCCTTAATTTTTATGAAAGGATGTCAACCAAACTGTACTCTAACTCTTGTGGATCCATCCTCAGCCAACACCAGAGAGTGTACAACTTTCCAGTGCTCACCAGAGATTTCTACCTCACTCTGTCTGCTCTCCATCTCTTATTAAACTTTTGCCAAAGTCCAGTTGCTGTGGTTTAAAGGATGTGTAGTTCATCCATTCCTTGAAGTTGGATCCATTCTAATATGGATCAGGGTGGATCATCAGAAATTTATATACCTCGTCCATTTCATGTTGACTTTCCCCTTCCTCCCCTCTCTGTTTCCCCCACCCTCCCACTGTCTTCATCCAGTTTTCACTTAGATGTTTGGTTCTTGGTTTTCATCAAAGGCTACCACGAGAAGCAGCTTCATGAAATCCTTTCCCTATTTGCTGTAGTAATATTCCCCAAATATCAGCGTGCAAAGGGTTTTTAAAAATATTTAATTGTCCCGCAATAACATACCATTTGAGAAATAGAGACAAGGGAGTGAGTTTTTCATCAAGCTAAAATTTGTTTAATTTCGAAAACTTTTATCATGAAATGCTGTCTTTTCTGTTGGGGAAAGTGTGTAAAAAATGTCCTTTGTGAAGGGAGAAATTGCTGTTTTCTCCTAATGTATACGGTAATAGTGATCCACCTTACATGAGCCATTTTACTTGGTTATCAAGAGTAGTTTTTCTGAAAGCCCTTCCTGCATATCTTACTTTTTTTTTTCCTAGTTCTGATTTCTCCTGGTGCTAGCTTTTTTTGAAAAAAATTATTTTTACATTTTATTATCATTATTTACATTTTATCCTTTTACTATGTATATGTTTATTGTAAGCCATCTTAAATCCTTAATGGAAACAGTGTAGTATATAAATGCATATCCTTTACATTAAGACTTGCTAGACTTTTATATTATTGTTCTTTTTATATATCTTATAATTATACTTTTCTATATGAAGTTATTGACCCTCTGTAATCTTTGTTGCAATATTTTATTCAATTCTATGAATCTTCCAGTTCCATCTTAGTTCTGTTGGTATCCATTCTGTAGAAATATATAAGCATATCTGTCACTGCTATTTTTGTCTGACAATCAGCTGTTAGAGTTATCACATTAGACATGGAGATAAGTTTTCTTTGGCAATTTATTGGAACTTATAAGATGAAGTCGCAGATCTCTAGCCTCTACGAACTCAGCATATGCTAAACTGAGTGATGAACTTTTCTCCAGACTTTTTAGACTTTTTCCTCCTTTTGTTTCTTTATTTTGGAGTGTCACCACCTAATGACTTAAGCCAAAAATCTGCAAACTGTCCTAATCTTGTCTTTCTCTTTGTTCCCTGTGTCACATTGATTATCTAGATTGAGACTTTTTTCATCCTCAAAAATCTCTCAAAATATTAACTGTCTTTACCCCTTTCTTTTCATTCCCTATGCCTTGCCCTGTTTTAAACCGTCATCACCTCTTGTATTCTACAGATGCAAAACTCAGTGGTTTTCATGTCTTGTGAGTTTCCTGTGGGAGGTGCTGGGTGACTCCCCTTTGATGATGGTAGCCCCATTTTACTTTTTAATGTAATAGGCTTGTGTGGCTTTCATTGCTTTCCTTACCACCCTTCTCTCCCTCTGCTTTCCACTCTGCTGCCTGGTTGATCTTTTGAAATCCTGACTTAATCATATCGCATTTTGCTGCCACCACCTTTATTGGTCCCCATCATATAGGGTAGGAGTCATAAACTCAGAGGGATACAGGGACCAGAAAGCTGAGTTGATGGATGAAGTGAGCTAGACGTAAGAGGGATCGGGAAAAGAGGAAGTGCTGTGGTAAACTGTCCCCTCCAAAAGGGGCAGGTGCCCCTTATTTCCATGTGGGAATGTGGGCCCAGTTTGTGAGACTGTCCAATTTGACAAAAGAAGCCAGAAATCCAAGTTTTTCTGAGAAATTTTCTGATTTTTAAATACTGATTTTTAATTGTGTGTAGTGACCTTGCAAATTTTGGAATGTGCCATTTTACCTTGTGACTCTGTGTTTGTAGATGATACTCCAAGTCCCCTTCTTTCTCCCTCCACCTGCCTCAAAACCTGGCAAGGTTAGATTCTTTAAAATGCTGACCTAACCTTTCCTGACCCCAAGAGAGTTTTCAAAGCTCTAGCATAGCACTTACTCCATTACATTGCAATGCCTTTTTTTTATTCCCTAGCTTTGAGCAGAAACATTATTTATTCTTGGTTATTCTAACACTTGGTAGTTAAGTTTTTTTTGCCATATAATGAATTAAACTCTCCATTTGAATTCATTGAATGAGTATCAGATTGGTCTTCATTGTTCTTTTTTCTTCCCACATATATATTTTTAATATTCAAAAAATATTTTTCCCCCTAAGGAATGTGTTATATAAGATAAACATCTCTTTGATGCTTCAGTTTGAATTGCCTAGGTCTAAAATAAATGCTTTAAAACTTATGTTCATGGTACTAATTCTTTCCATCAAGGAATTAACTCTCTCCATTATTGATGTGTTTCTTGATTTCTTTGTAATCGTTGTAATTTGTTCTTGTTTTTGTCTAGGTCTTATCTAACCCTTAACACATTAATTCTTTCTGGGATAAATACGTCTGTATTGCTACTCAGTGTGGGAATTTCTATCGTTAGAATGCTATTAATTTTTAAAATATTTTTCTGTTAGTGAATTGCCTTTGTTCTAACAGTGTTAGAAGGCCAATTTGTTTTTTTGAAATATAAAATCGTAGCTGCAAAAATATTCATCTTTCCTTATGTATTTCTATTTTGTTTAGTGTTAAATAAAATTGTGATAAAAAGATTTTTTGATAATTCTTCATTAAATATGAAGCTACTTGTTGGTTTTAAACAAATGTTCTCTATTTAATAAGGGAAATGACATCTATTGTTTATTAGAAGCTTTTAAAAAGAATTGGTATCTTTTGATATAATCAGAATTTTTATCATTTAAATTGCCTAATATGATTATATTAATGGTTTTCACTATATTAAAATATCCTTAAATTCTGAGTAAATTCTACTTGATTATGGCATTATATTCTTTTAATGTATTTTCCCCCTAATTGGTAACCTTTATTATAAGTTTATATATCCATACATTTATAAATAAAATTCATTTATATTTTATGTGTGTATGTAGCAATTTTTGTTTTTATTGCTGTATACTCAAAGGATAAATTTTTTTCAGAGTGTTGTTTTGAGTTTTTGTAAATTGATTTGTAACGTCATTATTTTAAATTTTTCCAGCTTTTTTGAGATATAATTGACATATTACATTGTGGGAGTTTAAGGTGATGATTTGGTATATGTATGCATTATGAAATGATTACCACAATGTTAGTTAGCTTATCCATCACCTCACATTCATTATTACATTAAAAATAATGTATTACTGTATCCTTGAATCACTGTCTTTAGTATTATTTAAGAATTTTTTTCTAAAAGATTTATTTTGGAAAATATAATAGTAGAAATTTTGGAGAATACAAGAATGCATTCAGAAGGAAGTAATAATCACCCATAATACTACTATGTAGAGACAATTACTCTTAAATACTTCAGGATATTTTTTCAATCTTTTTTTATACACATGTTATTAAATGTTGAGGGTATACTATAAATACAATTTCATATTATGCTGTTTTGGATTGACATTATTTTGTAAGCATTTTCCTACGTAATTGAAAGCATTCATAATTATATTTGATGGCTATATTCTGTTTTTTATGTATCATTTATTTAATCATAGGCCTCTTGTTGGATATTTATTGTTTGCTACATTTTAGTACATAAATCGTCTGCATTTCTGATTATTTTATTAGAATATATTTATAGATGTGAATATACTCTTCCAGAGATATGAACATTTTAAACACTCAAAAAGTATTTCAAAATTGTCTTCCAGTGTGGCTGTATCATTGACACTCATCATTAGCGTGGAAATCGCCTCTTACTACACTTTCAACAGCGTGTTATAGGCACATGCTGATGAAAGAGAGAATATCTTTTGTTTCCTACGGAGTTCTTCTGGGCAGGTATTTAGAAAATAGATAACAGAAAAATACATTGGTATTAATTGCTACTTAATTACACGGTAAAGGCTATGACTGTAATTAATAACATGATTAAGTTATGTGCAATTTCTGATGTTTTTACCTTTACTGAAATTTCCTTTTTGCTTTACATTTGCATAGTAAGCTTTTTTTGTGTGAACTGATGACCATGCATTCATCTTACAAGGGTAAAATTTATTCTCATAGTACCTCATAGGTGCTCACTCTCAGATATTTATCTCCCAGATAAATTTTTCTTTTATTCAGAAAGAGATACAGTGAAACTGCCTCCCTCTAATACACATGGCAAGCTCGTAGTTCAGTGAAGTGTCTACTAATCTGAGTTGACTATCCCTGCTCTCAGGTTTTGGACGGCTGGTCTAGCTAAGGAAAACTTGGAAATGCCTCAAATAAACCTTTCTTCGGCTCTACTCTTCTCCAGGTCCATAAAACCAAGCCAGAAGACACAGGCAGATGTTCCATAAAGCATTTTCCTTATTTGATCTCTCAGCTCCACATGTTCCTGTTTCTCCCTCTGGTCTCTCCACGTGTTGTGGTTCCTGACATCTGACTCTGACTTTCTGGAACAATGTCTAGTGTGGCTTCTTTTAGTCCCTACATCTCCAGCCACAAGCCCATGTACCTACTCTGACCTATTTCTCACATGTTTGCCAAGTGGCTGCATTCCTGGGCTCCCCATCACTCATCTAGCTGCCTGAGATGTTGCCTGTACTGGGAGAACAAGGCATGGTGACGGGAGATTGCTGGCACCATGGGCGGGTTGCTCTGTTAGTTACCTGGAGGATGGAGACCAGTCATCTCACACAACTGCCCTGACAGGATAGCCCATCTTCCTCTTCCTCCCCTCCAGGACTCCCTTTAGAGAGTCCAGTGAATGTCCAGACTGCTCCAAGTCAAAGATACAGGAACAATCAGTGCTTCCACATAATGTAAAGATATGTCATCAACATAGGTTAGGTCATGCTGCAATAGTAAACAACCACCAAATCTCATGATACAGCAACAAAGATTTATTTTTCATTTGTGTTCATCATGGTCAGTTTCAATTCTGTTCCATGTCCTTTTCACGTTGGGACTCAGGTGGACAGAGCAGCCCCTATCTGGACCAGTGCTTGTGTCCTGGCAGGGGGAAACCCAAGCTGGCTCTAAAAGCATCTACTCTCAATTGCATTGGTCAAAGCAGATCATGTGACCATCCTGTGCACAATAGGGCGGGGATGTATAATCCTATGTGGAAGGGTATGATGGATCATATGGCCAAGCCTAGTGTCAATGGACAGGGACGATAATGCACCCTCAGGAAGTGGCCGTAACTACTGTGAACTATAACACAGTCAACCACGGGAGGAAGCGCAGACAGGTGGCGCTGTGCGGAGGCAGTTCCTTTAAAGATGCTGTAGCATTTCTGATGTTAGTATACTTCTATTGCTTCAACCAAAATGTGGTCAACACTGCCAATATGTTGACAATGGAGGTAAACCAAGATACTGCAGAGTTCTGGTTTCTAGCCACCAGCTGGAGGGACCCAAACCAGCACTGAGAAAACATATTTATCACGTATTCTATAGAGAGAGAGGCTGACCATCTTTACTCCTCCTACCTTCATCCCTCCCCTCTGGATTATCTTGGATTCTCACACCTAATATGCTAAAAACTATCTGTTCACAACTTTGCTCACCTGTCAACCCCCTCCTCATTTTTTGGCTCTGTGTTGTCTCTATGCCCAATTTCAAGGTGAGAAGAAAGCAACAGCCAGAATAAATTCAACTGCCTCACAACTAACTCCACGTCATCCTCTCCTGCTGCCGCACTACACTGATTCCGGGTCCCAGGCTTCATTCCTGACTTTGCTGATGCCTTTTATTTGGACTAGTGGATACTGGTTAACTCCTGGCAGTGGGGTTTCCTGTCAGTCTTGACTCTGCCTATGGATCATACAGCCCTGCTACAGTTCCTGCAGACAAGGCAAGCAGTATTTGTTTTAAAATGGAGATTTTGTTTTTATTCAGGTATGCCGAGGCCAACAGATCAGGAGAATAGGCAGTATATTACAGTTCCCAAGGGGACGGGGCAAGACACGCCATGCAGAACCGCGAGAGAACACTGTCTGTCACAGGCAGAAGGAAGTGGGGGAAAAGGAGAGAGCGGGAGAAAGGATGGATTGAGGGAGAGGGAGAAAGAGAGAGAGAAAGACAGGAATGGGTGACTAGGCTAAGCAAGTTTAGGGCTGGTTGGTTTGGATAATGTCACTGGGTTCTAGGGTGTAGTGATCTCTAGTTGTCTGAAACCTAGCCCTGGGTTGATGGGGCAGAGGAATAGTGTCAGAGCAAATAGAACAGCAGGTGGGGGAGTGTGGCCTCTGGATTGGTTAGTTTGCATACGACGCAACAGAGGAGGGGAGGAGGAGTGGGCGGGGGAGAAGGGTGTTTTCTATCTCCAGGAGTCCCCGGAATCCTCTAACCCTGGGAGGGGCAGTCCCTCTCTCATCTGAAAGGCTCCAGATGTCAAAATCTCAGATATAGAAATTGAAAATCATGTTTAGTACAGTATTTTAAACACATTCAGACCTTCATGGGCAGGACTTAGCATTAGCCATCCACCCAAATCCAATATTAGGTGATATACTGGTGGTCACTTGGCTCTGGATTTATTACTTGGCCATCCATAATAATAATATATAACATTTGTTGTGCTAGCACTGTATATGGCTCTTATCATGGTATATTGGTTGTAAAAATGGCCCAATACTCTACCCCTCTATATCCATGACTTTGTAGCTTCTCCTGTCCAAAGAGGGAGTTTCTATCCCCATCCCTTACATCTGGGCAGGCCACATGACTTGTTTGATCAATAGAATACAGACGAAGTGAAGGGATGGCCCTGCAGTTGACCATTAGAGCATGAGTGAGTCTATCCAATCCCAGCTGACCTGTGGATTTGTGAGCAATGATCACTGCTGTTTTAGCTTTCCTGTGGGTTTGTTTTTCTCAGTGGGTAGATACATTATATATGTGCTTTTTGTTATATATTTTGTTTGTTGAAAGTGTACAGAACTATATTTTTAGAAAGACTTTATTTTTTAGAGTAGGAATTTCTGAGGAAGTAATAGACTAGCAACTTAATCTGGATTGTAATAGAGGAGTAGTTCCTAAAATTAGGGGGGAAAAGCTGGAAAAAAAAAAAAACACACACAAGAAAAACAAAAACAAAGAACGCAAAACCCCAAAAAATAAAAGAAAAAAAATAAGCTGAGCTTGAAATTCAAAAATAATATCTAATTGGACAAGGGGCCTTAAGGCTGACCCTCAGGCACTGCTGGAGGAAGGCTATATGAGATGACAAGTTGGCAATATTATAACAGGTCCTAAAAATACACATGCTCTTTGATCAAATAATTCCAGTTTCAGAAGTTTATCATGTGAGGGGCAGCCAGGTAGTGCAGTTGGTTAGAGTGCAGTGCTCTTAACAGCAAGGTTGTCAGTTTGATCCCCACCTGGGCCACTGTGAGCTGTGCCCTCCACAACTAGTTTGAAACAACTGCTTGACTTAGAGCTGATGGGTCCTGGAAAAACACACTTAAATAAATAAAAGATTTTTTAAAAAAAGAAAAGAAATTTATCATGTGATATTAATAAAAGATGTGTAGAGAAATTTACCTACAAAGTTGTTCCTATTTGTTAGGGTCCTGGCAAGAAACAGATGACACTCTTAGACTGGACAAGTGTGGAGAATTTAATGAAGGACTATTGAAAAAGGCATGGCAGGGTTAAAAGACACCAAAAAATGCTGGAGGGCTTGGACTAGCAGTGCGGGGGGCACCATATCAGCCTAAGCATGAAGGTGCAAGGGAGGGGAGCTATTACAGGAACCGAGGGAGAATAGCCATAGGAGAGAACTTCCTACCAGATGGGTTCAAGGTCTTAACGTTCAACAACACAGCCAAGTAGTAGTGCTTCAGGGAGGGAGCTGGGGGATTAAATACTCTTGCCTCCTTCTTTTCCCATTATCAGATTTCTCGCTGGTGCCCTTCATTAGCCAAACCTAGAGGAAGCTAGAGAGGGCAGAAGTCCAGTGATGCATTCTTGCAAAGGTCAGCTTCCTGGAGCAAATAGCATGATGGATAAAGGTAAAGCATGGGCTGAGGGCTAATAAAGATACATAGCACCATGTCTGGGGCAGCATTGCTTGTAATGGTGAAATATTGGGACCCGCTTGAGCATCCACATTAGGGAATTTGCTGAACAACTTATGATAGGTTCATATCTTGGAATACAAGGCCACCATTAAAAATGGTGTGTTGGAAATATTTTATTAAGGTGAAAAGATGTTCATAATATATTGTTGAATGAAACAAAAAACTTTATGTACATTCAGATACCAATTTTCTGCCAGTATTTTGTGTGTATGTGTGTGTGTGTGTGTGTGTATGCATGCATTTATGCATTTAAACTGTCTGGAAGAACATATGGTCTAATGTTTATAGTGCTTCTTTTGCAGTGGTGAGATTACAGATAATTTTAATATTCATAACTTGCTCCTTTGTATATTCTGCTTTTTCTATAATATCTAATACAAAATTAAAGTTCTTTTTAGAAAAATGAGAAATATGGCATGATCCCAAATTAATTCTGTGAATTAAATAGGTGCTAGTCTTCACACTGAAAAGGAAAATTTCTTTAAAAATTCTGTTAGAAGCCAATTTCATTTTTGAACAGTTACAAAATTCTTAAATGAAATCCTAGCAAAGAATTGAGCAATAGTAATTATCATTGTATGCCGTTAGATGCTGGTTACAATGCTGAGTGACTTGCCTGATTCTCTTATTTTCGTACAACACTATGAAGTAGCTATTCACATTTCTACTTTTAGGTGAGGGAACCAAGGCTCAGAAAAATCATGCCCAGAATGTCATGGTTATTAAATGGTGAAATAGTATTCAATGCCAGGTCTATCTTCCTCTAAAACCAGTGTTCTCAACCACACCATCTCTAAGTAGTACTCATCTCCAAACACAAGACTAGCAGATCACAAAGAGAACTTGGAATGTCTTACATCATATCAACAAAAGGAATAGTGAGCATCAGAAGATTACTTTATAGACACAGCAACAGCATTGTGTGATATTTAAAAGACTGTCTGAAGCTGGAAGCAGGTAGATTCTTCATTAACCTGGTGTCTGTTTAAAACCAAATGTCAACACATTAACTATAAATTAACTGGTCACCATTATAATTATTCAGAATTCTTTTAGAGATTATTGTCATTGCTTTAAGATGGCAAAGAAAAAGATCAGAACATTGCTACAATAAGTAGCCTGATGGAAATTCAATCATTCATTCATTCATTCATCAGCATTTACTAAGACCCTGCTATGTGCCAGATACTATAGCAAGCATTGACCAAATATTGGCAAAATATATATTAGCTAATGCTAATGTGGAGCTTGCTATAACTAGCTAGACTCTTTTCGAAGTGCTTCATGTGTAACAACTCATTTAATCTTTATAAATCTCCACAAGGTAGTTATTGTTGCTCCATTTTATAGATGAGGAGACTGAGTCACAGAGGAGCTAACGTGTCATTGCTAGGAAATAGTGGAGCTGTGACAAATACAGACAATCTTGGCCCAAGAGTCTGAGCAATTAACCCTCTTTAAACAAGAAATAATGGCCTCTGTGTTCATGGCAAACATAAATTCAGTAAACATTTGCTGGTGTCCGTTACGATAGCTTTCCAAACTCTGTACAAAGCCAAACTAATGTCATGTCTGAAGTGACCTTTTATGTTTTTAAGCAATCTCCAGTTGGTGTTTCATTGTCTATAGCAGAGGAATCCAGCATTTCTTGACAAAATTAAATATACAGTTTCCAATAGTAAGAGCTAACAGGAAGAGACCAACAGGAATGACTTACTTAGATGGGGACGGGGCAGTCAGGGATGGCCGGGATAAAGAGGAGCTCATCAGATGAAGGGGGGGGGATGAAGGGCCAGGGGCAGTGAGGAAGCAGGTGCAGAGGGCCCGGGGGCGGCACCTGGAAAGGTAGTCCCAGTGTCGCCTTACCTGCAGGAGCCTGAGAACCTTTGCAGGACGTGCTGAGCAATGGGTTTTATTTGAAGAGAGCTGGGGAGCTTTCGGAGTTTTGTTTTTACAAAATGTTTTCACGACAGATGTTTTAACTGCAGACATCTTGTTATTAAAAAACTCGTCTGATAGCTAATTCGTACTGCACATCGGACTCCCTCAGATTTCTTCTGTGGTTGTGAGGGATGGTGGCTGAGTTTGATTCTGGCCTGAGTCTCAGGCAGACAACCCCTCACACCCAAACCTAGAATTCCAGGTGCTTCTCAGAGGGTTAGAGGGACACAGTGGTGAGGAAACTCAGGTACAGAACGTTGTTTTTGCCACAGATATCAGTACCTATCATGGACCACGTCCACGATTTATAATCAGACCTGAAAGCGTGTTATAAATCGGCAGTTTCTGTACTTAGTTTACCATATGGCAGCTGTTACACTTTTTTTCATGGTCTAGGATTGTGCTGTCCAATGTGATGGCCACTGGCCACATGTGGATATTTAACTTGAAATTAATTAAAATGAAATAACATTACAAATTCAGCTCATCAGTCCCACTAGCCACACTTCGAGTGCTCATAGCCATTTGTGGTTAGTGGCTTGGCTACTTCATTGGGCAATACAGATTTATAGAACAGTTCCATCATTATGGAAAGTTCTTCCGGACAGCCCTGGTCTAGAAATTTCTTAATTTGCCCTTTTCAACGGTGGGTGAGTTCCACACAGAGTTGTTTGTGGGCAGATAATTTTGTCATCCAGCTTCTCACAATTTTCCTCCGGAGCCTATATATAAAATTCAAATTTCGTAAGCATGTTTTATTGTTTGGAGATTGCCATTTCCTAAAGGGCAGAGATTGTGTTTTTCCTCTATTTCTGTGAAGAGCCCTTGTTTACTAAATTCAATAAACATTTGCTGGTGCCAGTTACGATAGCTTACCAAACTCTGTACAAAGCCAAACTAATGTCATGTCTGAAGTGACCTTTTATGTTTTTAAGCAATCTCCAGTTGGTGTTCCATTGTCTATAGCAGAGGAATCCAGCATTTCTTGACATACTGTGAGGTCTGAGAAGTTGTTCTGTCAGTGTAAGAATGGATAAGTAGGTGCCACATCCCTTTTGCCTCTTGAACCAAATAACCCTAGACAAACTCCTGCTCCCCTTAGATTATTTGCTAAGCTAACGTAGTTAATTAGGTAAGTTGTTAATTGGGGAAGAGACTGGCTTGGAGTTTAGTTCTAATACTTCCATGTTTTCATTTGACAAGCATGAATTGAGCCCTACAACCTCCCAAACACTGCACGAGACCCTGGGGACTAAAGAGATGAAAACAAGAAGGTCTCTGCCGTTGAAAAACTTAAAGACACATGAAGATTTATTCCATGTGGTCAGTATAGTGACAGAAGTATCACGGAGACTTATGGGAACACAGAGGAAGGGCAACAAACTCAGCCCGGGGAGATCAGGGGAGGCTTTTGGGAGAAGTAATGCCCTGCCCACAACTCCAGGAGGCTCAAGAGCAGAGATCTCTCCCAGGAAGGGTGTCCATCTAGGGGTCTGAGTGAGGACAGAGTTTTCTAGAGAAGCAGAGAAATTAGGACAGATACAGAATTAGTGTGAGTTTGGCTTCATTTATTCATGTAATTGATCTGAACTCATGGCAAGATGGAAGAACAAGGAACGGAGGTAGACCATCATTATTCTGATTCTGAATTTGAGCCAGAGTTGATGAGTTTTAGAGCACAGTCATATGTGAGTTGGAGTTAGTTGAATGCCAGAGAATGAGGGTGATTCCAAAAACAGCTTTCACCAACTGTTGCCGTGATTCTACTGTGGATTTTTGGCATGGCTCAGGAGAGCTGCCCATGGGTTTGGGGCTATAGTGGGACATGACCGTGGACAGTGTGGGCAGAAGATTGAGCGAGTTGATCGGTGGCAGCTTGTGTGTTGGGGGTTGAGGAAAGGAAGAGAGGGAAACTGCAGCAGATAGAGAGGCGAGGCCTGGAACCTGCCTCAGGAACATTCTTACTTGCCAGTATTGCTACCAAACTGTGCAAGAAGGACAGACATTTTCAGCCCTTTCCATCCAAGACACGGATTCTAGTTTTAAGCATTGTAGCTGCGGTCATGGGTGCTTTGAGGATGTCTCTGCCTTCACTGGCTTCCCCTTTGGTAAACCGGAGGTCTTCCCTAGGGATTGAGTTAAATTGAGGAATTATTTAGTCTAGAGCATGTCAGGTCAAAACTCTTTGCTTGTTACAATCTGACCATAACCTACCTGTTTGCTCTTTTGTCCTCAAATTCCTTCTAAATAGCTTTTCCTACAGTTGGGCAAGTGGCCCTGCTCTGTGCCCATATCCTGTTCATTTTTACCTTCTTGCCTTTCTAATTTCGATCTTGCTTTTGCTTTGCCTTTCTACCGCTCTTTTCTCTGCAATACCCCAACCCCCACCACTTCTTTTTCCTTCCTTTAACAAATGTACCCATTGCTCCCTTCGATCATTCAAGACCCAGCTTAAGCCACACATAGTCTGTGAAACCTTCCCTGGTACTGCAGCCCATGCTTATCTTTTCCTTTTTTGGACCTTCATATTTAGAGTCCAAATCCTGCAGTTTAACACTGAGACTTATGGTACTGAAGACAGAGGCCACCTAAGGTCCATCTTGCCCCATCACCATCTGTCCTTTCTGCTCTTGGAGCAAGACATTGCCTTCTAAACGTTGTTTTCCTCTTCAGCGTTTCCAAAATGAAGGTCTTTCTCAAGGACCTGTCCTCTGTCATCTTTTCCTTCTCTCCTCTCTTCCAAGACACAGTCATTTGCTCTCACAGCTTAAACGAATAACTGTGCAAACGATTTCCATAGCTGTCTTTTTAGCCCCACCTGCCCCATCTCCCAAGCCTGAGGCGCCCCTCTACCACCCACTGCTTCCACCCACTTTGCTCCCTGGTGCTGGACCAGCTTCTCACAGCCAGCGCATCCAGCACTCACCGCTTCTTTTCCCCTAACGCAGCCTCTCCAACTGACTTCCTTCAGAGGCCTTAAAACCTCTGAATCGTCTTTTATTCTTTGTTTTCTTTATATTTCACCAGTTGATTTAACATCCAGAATGTGTCTCATCCATTTTCCAATTTCCATTCACACATAGTTTTTATTTAAAAACGACTTAAATACACAGGTAGTACATGCTTGTGTTAAAAATTCAAATGATGCCAGTTGTATTAATCAGATGTAATACCATTGTAATCTGATGTATTAATATATAGAGCAAAAAGTGAACGTTCCTCTTCAGAAAAGTGAACATTCGTCTTCATGTATTTACTCTCCAACCTCTTTCCAAATAATTTCTTTTCCCAGTGGATAACAAATTGTGGTATATCCATTCAATGGAATACTAGTTAGCAATAGAAAGGAACAAATTTCTGATACATTCTACAACTTGGATGAATCTCAAAGACATTTTGCTAAGTAAAAGAAACCAGACACAAAGGGCTACGTACTGTGTGATTCCATTTATATGAAATACTAGGAAAGACAAAGCTGTAGAAACAGAAATCAGATCAGCGGTTGCCAGGGGTTGGGGTAGGAGCAGGGGGTAGGTTGGCACAGGGGAACTTTTTAGGGCAAAAGAAATATTCTATATCTTGAATGTGGTGGTCTTTACAGGACTTCATACATTTACCAAAACTCATTGAACTGTACACTTTTAAAAAGCTGAATTTTGTCTGATTGAATTACCTGACTGAATTTACCTGCCTGAATTAAGTCTGACTAGAAAAAAGAAAAAGAAGAAAGAGGAAAGAAAGGAAAGAAGAAGGAAGCAAGGAAGGAAGGAAAGAAGAAAGGGAAGAAAAAGTTAGGAAGAAAGAAAGAAGCAAAAGCTTTATTGAAGTGGAATTTTCTGTACCAGATGGTGAGCTGATTTTAAATTTTGATAGATAAGGCCAAATTGTCCTCCCAAGTGGCTATACCAATTTACACTGCCAGCAGTAGAATCCAAGAGTGCCCATTTCCCCACACTCTTGCACAAATAGATATAATCAATTTTTTAAAAGTTCTGTCTGTTTGATGGTGAAAAATGTTATGATCCTTGATAATTCAGGCACACAGTTAAGATCTTGCCCTAATTGTTCTCTCTACTTGCAGTCTTTTTTCTCCCCAAATCACCTTATATATTGTTAATAGAGTAATCCTTCTTGTGCTTAGTTCTAATAATATCTTAAAAATCATTACCCCATTGCCTACAAAATTAAATCCAGACGTTTAGGCAGATACTCGAGTCCTGACTTTTATCCCAACTTTCCTGTTCTCTCTTCTGCACTACTGTCTTATCATTCTTAGTAGGAAGGTTGTCTCAAACCTTAGCTCAGTTGTTTTTACTCTTTGTTTTCTAGCTTGGTTGAGATATAACTGACATATAAGACTGTGTGAGTTTAAGGAGTACAATGTGATCATTTGATATATGTATATATTATGAAATGTTTATCTCAGTAAGGTTTGTTAACCTCCTTCACCTCATGGAATTACCATTTTGTTGTTGTTACTGTGAGAACATTAAAGCTCTATTTTCTCAGCAACTTTCAAGTATAAAATGCAGTACTGTTTACTACAGTCACCTTGCTGTGCCTCAGACCCCTGGAACTTATTCATCTTATGACTGAAAGTTTTTATTCTTTAAATAACATCTCCCCATGTCTTCTACTCCTTAGCCCCTATTTCCATATTTCTATGAGCTCAATGTTTTTAGATTCCACAAATAAGTGAGATTGTACAATACTTGGCTTTTCTCTGTCTTATTTCACTTAGCATAATGTCCGTAAGGTCCACCCATGATTGTCAAAAATGACAAGATTTCCTTCTTTTTTCATAGCTGAATAATATTCCATTATATATACATGTATACTCGTATATGCTCACGCAGTATACACATGCGTACACACCCCTACCTTGTACCACTCCGTCTGTCTTGGACTTCCAAGTCACACTACTTACCAGCTGGACTGTAAGAGCCCTGCACACTGACGTAGAATGCTCTAAATCCTAACAGAAGTGACATTTGGTTTTATGCCCTCAGAACTTGGAGACTATGGGACTCCACGGATCTTACTTTCCTTAGAAAGTTGGTGACCTTGAATCATTTCTATTATCTCAAAGTTGCGATTTTTATTTCCCACTGATGTCAATCCCTTCTTATTGGCTGGGCAAACATTTCATCTTCCTTGAATTGGCTGAGAATTGAGAGGGTGCCTTCTTTCTCTGACGTCCTGGGTTCTGGTGTAGGTGGGCGCTTACCAGAGGTTGGGGCCAAATCTGAAAGGCTGCACCTCTTCACTGGGCAAGTGGATGCTCTGGTTCAAATCGACAAGTGTACATGTATAATGAGGGTTCACTGGTATTACGAGAGATCCTAAGCAGGATTCAAACTTCACATTAATTTAGTTGGAGAGGTAAGGCCTAAATGCATAAAAGATAAAATCGCGTAACAGGACAATTTAAGAATCATCCCAAGGCAGCGGTTTGTAGTCAAATGTTTTTACACAATGAGTTCAGAGAATGAAGAAAAGTGTGCATAAGAGGTCCCAGATCTAGGGCAAGCGGATCGAGGGACCAGACATACTGTGACAGGCAGCAGCATCTCCACATAGGTACCCACCAGGAGTTTATGAGCTGGAGGCAAGGTCTGCAAAGCCTGTTAATGGGGCAGAGGAACAGGGGAAGATTAATTGCTAAGAACGAGGGACTGTTTAATAAAGTACAAATTAGGAACACCAACCAAAGCTATCTGTAACCTTTATTCTCAATTATTTTCCTTGAAGCTAACAAGTAGGCACTTACAGAAGAATGCCTCCGCCTTATTCTGAGGAGGGGTTATTACTGATTTTCCAATCTTACCCCGGGGCAAGACACCTAGATGGGTTGCAGTTGCAAGGCTGGGCCTCGTAGGGGGACCCGACTGGAGCAACCCGGATGCTTTTGTCAATGTAGATGATTCACGTTTTTCACTGTCCACCATAGTTCCCCGGGAAATAAGATAGTGTTCTCAACTCACACCTTTGGTACCGGGCCTGGTGCAAGCGCTCCAATAGGATGCAAAGATTCAAAATTGCCAATTCCACTTTCCAAGACCTTAAAATCACAGAGTGTCTTCGGAGTTAGATGCCTGGCACATACGTAGCAGGTACTTGACAAATGTTAACTCCCTTCTTCACTTTCCTCATTTCCCCAGGGAACGCTAACCCCCAAACGCCAATCTTCTGACGTTCTCTCCATCTCCCCAAAGCGCTGTTTTCCCTAATAGCCTGGACCAGCGCGGTTCTCTCCAGCTCCGCTTCAATTCGGTTCAACAGGCGCCTTCTGAAGGCCTACTACGTGCGGGGTGTGTGGGCCTCCCAGCCCCAGATCGCCCTGTCCGATGACCGGGACAGTAGGCAGCACCTCTAGACAGCAGAAAGGATGGCTAGCGCTGTGTGCGCGCTTTTCTCACCCCCGTTACTGCATGTCGGGCTCTTAGGAAGCGACGACCTTTCCTCTGCTTTGTCCCCTCTGCAGCCCCGAAGACTGTCCCTACAAATGCAGGCGCCCCACTCACACCTGCTGCCCCGCACACAATCGAGCAGCGCGAAGGCAGGGGCGAGAGGAGCAGGGAGAGGCCCGCCGCGCGCCGGGCCGGCCAGGTTTCCCGCTCTGACCCCTCCTGGCGGGCCTCCATCACTCGGTCCCGGCGCCCCCGGGGGCAGAACGCGCGGGGCCACCAGGCGGCGGGACCCGTTGTTGGGTGCGGGTCGGGGCGGCGCCGGCCCCCGGCCTGGCCCAGGCCTCCCGCGTCCCCCCGCGCCCCCTCCCGGGAGGCGGGTCCTGGGGGAGGGCCCGGCCCCGCGTCGCGCAGTCCCGGAGCATCGGAGCCCCCGCGCCTGCCTGCGCGTCTTTCTGGCCGCCCCGCAGGCAGGCGCCCGGCCGGCCGGGAGGTGGTGCTCGCCTCCCCGCGCCGGGGCCCGCGCGTTGCCGGGCAGCGGCTCGGAGGCTCCGAAGGGGGCGGAGCGGCGAGGCCGGCGTGCGGCTGGCGGCCCCTGTCCGCGGTTCCGGCCCCCGGCCCGCCCCCGCCTCGCCGGCCTCCCTCCGCGCCGGTGAGCGGCGCCCGGTCCCCGCAGCAGCCGCAGCGGCCGCCTCTCCCGAGCCCGAAAGCGCCGCGGGGCGAGGCCCGGCCGGGCGCCGGCCGGGAGAGCTGGGGGCGCGGCGCCGACGCCGAGGCGCGGCCATGGACGGGAAGACCCGCGCCGGGGTCGCGCTGGTCCCGGGGCCGAGCGGCCGCGGGCCTTCCGCTCGCCGCACCCGCCGCCGCCGCCCGGGACTGCTGCTTCCCGGCCTCTGGTTGCTTCTGCTGGCCCGGCCGGCCTCGTGCGCCCCAGGTAAGCACTGACGAGACCCTCGGGCCGCCACCGCGACCCTGCCTTCCTTTATTGCTGTTATTTTCAAAATCCTGCTTTCCCCGCCCGTCCTTTTATTCTCCACCGCTCCCTCGCCCTCCTTTCTTAAGATGCTTTTCCATTCTTCTTGGGCCCAGCACATAAAGACACGGAGAAAATAGAACGTAAAAGCATGCGGATTGTGGCCGATCTTGCTAAAGGTCTGCAAAGCTGTCCTCTTATCCACGGAGCCCGGTGGCTTCATCTCCGAACGTGCCTTTATTTTCCCTGCAAAATGCAAGCACTGGAATTGTATCTGCATGGCTGTATCAACGTATATCAAATGTTTGGGAGTACTTTATTGTCGGGGCGAAGGGGTACGTTCGGTGTTTGTGCTTTAAAACGGTATTGCATTACTCTGAGTAGCCCTGCGTCCCCCAGATGCAGGTAGGCTCGCGGTGTCCCCCAGTGCACAGGACACAAAGAACATTCAAAGAATATCTCTTGGAAAGCGCTCTGGCCATGGATCTTTCCAGGGAACTAGCTATTGCTATCACTCCTGCAAAAGCATCAGTACAACATAGTGTGAAAATATTGTGATTCTTAAGTGTCAGGGCATGAAAGGAGTCACGGTTGTTTTTACAGTAGATGCAGTTTACTGACTGTTCGTCAGCATGGAATTAAGAGGCATGATTTATGAAGAAGCATGTGGGTGGGTTTTGTTGTTGAGGAAATGATTTAATTCATACTGCTTCTCTGAAATGTTTATTTGTACCCCCCTGTGCATGCACACAGGATGGTCTGGAAACCATCTCTGAGCTGACACAATGCTATAAGCCAGTGGTTGCCCTCCCCACACACATTGGCCACTTTGGGGGCAGAAAAGGAAAGGTGGAATGAACAGCTGTGGGTGGAGAGCTGCTGCTCACTGAACAAAAACAGAAAGCCATGGAAGCTACTCCAAATCCTCCCCTCTCTTGGGAGCAGGGCCAAGGGACTGCCAAGTGGCTCTGGAAGGAAATGGAACACATTTGAAGGTGTCCCTTGGACCTCACTGTAGGCATTATAACCGATGCCATGTAGGGGATGGTACAGTACAAGCCCAGGAAGAGACTTCAGAAATCACAGAATGGAACCGCTCCTTTTACTAAAGAGGAAACTGAAAAGTGACTTGCTCAAGGTCACAGGCTACTTGGAACAGTCATCACTTTTCTATTTGCCCTGCTGCACTGCCCCGTAGACTTTTAAACACCCGAGGCCTCCATAGATTTCCTATAGCTTTCCTATAGATTTCCCAGGTGGAACCCTGTCTCAGAAAGTCACGAGGGAGGTGGGGGCAACAAAATGGGTCTCTTTCAGGCAGCATACAGAGAGTGCAAACAGCTTTGCCTAATCTATCACCTCAGGTCTCAGTTCTACTCTTAGGGTGTTTATCATGCAGGGTGTCATGCGGGGTCTCTGGTCCCGCTCCCCACATAAGAACGCAGGATATGGTGAGGCCAAAAAGGAACACCCACGGAGCCATAGATAGGGGAGTCATACCACTGTATTCTCACTGGGGGCTGCGTTGGAGACACAGAAAGCAGGAGCCACATGTGCAACCCGCCGTCCACTTCTCTGCAATCTGCAATCCACACTCCATGTCTGCTAGTTTAGCCACGGCAGTTACATCAGTGGCTAATGGCTAACTGGTAACAGCTGATGGCCAACTAGTCACAGCTGATGGCCACCTACTACCCGAGCCAGCACCTTTCCATGGGAGGCCGAGAGCCTGGAAACTGTTCTCTGGGACTCTGTCCCCCACAGAAATACAGGCTGACCCCGTTTTATTGCACTTCACAGGTGTTGAGTTTCTTACCAATTGACGGCAAAACCCTCCGCCCGCAAAAAGATCATGACTCACTTTATTGTGATACTTATTTTATCATGGTGGTCTGGAACTGAACATGCAGTATCTCCGAGGTCTGCTTGTATTCAGCCTGGAGACGTGAAATTAACTCTATGTCCGCTCTAGAGCTGACATCCCAGAAGCAGAGACTTCAGCCTCTCACTCATTTGTGTATTGGGCTTCTCTGGTTTGCACAGCTGCTTCTAGGCAGGACCTGGCGAAGCGGAGGACATGCACCTGTCCTCCAGGATCCAATTAGGGATAAAGCGGCGCGCGCAGACCCCTGCACGATGTGGTCCCGGGCAGGAGAGGCAGTGAGTGAGAGCGTTCAGGAAGACCTCTCAAAGGGGGCTTCTGATCCACTTCTTGAAAGCTGTGAGGAGTGATGTTGGTGAAGGTGGCGTCCCCATGCATGGTGAGTGGTGGCTGATCCTGGAAAGAGGTTGCCGTTCAGCTGTTTGTTCCTGGTTTCCTCTGTGCCACTAGGACCCTCTGGCTCCCAGTCCTGAGTGTTGTATTTTCACCATGGGGGTGGGGTAGGGGGGTGGGGGAGGCTTTGCTGGACCCTGCCGAGGTGGTGCTCTTCCTAAAGGGTAAGCCGTGTTAGTCTAAAGCGCAAATGGCATGTCTTAATCCTGTTTTGGATTTTCTAGGTTAGGCACCAGTCTCTGTGCCTGTCCTGCCCGAAAACCACCGCCTTCAGGAGGTTTCTCTATCTTTGTTAACTTTTGTTAAATGGAGTCCACCTTCTAGTTACAGCCCCTTATTTAAACTTCTATGTTTTATTGATTTCTTGCCTATTTCTATTTCGTTCCGCGTTTTGAAAGTGTCCCTTTTTGTTTGTTTAAACATTTATAAGTTTGGTCTTGCCGTTCACTGTTGTGGAAACAGTTTGCAATACTTTGGACTTGCTTTTGAATGTTGTGCTTTTAGGACTTGCTACGTCTACAACGTAAAAAGAAAGAATTGTATCTTATTCAGGGATAGGTCTTTCTTAAAATAATAGTTATGAAATTGTTACTTTGGCAGAGAATTTGGAAATTACTGGGAGTTATAATCCTACAATCCATAGGTAACACTGTAAATAGTTTTGTCTTTGTTAATATTAAAGAAATGAAAATTGCACTATCTGCACATTTACTTTTTTTACTCAATATTTAACTTAAGCACTTTCCTATTCGTTAAATATTGTTTGAAAACAGTTCCTGTCCTAATAATTTACTTAATTATTTTATTGCCAAATTTTTTGGCTGTTGTAAATAGTGCTGTGATGAATAGCTATGTAGGTAAGGCTTGGTCTGGATTTCTTTGTGTGTGGGTGTTGTTTTTTTTTTTTAAACATATACATTTCTGGAAGGGAAATTAGAATGTAATTTAAATTGGCTGGATCTTTGCATGTGGTTGTCAGTGTGCTGGGTGTCTAATAGGTGCTTAGTAAGTTGAATGAATCATCTTTTTGTGTAAAGCTGTAATTCTGAAATAAACCCTAGCAGTTTATGCGGTTGCCTGATTCACTTCACCATCACTAGTATTGCACATTACTTTTATAATAAAACTCTTGTTAAATAAACTTGTAATAC